>NC_086252.1:9504843-9807874 GCF_021018805.1 Prinia subflava | reverse complement strand
TAAAATACTCACCCACATATTCTCTCCCTAGCTCTGAAATCATGTGAACTACTCAGCAAGCTGCTACAAGAAGGATTTCTTTAGAGAACACCTGCTTAACATGGCATATAGGGAATACATTAAAGGATTTATTTTCCTGTCAGATTAGAATATAAATTAATACAATTTCACTTGCTTTCCAAGGTAATGGCTGAGGTTATACCAGTTCTTCAGACTTCTTAGCTTGAGGGGAGGAATTTCTGAAAACACGGTAGCATGTACAAACCACAGAATACAAATTCCTAATCACCTCTCCAAAAAAAAGTACACCTTCAAATATTCTGTGCCTTTTGAAGAGGGTAACAGGACTAGATACACATAAATGTGACCCAGAACTGGATCCTGTAAACCATATTCTGTCATCAGGCAAAACATAAGGGATTTCTGCAACCAAAAAGGAAAAAGCTAAAATGTGCTGCTGAACTGTGCATAGGATCTTTACCTTGCACGTACCCAGTTTGGATGAGCACTGAGGAGGCAGCACATACACACAGATACAGAAATAGATATGGATACACAGACATACTTCAAACACAGCAGAGGCTGCTCCTCTGAAGAGCCACAAGCTCGATATCCTTCCTGCTCCTCCTTTGCCAGATGCCTGGAAAACCCTTGTGGGTTTTACAAGAGCAGAGACCACAACTGCCCAGCACACAGCAGCAACTTTTGGATGACTACCAACCACCCTGTCCCTTGGGCTAGGGAAACCTGTCCTGCACTGCAGTGGAACCCCAAGCTTTTCATTGCCATCACACTGTGGATAAGCACAGAGCCACTGTGGCATAACGCCACAGGCAGTGGGAGGTGGCCTGGCCCTGGCCACGACAGCGTCCCCATGCCCCTGCACAAAGCACCCGGGAAGGCAGCTCTCTCTTGGAGCAACAGTCTCTGAAGGAAAAGTGAAAGAGTGTTTGTGGCCTGGCTAACCCTGTAATCAAATAAACTTTTAACTGCTCTGTGGTGGTATGTAATGCTGGTACGAATCATGCAGCTTTGTGGGAAATTGTAACTTCAATCTGCTTCCCGTCTGCCATTTTGGGGATAATTCCAGTCTCTTCTCCACCTTACAAGAAAAACACTTCTGTTTTTCTTTATAATACTTTCACAAATTTTAAAGCAATAATCTTCCAATTGAAAAAACATTGTAGTGGTGATATTTATCTTATTAAGGCATTTAACACAACAAAAAATGTCACTGGATTTGATTGTCTCATTGCAAATACCTCACCATGAGTTTCCAGAGGCTCCCCCTTCTGCTAAAGTAGAAGTTCCATATCAAGGAACCAGACTTTCAAATTGCCTGATTTTTGCAGGAAAGCATATACACATGAATCATACTTTATAATGGGAGGAAGAGGAGCCTATAATCTCTGTATGCAATTTCCAAAAGACAAATTATATTCAGCATTAAACATTTAGACAACAGCTAAGGAAAAATAGTCAGAATAACTAAAGTTGATCACTCAAACTGCATGTTACAAGGGGAAATAAAGAATTCTCATATTATGTTCTGTTTGACAATAATATAACCTTCAATGTTGTTTTCCAGAAAAAAAAATCCACCAAATTATTATTATTTTAAAAACAACATCAGTGCTTAAAAGTATCCTTGTGAAAAAGTGCACACTATACTGCTTTTGCAGAGGCCATGGGAAAAAGAAAATCAAATATCTCAGTATTTTCCTGCTGTAATGAAGAAGGCTAATTAATGGAGCTGCCTTGGCAGCTGTCATGAAAATATTACCTCTTCTGTGTTCTTCAGAATAGGCTTACTGTCCATTACATATTTAAAACTTTTAAGCAAATGCAAGAGGGCAATTTTTTTGATAAATCTAATTTTATCATGATTAATGAAACAACCATTGGAACACACCTTTTTTCAATTATGCCTTGCTTACAGATTAAAACATGTAAAGTCTTGGAAAAATGTATAAGTTAAAAACAGCAAAAATCTTTCCATTCTTAGTCAAGTCTCCTTTATCATTCAGGGTCACTTGATTTCATTTGACCAGACACTGAAACATTTGGAATTTCAATCTATTTGCAAACAGTGTGCAAGTAGTGCAGGAGAAATGAAGGAATTTTTTTTAATTTCCTCTAAATTACAGTAGCGAAAGCTTCTCATCCTTTTCAATGCTTGCTTATATTATTCAAGCCATCCTCATTATGTACATAAAATTAAAATTAATTTCTGCAACAATGCTCTGTGGAAATATTTAATGAAGATATTCACTAGCACCTGCTGCTGCAGAAAGAAGATTTATAGTACTAGATTAATAACAAAACCCTGTTTCTGAAACTTGTCCATCAGACACAGCCATTTCAGATTCTTTTCTAAATTATCTCCTGTAATAACATGACAAACTCTGAAAACATTCCCAACCGTTTCAGTTTTGTGTGGATCAGATGTAGATCATCGTTTTCTAGTTTATATTCCATTCCTGGCAATTATTTCCCTAATGGAAATCCCTCCCTTTCATTTCTTAAACATATGACAGTTTCAAAAGGAGATTCTAGGTTCAATACATCACAGGAGGCTCCTTAGCAAACAGCAGCCTTCTGGGAAAAGGCATTTTATTCACTCCTTCTGTTCTTTTCACTTTGTTTTGAGGCCACCAAATTCACCATAAAGAGATGTTTGACAACTGTCATGCCCTCTACCCCAAAGGAATGTTTTGAAACTATAAAAGATGCCAGTACTTTGGCTGTTTTTTTTTTCCTATGAGAATTTTCAGTATATTATAAAGCACCGTAATCCAAAGGAAAAGATCTCCATGCAGTACAGCTGCAGGTAGGGCAGCAGAGATGGTCATAACGTCTCCTCAAGATGCTTTTTTATGGCATCTCCAGGCTGGCAATGGGTGAGGACAAAGCAGGGCACCCCACCCACACAATGCAGCAGAAACAACCAGATACTCCTCAGAGCAATCACTGAAGAGCTGGAAACCTGATCACTGCTTTCTTTTCCATTCTTAAATGAGAAGAAATATAAGGAAAGATAAGACATGTCTCAGAAGTATATTTATCTTGTATTTTATACATTTAAGTACTACTTCTTTCATGTCCCATGCTTTTCTGCAACATGGGGGTTTTTGTCTATCATATGCTACAGTCCCAGTACTTGGGACAGCTGGGATATTGTACTCAGGAGTCATTTCTGGATCCTTCCACCATTTTCCCATCACACAGCCACTCAGCCATTCAGGCAGACACAGTGTGTTACAGCATCTTACTTCCACCTCTCCCGAATCCTCAAAATGATACTTCAAAAGGACACAATTAAAATATTTCAAAGGAACAACAGATGCTTGAACAGAGAAAACAAACAGACGTGGTGGCAGAATGCCACACCACCATTCCACCTCAAGGCCTTGGTGAGAAGTGCACTGTGTACTGCCAATGCCCTGATTTTCAACCAGTTTACACCTTAAAATGGTCCTCCCAGCACATTACTCGTTATGAAGTTTGTTTTCAGTTTAGGTGCTATTTCAGAGAATATCTCAAAATGTACTAGTACAAACTGTTTCAGCCCTCAGTTCCCAAAAATGACTGACATTGACTGGCCTTCTCCCCATACATGCAGCATACACCTCCAAAATTAAAAAAGAAAAAAAGCAGAGCAGTGGTACTGCAACATAATAACCCAAAGGTTGGGTCTGCAACACAACCCCAGTAACTCCCCAGCTTTCAGAGCCCTTACCACAACTGTGCCCAGCTACCTCACTGCCACCAAGTCACTCCGGCAGCAGAACAGACCAGAACAGAGCCCTGTGTGACAGAATCCAAAGGTGGCTACTCCGACCAGAAACACATTTGACATCCCAGCAGCTCTACGGCTGCAATAGTGCAACATCTGTTCACAACCTAATTGTCTTCATGTCCCCATTTATATGCCCACTTCTGTGTCTTGGACAACATCAGGGATCTTTGCATCACAGGGCAAAGTAGGTGCACATGATCGCCCACATGGAGTTTATATACAAAACAAGGACTAAACCTGTCTTTCCAGTAGCCAGGTGCAATTCAGTCTCCTGTTTCACAGAGCAGAGCTCCAAGACTTGTTTTTATTCTTTCACAGAACTTCAGTCTATTAAAAATATAGTTCTCTCTTAAATCACACAGAGCACCAAATAGCACATGTGTTTGTTCAACTTGCAAAATCCCAAATCCAGTTTTACAACTGATTTTAAATGCATCTGGCATCCAGTGGGCAACATCTACTGCATATTGCTGAGCTCTCCTTCACGCACAGGAAGGGAGTGTGTCACTGCTGATGGCAGCTTTGGAACAGGGTTGGTTCTCGATTAGAGGGTGGTCTTGGCCAACACACACCCAAGCGGCATGTGCACAAGTAAAACCAGCTGTGGCACTGCAAAGCAAAGCCCAGCAGCAACCCACACACGCACACAACTTTTCACCAGCCCTCCCTGCAAACCTGACTTCTCATCTAGCTCCCACTGCCACAAAAACAATGATAAGGGGATTACATCACAGATGTCTCACTGTCTTTCTCTCCCCACCCTTAAAATGTAACTATCAGGCTGGCCTGATTTACATTTTTAAAAAAAGCATCCGTGTTTGCCAGCATATACTACATCTGGTGATGTCAACAATTCCAGGCAAGTCTGTGATTTAAAGATCATGGGGAACTCAGTGAAGTGTTTAAAGGGGAAAGTGTTCTCCCTTCAAATTCAGATAAAATATAAATTGTTTTAGACTAACATAAATTTAATTAGACACTGCAATAGGTTAAAACATCGTAACATCATAAATGTCTTCCTGGGTGTCCAGGGCTGTCTGGCATATTTAGGCTACTGTGCACCATTTATTACTCTTTGACCTCTCTTTTCAGGGCCATCCAGCCACGTGCTGTGTTTCTCAGCCTGTGGAATGCCAGGACTATTCTACAGGATGGGACCAAAAAACCAACACTGTGGGAAGGAAGGAACTGGAATAGGGAGACATCATAGCAAGAAAACCCAACCTAATAAACCAAACAGCCCACAGAGGAAAAAGTGAAAAAGAAGAGAAACTACCAACTCCTGCAGATCCTCTGATAAGGAATTATTTCAGCAGAAAAATGCACCACAAGGGTTAATTTGAGAGAATGGGTATGGTGCAGCACAGGGAGCAGCTGGTAGGACATCATACCTCACTACCCACCACGGCCAACACAAACACCTCGCACATGATCCTCAGCCATTTGGAGCAGAGTGCACAGCTCTGCCATTACCACTGGAGCTGTGCAACCCAACTCTTTAAAAGTGCCATTACCCAAAGTTCTACATTTTCAGCCCTTCTTGACAGCAAGAGCAGCTCAGGGCAGAATCCGCCTTCTGCAGCCCCTGGAAGGCAAACGTCCTCCTTAAAGGGAAGTACATGTGTGGGTTGGGGACAGTAGAGAGCAGACACTTTACTGCTGTGTGGGGACAGCAGGGCATAGCTGTAACTCTGGATGAATCAGTGTTCAGCTCTCCTCCATCCCTGTCCTACTCCAGTGTCCACAACACCTTGCCACAAGTAATTATGCTCCGAGCCCAAGCAGCCTCCCTTGCAGCACACACACAGGTTCTGCTACAGCACAAATAGTTTTATGGCAAGGACACCTAGCTCCAGCACCGCTTAAGCAACAGGAAAATTTAAGTCCCAATTTCAAGAATCACAAGCATTTCTCAGCCTTGCTGCAACTCCGCAGATTCCACTTGACAACTCTCCGCATGTACTAAGATTTCCACATGGCTGAATTAAAAAAGGGAAAGCTCTGCTTTAGGAGCTAAACAACATCTTCAAGTTCAGTAAGAAAAACAGTAAATAAATACATACCCTGGAACATACTGGAACATACCCTAAATACTGATAAAGTTTGGGGCTTGCTGCCCTCAGTGATGTTCTGTCCTGAATTAGCTGCTCAAATCTAGACTGATTTTATCCTCTGTTCTTTTGGCTGAGAGACAATCCTGAGAGCCCCATTACTGTTGCCCTGTTTACCTCTTCCTCATGACTTTTCATCTGGACAAATACTTGTTTTTGGTTCTTTTTAATTGTTAATGCAGTTGTCATTACCACCATGAGGCCCTTCAGAAGGATTAACAATAATTTACATACTCATTTGATGGACACTCTGCTTTGTTCTCCACTGTTTAGAAATGAGAAAAAAAGTATTGATTAATGATCATCAACTATCCATCAGGTTTCTCACAGGATTTGTTTTATTGTCTCATTTACAACAATATTTACACCATTAAACCCAGCTGGCTTCATGGATTATGGCTCCAAGAAAACCAGAATACCAGAGGCCCAAAGAAAATTACCTATCTGCTTGGACAATAAATCTCCTCACAAACTTGGGATGTGTATTTGGCACAGTTCTGTCAGTCCATTCAAGAACATCAAAATCTAAAAAGATGTTTATCAGCAGTATATATGTCTACCTGTGCAGACACACAGTTTATTTAAGGTATCAGTAACATTCTAAAGGATTGTAAATCTAAGCAATCAGTAGTACTACGAGGCACTTTTGTAAGAAACACTCCAATATTTTCAGACTTCTGCCCAGTATGGGGGAAGAAACTTGTCATTCAGTCAGCCCTAAATAATGACTTTTAAACATCTGAGCAGCATGTCTGGCTTTGTAGTGGCAGCAATAATAGACTTGGTATTTCAGCCTTTTAGAACATATTTAATTGTGCAAGCAAACACAAATCCTAAAGCCAATTAGTTTCACTCATTGTTCATTATTTCCTGCACAAACCTCACCCGTAGTACAAACACAGAGAAACAAACCTACCATAGCTGACTAAGCAATTAATAGGAGGAAAGAAGTAGCAAATCAGAAACAGCAATACAGAAAATGAAGGATTATTTCATGCAATTGTAATTAATTTAGTATCATGACACTAAAAAATTATGTTTTGTTTACCATTCACAGACCACTTTTACTGGCTGTAGGACACTGTTCTTTTTCTAGCTTATCAGTGGAAATAAACTTATCATCCTGTTAAGAAAAGGTTAGTGGTATGCTAACCAAGTATGAAAATAAAATTCTATCAGACAATTTTTTTTCATACTAATATGACACGGAGCCACAGATGAAATCAGGACCTAATCTGAGTCATGCTGCATCAGAATTACCGTAAGAACTTCTGAAGAGTTTTTGATTTAAAGACACCAAACACACCCAAGGGGAGCAGCACAGCTCGCAGCTGTTCCTGCAGGGAGGACAGAGAGGTGAGGGCTGAGGTACCCAAGCACCTTCCAAACCTCCCGGTTCCTTGTCCCACACAAGCAAATCACACACCACAGCTGCTGTCCGGAAAATACATATTTAGGAAACTACAAGGTATGTATTTTTGATACTGACCAAAGAAATGTTAGCAGGATAAGAAAGAGACCACAGAGGAGAACTAATTAAACATCTCTACCTAAACACAAATATTTCCATTTTCTTGTAGTTGGTTTAGGGTTACACACCTATCCCCCCCAAGCAGCTCACCCAGACCTCATCCAGCTGAGCTTCAAAACGCCTCCAGGACTGAAGAGTCTACAATTCCTCACAGTCTGTTTCAGTGTTTGACCACCCTCATGATACAAAAGGTTTTATCATATCTACCTGGAATTTACCCTGTTTCAACCTGTATCCTTTGCCCTGGCTCCTTCATCATGCACTTCAAGAAGTTTGGCAGCACCTGTTCCACACCCTCCCTACCCACAAGGTAACTGAAGGCAGCACTAGAAACTCCTCAACAACCTCCCCTCTTGGCAGATGGAAAAAAAAATTTCCAGATGGAAGAACGCTTCCCTCTGTGTGTCTCCTCAAACCTCACTGTTCCCTTGTCACCCATTGGATTCATTCCAGTCCATATCACTGCTGGTTTTACAGGGGAGAACCTCAAACTGCCATAATACGCCCTCCTCATACTCAGCTGATTGCAGAGCTCACCTGTCTGAAGGGTGGACTGTAGCAGGTTTCAGCTAAAAACAATGCGCCTGTGTGCAACTGAGACAGGAAGGCACTACAGTCCCACAGTGGCACTCCCAAAGAAGGATGGAAGACAAGATGCTTAAAGGAAATTCAGATTTACTCTGCCAAACCTTTGCTCTTAACTTACTTTGCAGTGAGACCTCTCTTCCCATTGTGAAGCATTTGGGAGATTCAATGCTTTTCCTCTGTCTTGAAAGCAAGAAACACCCTGATGCACTGTATTACATCTGAATAAAAGTATTTTATGGATACAACTCCAGCTTAGAGCTAAATCTTACCAGGAAATAGCACAGTAGCTCCCAATGACACATTACCCCACTGTTACGGAATTTCCCAGAAATGCAGTGGCAATGTGGGGCTCAGGTCTATCCACACTGCTTGCTGTGACAGACTATATTTCTCACACAAAAAGGAGCAAGCATGTGAACTCTCAGTGATGGGACTCCCTACCAAGAAGAAAACATAATAAAAGTTCACTAAGTGACTCAGAAAACTGAGCCTGACTGAAAGGCAAAACCCTCACTAGCTTCTGAAAACAAACCAGAGTCTCTGTGCAGCAAGAGCATATCAGTCACTGGAGAGGTTGGTCTAATGTCGTGCAATCCATTTAGCTATACAGAAGTCTGGAAAAGGAACACATTTTAGCTATTTAGATCCCTCACTTGAAATGAATGGAACCCGCTAAAAATAAAGTATGTAAATAAGCAGCCAGAATATCTTTAAACAAATCACTGTCATCTTTTAGTCAGACAGCGAAACCTAAGAACTCCATCTGACTCTGTGAGACTTTTCAGGACAACCACTCAAACCTGCACACACAAATTACGCACTTGCTGCCAGCAAGCAGCTCATCCCTGCACAGGGGCAAGTTACCTCAGCAGAGAAGGTCTAGTAACAAGAAAGGGTACAGACAACAGGAAAAATTCCTAACCTGACAACAAGCAATTAAATGACCCACCCAGTCATGAATCACCACTGGTCTACGGCAGCAGAGAATACCCTTGATTGTGGCCCATGTGATCCTAGCCAGCGAGGGCAAAGCCCTGAAGTACACTGTCTACAAAAGAGAGAAACACATCTTCCTCCAATCACAGGTTGGACCAAACCATTTTGTTTTCAATTTACCCACTCACCCCCATCAGTTTTCCCAAATGTTTTGATCTCCCTTTCCAAGAAGACACAAAACTGGAAAGGGACCAAGCATTAGCTAAGGTGTCCACCTGCAGGCGCTGCTAGTGCCTCCGACCAAACGCCCTTCCAAAGGCTCAAATGCAAACACTTGCTCTAAAGAGAGAGCTAGTTTTAAGCTGCAGGAAAGATTTCTAAAAAATAAACCCAAAGCTGGCCTTCCCATATTGCCTACAAAAGAAAATGCACCAGTAGCTCTCCAGTTACTACTGCAGACTACTTCTACTACTCCCCAGTCACCATAAACACACTCTCTCCCACTGGGGCTGCCTCCCCACAAGGTGCCAATCCTGATACTCACAGGAATTTGTTGAACCAAGCTAAGTTAGCAGAGTTACTCAGTTCAGCAAACTGGGAGAGAGAGCCTGCAGCACAGTCATCCCAGCCAGGAATGAGCATCGGTGGCTGAAGCAGTAACCTCTGCCACAAGCACATGTGCTCCAAAAAGAGGACAAACAATTATTTTGGGAGGTACCACAGCACTGCCCATCTGCACTATATTTTCCCTCACTCATCGTGCTGCTTCACCCAACCCTTATGCAAATGGCCAGCATGAAATTCCGTGGTGGTGCAATCCGGGTCCCAAGATGCATTATCCACACAGCTGGCCTCTTCAGTGGCACCAAAGGAATCAAGGTCTGAATGGTCACACATCTCAGATGGAAACTGATGCTTGCCCTCCAAGAACCAACTCAGTTATTGATGGAAAAACTTTACCACATGAATTCATTAAAACCTAGTCCTCCAGCTTTGAGGCCTGATGAATAATGCAAACAAGGATTCACTACTGACTTATTACAAAAACAGCAAAACAAATTCAAAGATCTGTTATTTAGAGAGGATTGCTTCAGCACCTCCACACCAAAGTGCTAGGCTGGAGTCTCCAGGTCAGCCTCTGCACAGGGCAGTATCTCAAATGTTGCACTCAAGCTGCATATTTCCTATTTCTGTTTCTCTGTGCTTCCAGGACTATTCATCCAGCTTCCAGAACAGTGCAGAAATTTGTTTTCAAAATAGAAACATGTAAATTAACTCTTCTATTAAATTCGTATTCGTTTTCCCTTCAGGAAACCCTGGACTCAGTATGCCAGACATTACTGCTAATTTATCAAACAAATTCACTCAAAGAGACAATTATTGCAAAGCAGACTGGAATGGCTCGTGAGATGGCAGTTCTCACCACAAAGATCCAACCCCAGATGACAGACTGCTAGGAATTTTTTTATCTGATAGAATCTAAATATAAGAGTTTATTTTTGTTATGGTTTTAAAAATCTACTCAGGAGAATATATCTGATGCCAACTTTCAATTGGCAAATTTTCTTTTTTTTTTTTAACTGCCAAGTTATTATTATCTGGTAATCCCTAAAGATACTAAAAGTCTTTATGATGGAAATGCAGTCTTAACTACAGAAAAATAATATTCTGATATTTGAGCACACTCCGTTTTTTTGTTTGACACCAGATGTTAAAGTAGTTATAATTCCAAATTTCCTAAAGTTGCATACCTTCCTTTATCAGAAAAAAGCTTGTCTCCAAGCACAAAACAAAGAGCTCCTGTGCCAGCTGGTCTTCACCACTACAGCCACCTGATCCAGGAGACAAACCATGACTTTTCTGGTTTCAGACACTAAATCATCTTTTATTAAAAAGAACTCCCTTCATTTAGAGCAGCAAATCTATTGCCATAGAATGCTTTTTTTCATGGTGATGATAGCAGAGGTGAGAACTCGGGGGGGAAAAGAGAAGGAGTAATTGCAAGCCCAGTAGATAACCTGAACATAATGCAAACACACTGAAGATAAATTCAATGAGCATTAGGAAAAGTAAACTGAGTGACAAGTTCACCTCATGTTCTCTTTCTCTCAAAAATAAAAACTATGACTACTAAAGCCTTTTCCCTCATTCCATCTCATGAGCTGAAATAATGACACACTTTTTGAGGACAAACATTGTCCCTGTACTCAAGAGCTAAGAGCTTCTTCTTTGGTCTTACTTACCCTGCATGGAGGGAATTGGGACGTGAACATCGGGACCAAAGAGTCCTGTGGGACAGCTGTGAGGAGGACAGCTGCCCCCTCAGCCAGGGGGCACCTGGGCAGCCTGAACGTCCACCTCACACAGCTCCACGCAGTCACCCACCCAGACACCCAGCTGCTCAGAACGAGAGCACTGAACTTGGATTACATATGAGGGAACATATCACGTGGGCAGCAGCCAGCCCTCACGGGCTGCACATGATTTATTGGGCCTGTATACAAAGAAATTTAGGATTTGTGTGTATCCCAGTTTCCACTACGTGTCACTCAGATACTTTTGAAAATATCAGCCTTATAGGTTTTGTCCCCTACATCCACACCTGCAAGCACATGGAAGCAACAGATCACAGAAGAGCCAAACATTTGTACTCATTTTCTCTGAGGATCTAGATTTTTCAGACTAGCAAGAAAGACCTCATGCTCTAAAGCTGTCCTACAATCTAAACTATACAAACTGCAGATGACACAGGTCTGGTGAACTTGGAGACGTATCACTTTACGATACACCACAACAGAGTAGAAATTTTTGTTTTGAAAGTAACATGAACAAAAATCTCTCCTGCAGCATTAATTAGAGTGAGAAGAACAAAGAAGAGCATGGAGATGGGGAGGAAGCCACATTGTCTATGAGGCACAGTGTCAGAACAGCAGTGTTCTTCCCGAGTGAGTGCTGAGGAGTTTTGGGCCCATCTGCCCCGACAGAGGCTCAGTGTAAATCCTTACACATCAGTACATCACAGAGGGCTGGCACAGAAATGACAAAAGGAGCTTGCTGCTCTCGGAAGGAAGCTGCGAGTCCCCGCTGTACCTCTGTTCCAATTAGCCGCCTCGTGAACTTTTGTCACAAGAGAAGGTTTTCTGAAAAAATAAATACATGCTCTGATTAAGTAAATTGTGAGGAGTTAATTTGCAATTCCACGGTCCCCAAGGGACTCAAGAACCAATCTCCCTTGTGTTTCATCCACAGTAATTTAATAACTTACAATGTAAGACCTATGGCCTACAATGAAGATACCAGGACATATCTCGAATACATTACTCACCCTAGGGGCACTGATTGAAAGGCACTGCTAGGCCAATTTAAGCAAACAGGACCTAACAGTCCCACTGCCTGATCCAGTGATTAGTACAACAGGCTGCTTTCACTGCTGGGATCAACAGCTCCACAGCTAACAGCTTCCACCAGCAAGCGGGTTCAGGTCAGGCTTGCAAAAAGAGGCAAAGCCAAGGATGTTCCTCCATTCCCATTCCAATTCACTAAAAGTCACTACACAATTTAAACCCCTGCTCTCACAAACAGACATGCAATACAAGGTGAGCCTCACAGATTCCCACATTTCTGCTATTCTAAACACTGTGTCCTCTGCTCCATTCGGGGCAAGATTTTTTAGTTTGTTGTCTTCCAACATCTCCTTCCTTTGACTGCCTGGAACTGTGTTGGTCATGACTACTTCAAGTAATGTTGCCCCAGCTCTGCAGCATCTCAGAGCTCCCAACCGCAAGGCACTCTTAACGTAGAGTGCCCTCAACAATCAGATTAACAAAAACTACACAGCATCTTCAGATCTCCATCCCAGGCCACACCATGAACTGCCAAATATTTTAAAAGTCACTGTCCTCTTTTAAAGAACTCAAAATTACCTGAACATTATTTACATATCTGTCATAATTAATTGTCTACACAGAGCATCTCTTCATAAAAAGTATCTTCTTTAGATTTGGTTACATAAATAAAACATTATACTGTGCTGATCAATATATTGTTGTAAAGCAAATGGTTTATGTAGGCTGGTGACAAGCATCTCTCACCACATAAGCTGTAAATATAAGTGTGACAATTGTCTCCAACCACTACAAGAAATAAGGTTTTATCAAGGATGAAAAAAAGTCACATAATTGCTAAAAACTTTTGAGATTTGTCCCTGTGCAAAATGATAGATGGTTGTGCTAATTTTCAAGTTTTCCACTAACATACCATGAAATATAGGGCAAAAATATTTTGTTTACAGATGCAACTGTAGGATGCAACTTCAATGCTTTGATGTAGAATACCTGAGCCCTCTTTTCACAACAACTGTGAGTATGAGTAATTCAGCTGGAAATTGTGAGAAAGTGATGAATGACTCGTAGAGTTCTCCAACTGGTTTTCTATGCATATGCTCCAGTTGATAAAATACAACTTATGTAACTAGGACAAGGCAATTGAGCAATAAAGACAGCACAGGAAATGCCATTTCTGCCATTAACCAAAATACTCACAGCATTTACATTCTCAGAGAACCTTTGGGAAAGTCTGTTCCTTTTTTTCCTTTCTTTCTTGAGAAGTGTTTATAAAAATCAGTAACACCTCCTTTTTTTCTCCACCCACATGGACTTGGCAGCATATTCCAGTATTTTGTCAAGTCAGCTTCAAAAAACCTGCATTGCATTGCTTCAAGGCCTCAAGAAAACCAAAACAATTACATTACACACTGATTCAAGACCCATCCTTTTCTCCTCTATGTGCCCTGAGCTCAAAGAGAGGCTTGGTTCCCCCCCTAAATCCGGCCCCAGTTCAGCTGCTGATTGGAGCTGGCTTATGGGATTCATGTCCATGACATGAACTAATGAACATTTATGGATCAGGAAGTCTGTGTAAGTACCTGGAGAGTGCATGGTGCCATCACCAGTGCATCTGGGAAGAGTGTTAGGGCTTTCAGAACCTGCACCAAAATAATACTCGAGAAGAAAACCATGGAGGAAACAACAAAATCACCCAGACATCCTTGGAGGCCAGAGGGACCACGAGGTGCTGTTTCTCCTGAAAGGCAGCAGTCCCCTGCCTGCCCACACTAGTTTGGGAGGCTGGGCAGAGGAGGTGGCTGCCTTTTCTATAAGCATTCAATTTGTGTGTCGGTCCAACCAAAGAGACAAGGGGACACTCACAACCACCAACCTCAGGCAGCACAGCAGTCCAGGACCACACAACACAGGCAAAATGCTCACTTCAAGCACGCCTTTCCGCTCCAGATCCCTTGGCATCAACATAGTTCTCCCTGCATATTTAGGAGCCAGTTCTAGAGCAGACTGAAACCTGTGTTTTTATAATACACCTACAATTTTGAAATTTGTACCTAGCACAGGCTGTTCCAAGCAAAGGATGTGTTTTGCCCCGAAGGTTTGACAGCTCTGAGGACAGTGCCACAGCAGGGCACTGTTCAAAGAGCAAGAAAGAGACTAGCCACACTTTAGGTGCTAATCCTGCAAGCACAGACTCCTTGTCATCCCTAATGAACAGGCTGGCATTGATGCCACAAGATAACCTGTTTTTTGCTAAACGAGAAGGGCCTCAATCACAACGGGAAAAAAACACCTCAAACCAGGTTGTGTCTTTGACTGGAAAATGCCAAAATGAAACTTTGATACAGTTACTGTAGGACAGTCTAGAAAACTATGGAAAAATCACTAACAATCTCATCCAAGTCACTACTGTCCCTCCCACAAGTTTTGTAGAGAATAAATGAAAGCAACAGGCTGGCTATTAAATGGATGCTCCACTAACTTTACCAGCTGAATATAAAGCAGACCTTAATTCTTCTGAGGATTCTAGGTAAAGAACGTCTCAGTAGGAGACAACAGCTCCCCACAATATTTAATCTGCCTTCGGAAGCTCTTTCAATGGCAGATGATAATTAATAATACATATTTCCTTTTTGTGAATCAAACAGGCTGTAAATTACACATCATCTCTTTTCTGTCCCGTAATCCTGCTCTCCTATTGAGTTCACAATGAAATAGCAGACCTAATGTGATATCCAGGGCCTCTGGCAAAGTCCTGCATGACAGCTCCCTTCCTTAAGGAGAGTAAAGCTGGCAATCAAGAACCTGAGCCTCACAACCAGAGCTGACATCAGCCTCTCCTGCAACAGCACCCAGAACCTTCCCCTTTACAGAACAAGACACAAACCCCATTTATTCCATCTAATGTTCTCAAAGTTATAATTCATACAACCAAGCAACTGCGGGAAAAGGACTAAGGGGCATTCTTATCAATATATGCTGTAGAAACCATCTCAGCATGGCAAGTAGGGTAAAACAGGAATTTAATAGGATTATTTAATAGCTCTTCTCTTGCCAATTGGTTATAAAGACTGTTATTATATGAATGTTCATATTTCAGAAGACATATAGAGGTTATTCTTTCATTCTTTCCATTTCTCGATACAACACTACATTATTTTTACTGTGTAAGTCATTGCTGTCACAGGAAAAGCTTCCTATTTATCGTTTTTCTGTATGTGCAGGAGCTATTATCCTGGCACGTGAATGCAGTATGCAGAAGGGTTCAGTGATTCACACACATCAGTGTAAAACTGAATGATGCAGCATTGACTATTTCACTGGAAAACTGTCCAGGTGACAGCTCTCCAGTGGATTGGCAGTCCAGTCCCCACTGCTGACTCTGCTTCTTTGGAAGTCCAGCAGGACTTGTATATTAAGTTCCACTCAGCTCAGTGGAGTCATATATGTGCACACATAGACATGCACATGCATAAACAGTTCTATCCTAAGGATGTACAGGTTACTGGAAATCAATAAAAGGATCAATGCTGATCAGTATGGAAGATCCTTGGGGAACTTCACAGCAATGCAAATCACTTCTGTAAGAAAATTTTAATATCTTTAGCTCTTAAGGGGGAAAAAAGACTTCCTGAAGAATTTTTCTAAGCACAGATGGCATTATGAAGCAGGAATAATTCTCTAATAAAGGACTGAGTTGGTTTAACACTTTCACAGAAATGTAGTAATTCTCCACAAAACTCTCAGATTTGGGATTGGGCACTTATAGAAACTCATCTGTATTTTATTCTCTTCCCCTAACGGAAAAAAAAATTAATCCCTGAGTCATGGCTCAAGAATCACAAATACAGGACTTAAAGCAGACCATTATATGACTCCAGGAAACTGCAGGAAGTATCTAAGCTATTTGCTTAGAATAAGTGACAGCATTAGCCCAGCCAGGCATTTTCCAGTATCTCAAATGACATTTTATAAAGATGCACTTTTCCATCTGACTAAGAGCATGATTTGTCACCATAAAAAAATCTACATGGCAAAACCAAAATTGAACAACAGCTTTTTCAGTATGGAAAAAGGAAAACAAACATCTCCTCTGCTTTCTGCCTCCTTAGTTAATATATTAAGCTAGACAATGTGGAAAAGCACTATTTTAAAGGACTGGTATAGTATTATTTATGTCTCTGAGCCATCGAAGTAAACATCAATGTACAGGACCATGACTAAATCACACACAAGACCACCTCATAACACCATTTAAAAGCTAGGTTGAAAGAGGTCCTTTTCTAGATTGAAAAATGACGGCCTTAGCCATGAAACTCAAGACCATTTATGATCTCTTCAAACCATGAATGTCTGTATGACACATTTCAGGAAGGGCTTCATGACAGTCCCTAGCAAAAGTAATATGGTAAACAATAATTACTACTATTAATTGGTTATAAGCTTGAAGTCTTAAAACTATTTTGTCATTAACATCTCCTACACTACATGACAAGTCTCCCAGGGAAAAAAAGACAAGAAAAAAAAAGAAGCCTAAAGTTGTCAGATACAAGCAGAGAGCCCTAAGTACCTTTACAGAGACATTTACAGACCTTTACAACATTCTCAACAGCTGATTTAGTGTGAAAGCAGGTGCCAAAACCCCAACACCCAAGAATAACAAACACCACAGTCACCCAGCTGCCAGCTGGGAATGAGTTCCAGCCTGCTTCCCCAGGCCCATTCCAACCCAAGCTCTCTCTACTGCTTCATACATGCTCTGGCCTCCAGCAAGTTCCACACAGCGTTAGAACCAACTCCAGCTCCCTGACAAAAATGAAGTTATTGTGCCTGTGCTACCACTTGAAACGCTTCTGCAAAATATGCTTCTTTCCAGGACTAACCCAAGCAGAGACAAAGTACAGATTCTTAGCTAAGGCAAGCTACCTTGCAACCCAATTCAGAGAGGTCTTCAGCACTTTGGGCAGCCCCCACAAAGGCAAGACATCCCAGGACTTCTCCATTCCACTCTGCAAAACGCCACACAGAATACAGAAAGACCCCTACCAGAACCTTCTGCTCATTTTAACACCAATGCATTACTGGAGCAGTAATTCTGTACATTTAGAAGTACAAGTCTGCATCAGATTTCCACACCATTAGCAGCAGGACTCCAGGGGAAAAAGAACTCGTGTTCTGGTTTTTGTCCCAACTTTGGAGAGCACCAACACAATATGCTAATTGCTAATCATCTCCTCCCACATTCACTGCTCAAACACTGAAAAAACCTGCATACTCCCAAAACTAAAGCTGCCTGCATCACATTGTCTAAAGGAAGTACCCTAATTATGCCTAATTTAGGATTTACATTTTAATTTCAAGACAGATGGGCTCTTCTCAAGGGAAAACCAAGAGGAGCACAGTAACTCCTTCAGGCAGGCTCCCCCTGCTTTTCTTTCCAACTGTTGCTGTGGGGTTTTCACTGTTTGAAGACGCCATCAACACACAGCGACAGAATATTTTTGCCTCTCTGCATAGCAAACTATTAGTGCAAGCACTGCCCAACCTGGCATAGTAGCTTCCAAGAACTGTAAAGATTTATTTCTTCTCTCCTGAAGGTAAAATAAATGCCATATACCCTTTCAGCTTCAGAGAGACATGAAAATGAAAAGACTTACTGAACAACTTGATCCACCCTTTCAAGACAGTTGTTCCATGTTTATGTGGCAGCCCCATACCATGTTGTAGAGTATCATTGGCTTGTTTTTAATAAAATACAAACACTCCAGTTGTATAATGGAAGTTAAGACTGTCTTTACCAAGGATCTCAGCTGTAGAACCAACCCCATGGGATGTAGACTTAAAAACTGAAGCAATACATAAAACAAGGGGTTTTAGGTGGGTTCCTCAGAACTCACTGCATTAAATTCACAATAAGCTTTGATATCAATGCTAACAACTAATAAAATTGCTGTTCCAATTTTAAGTGTTTTCAAGTTGTGCTTACAAACTTTTTAACATGAAATGACAAAGAGATACACACTCTGCAAAGAAACTGCTCAAACGAATAAACAGGATAAAAGCCAGCACTGCTCCTGTTATTGCATCAACATCATGAGAACGAAAGTAATGAACAACATATTGAAGCTTCATGAAGATGCTCCGAAGTGTTTGTAAGGAAGACAATCTGCATTTACATGGCCCCTGGATGAGCAAAGTTTCTTCAGCACATGTTATTCCCCCAAGGTAGCTAAAGACCTCTCAAGGCAGGGCAATGAGCAGGTAAGCACTATGAGGTGGTCCTGGATTCAGCAAGAGCTGGGAGATCCGAGCCCCTTATTCACAGAGCAGCTCCCTCAAGAATGGCATCTCCCAGTGCAGTTGTGAGACAGCCAGAACACACCCACATACCTCAGTACTGCCATGCCTCTTTCTACCTGCTGGAGTAAGCAGATGAGTATGGAGGGTGTAGGAGGGAGAGCAGTTTCCTTTTGCTCACTTCTGTGCAACCACACAGGATCAGCCTGAATTCCTGACCCCCACAAGCCACCAACTGCTGCCAACTGGTCAACAACACAAAGAATGTTGTATGCTGTTCTGCCCAGATCTCTATTTCCCTACTAATATTCTTAAAATTCACCTGAAAAGTTTAAAATCCTGAGCCTGTCCTTTTTGGGCTGCAGGCACTTTGTTAAGGAAACACAAAACAAAATTAAATGTAGGTAAAACTTAAGTGTAAGATACTGAGCCAGACTTATACAAATCACAGAGCAAACCACAGAGTTCTATTCCACTAACAATCTAAGTAACCCTAATCTGTTGCACACATGAATATTCAGAGGGAAGTACCTAATGCCAGCTGCCCTCAGGAAATAAAATAATGTCCATTGCACATTACTGCCACTGCTCACAGCTCTGCCATCTCCAGCCCACCTGCCACCACCCTGGGTGGCTCTGTGCCTCTGACTGGAGTGCATGGGCTCCTCTGTCAGTCACCTAGAAAATAAAATACCACCCTAGTATTGGAGCCCTAATGTTTCAAGTAGCTCTAATTCAGCTTTCAGCTCACTTCTTTGTCCTCTAAAAATAACTCATGTTTAATTGCCACTGGCTACAATTTTCTAATTCTTTATGACCCCAAACCTCTAAATCTATTACCCAGAGACAGTCAAAGTAATCCTTAATGAAGGTGTGGGTACAATGCAGCATGCTAGGGGCCATCTGGTTGCCAGGTGTTTCCTGGCTTAGCTTTTCTTCACAATAGCTTTTCTGGCTTAGCTTTTCTTCTCCTCCTCCCCTAATTCCAAGGAAGGCAATTTCTACCTCAGGAAAGTCCCTCATTAAAGACAGAGACAAGGGCTGTATTGCAAACAAGTCAGCTGCAGCACAGTGAAGTTCAGAGCCCACAGCAGAATGCCTGGAAGGGCTGTTTATTATCATACGCATCTCCCTATGATTATCACCAAAAGACAGTGCCACGACTATTTCTGACTGCTGATAGGAAGTGCAACATTTTCACTGTGACCCTGTGCTTTGTGTCCTTCGCAAAAAAAAAAAAATCCAAGGTAAGAGCAGTTTTTGTAATAGTACTATTTATACAGAAAACAGGTGATTTAAAAGGTACTAAGCAATATTGGCAACCAGGGTAATTTAATTTCTTTCAGGGAGCAACAGAACCTATCAGTGTGGTTAGATCCTGTGAACTTTATTTTCAAAATGGAGCATTTAACTTCCTTAAAATCCCTGTCTTTAAGACATTTAAAAGCCTTCCAGCTTCCAGACACACATTCCTGCCCCTCCCCTTCCCCAGTGCTCTGGAACAATTTAGGACTAGTAGAAAATAAGTAATTTTTGTACAGCACTAGCACTGCCCCAGCTCAGCTTACTGAACCAGCTTCCCACAGGGTCAGGCAGGGACCATGCATCATAGGAGCAAACAGGCACAAGACCCCCACAGAACCAGCTGGAATAAGCCCAATTTGCCAAGAGACCACATCCCAGACTACTCCTTCCGGAAGGCTTCTCCCGGTTCCCACTACTGTGCTAAGATTTAGTTTGCATAAGGCATCTCACAATTCAGGCTTGTGACAACTCACTGCAAGGACGCAGGCTGGTGGGGATCCTGAGCCGTTCTTTGTGAGAAATGTTCTGGCCAAAGCCAGAACACATTTAGTAACACTCTTGCAGCGGTCAGTTCTCAGGAATGTTTCAGACTGGTTATGTACAAGTAACAGGGTCAGTGGGTATGCACAGAAAAACTGTGGTCAGTATTTCTCATGAACATGACAGGGAAAACTCATTTGACAGCAAAGACGAAACCTCTTGTGACTCCTTCCAGTGCATGGAAAAGGGGTCTGTGCTGGGGATCTCTACAGAGTCGGGATGCTCCTGCTGTGCTTGGGAATTAGCAGGTTACGCAATGGAAACAGCTGCTGCTCAGACACACAGGGCAAAAATGCTACTCTGCCCAGCAGCCAGGAATCTGCTTTGCAGCTCTTGGCACCCGAGCACCCCAAAGAGCCACTGCCCCAGCAGCCCTCAGCACAGCCTACAGGCACCCTAGGGCTTCACTGCCTATGGGGATATGACAGGCCCTGATTGATCTTGGTGGATACACAGACAAAGCTAAAATTTGCCCAGAAAATTGCAACACAAATCATTTCCAAGCAGAGAAGAGCTGCTCGGCTTCTACTGTGGATCAAGACCCAAGCAAACAGGACAACCTAAAACCAAAGCCCACTCTGCACTTGTGATGCACACACCAGTGGCTCTCACCACTATCCCAGAGCCCCACCAGGCTCATGTGCACTGCTCATCCCACAGCGGTCTTGCCCATGATCCCAAGCTCCCCGGAAAACAAGCAACACCTCATTTCAAAACAAAACCCAGCACAAGAATGTCACACGTTCTTTTTCCACGGTTTCACCTATACAGCAGGTTTCCTAGTTATGTGGAGCTCTGCCCAGAGCTTTGTTTCAATACAAAATGAGTGATGAAACTGAAAGGTAACAAACTGAAAGAGATAAACGCAGACAAACCCACAATGGAAGGGAAAATTGCCCAGTGCCAGCTGCGAAGGATTTTCAAGTTCAGCTACGAAGTAAATCCATCACAGAAAGGCAAATATTAACAAGTGACTAAGATACACTACCTTTGTTCTTGAGGCACGCTTACTTGCTTGTTCATTTTTTGTAATCTGTGTATTTTAGTATCTTTTAAAATGCAAGTTTCTGCTAGAAATTATTTTCACAAGCTTGAAAACATTCCTCAAAGAGCTACTCATCTGCTTAGTGACACAGACATGGGGCAGGGCTTATTCATTAATCTAGGAGGATTACACTTCAATCTAGATCAACCTTTGCCTGCAGGTAAGAGCAGCAGGGCAGATAAATCCGCCAGATTTTCCAATTGCAAGGGCATGAAAGGAACAGAATTCTATAGAAAATTACATCATGCTTGGATGGGGAAAAGAGGTGAATATAAGGAAATAGTCACTTCTTTTTTATCTGTTGTTCAACAGCTGCTGGAATGGGAGAATTCTATTCCTACTGACCTGTCAGTTCTGAACCTACCTCTAACAGCTGAAACAAGTTTCCATAGCTAGTTTTTTCAAGTGAAAATACAGCACATTTCTCTGATCTCTTTTTTCCTGCCTTTTTAATGTGCCCACAGATCACTTTCTCACTGGAGGAAAGCTCATGTTTCACTTACCTTCCCTTTCCCTTAGGCAAGCAAGAAAAAGGCACCAAAACACAGCTACAGAAAACACAAACACACAGCACAGGTAAAATACTCATTCTCTTGCCCACCCCAGGATACAGACAAATACCTTATTGCACTGCACACTGGGATAAGCAGTGTCATTGACACTGATCTTGCAATAACTCAAAATGCAGAAGAAAATTCCATCCTCTTCAGAAAAAAAATTTACAGCTTCTATCAGTATACAAGACAAATCAGAAACAAAAATAACTCAAATCTTCCGAGAAACTGAAACCTCAGCACTTAAATTCACACGGGTTTGGCAGAGCAGTAAGGGCAAATCACCCGTGCCAGCCACAGAGGTATTTGAGAGTAATGCCCCATAATGCCAAATCTGCAATAGAGCATCTGCAAGGAAGCCTTTCTGACCCTGGCAGTAAATATGACTTCTTGTCCTGAGATATGGAATACATTCGTTTTGCCCAGTATTTTTTTCCCAGTATTTAAACCCCCCTTCCTGCTTGTAATAGGCGGTAAAAGAATTCAGTCCTAAAATACTTAATTTAAAGAGTAAAGAAGTTCCTTCAGGTACAGCTTGCACATTCACCAAGTTTCTCTGTTCCTGTCACTGGAATAAAACAGAAAATTCATTGCACCACCCAAAAAAAGGAGTATCTGCCTTAAAACAGCCAGTAGCACTTTTATCTGCTGGCTCAGAGAGGTACACCCTTTCCACCAATTAAATATTGTCATTGTCAGCATCTTGTAAAAAATAAATTAATTACAGTCAAGTACTACTCTCTCATAAATAGCAGCGTGGAATCCATTTGCGCTAAGAAGCAAAAAGCAGAATCAAGTTCATAAAAAGACTTCAAAGCATTGAATTAAGGCATTGTTTCAGCAGATACTACTCACTGTAAGTGTCACAAAGGTTACAATACAGGGTTCAAAGACTACTTAGAGGAGGAAAGGCCTGACTGACTGTGCCTATGGTGACTGAATGTGCCTACTGGTAACTACAGGTAATGATGCAGGTCAGTGCTGGCATCTTGACACCACCATTACCACCTAAATAAACACACATTCCAGCATCTGAACTATCAATATCATATATATCCTAAAATGAGAAATGTGTTTCTGATTTCCGAATGCCTGTAGTGACCAATTAAAGCTTTGCAACAAATTATTAATTCCATTTATTGCTAACGGTAATGCTGCAAGCATACAGTGGACCAGAACAAGTGAAGGAAAAAAAAAAAAAGCCTAAGTGAATTCAGCTTTTTTTGCACAGAGAAGAGTATTAGAGGTCATTCTAAGTGCACACAGTGCATTCTACAAAAAACGTTCTCAACTACTCGTATTGAAAGGTGTATTTAGAAGAATTTTTAATACTGCATTCAAAATACTGCAAATGTTTTAAGCAACACTAGCAGCGCATCACTAAAAGTATTTAAACTAAAAGACTGTAAGCATTATCTATAAATCAATTTGGCTAATTTTGGTAAACTGTGGAGTATAAAACCATATATATTAATTTGCAATAATACAAAATGCCTTTTATTAAAAGTTTTATATATATTTATATATATATAAAAAGTATAAATTTATTATATGTTGTAACAGACAGCACTGGGTAATAAGAAGTGCTTAGATTCAATGTTCTGCTGAGTTTTACTCAGAAGCACAACCAGCTCTTTACAGCCTGAAAAGCTTAACTTTGTTGAACAACAGGGAATGAAAGCTCACTTACCACACTCTATCCTTTGCTCTTCGGAATGAATCAGGTTATTAAGCATTCCACACACACACAGGGGTTTGTTTGCCTTTTTTTTTTTTAATTACTCTTTGTGGAAGCTAGAATTTTTTTCTTTTTTTTTCTTTCTCTCGGGGAATTTTGTCCGGTTTGTTGCCTAAGAGATGATAACGATTGGTACTTTAAGAGACCAAAGAAGTGGCCAAGGTGGGGGGAAGGGTGCAGCTGGCTGTTCTTAGCTGGGTTTTTTTCTCTTGGGAAGGCCAAAGACACCTCCAGATTTTGGCTGGGGGTTCAGGGGCTGGGTTCATTGGCGGGGAGCAGTCAGGTTGCTGCTGCCATGGGGGGAATTCGCTGCCACTGCAGACTCTAGCCCCGATACTGCCTCTTTATCTTACCGTGGGTGAGCCCTCGCTCGTAAGAGCCGCCGGGGAACTGGGACCTTAGTGACACCCGATCGCACTGGAAAGGACCCTCACCATCTACCTGGGTTCCTCAGAGGAAAAACACGGGACTCCAAACCCTTCCCCCTTCCTGGAGGTTCCTGCTGCAGCTAAGGAGTTTGTGTTGTTTGCCACTCTGGGGTGTGCCCGCCTCTGCTGTTCCAGCCACTGCTCCAAGGTTCCCGCTGCAGCTCATTTCCCCATCCAGAGGGCACTGGGACCGGCTGCCGCTGCAGGTTTGTGAAGAACAAACCTTTACATCTCTCGTAAAGGCCAAACCCTTTTCCATCTCTTGAGCTGCTTCGGCGCCATCAGCGCGTCCCCTCAGGGCCGCGGCACAGCGCCCCCTGCAGGCGGGCAGGCACCGCCCCGCTCGGCCCGGCCCGCAGCGCCCCCGGCGGCCGCGGGCGGAACTGCAGCGGAGGGGACGCGCCGGAGCCCCGAGAGGGCCGAGGGGCTCTGCCCTGTCTGTGCCCTGTTATACACAGGATGGAGAGATTAGTAAAGAACTGGTACTGCTGCACCCACAGCTCTGCCTCAAACACCCTCAATTTCAGGTATAATAATTTGGAGGGAAGAAGGGGGTCACACTTTCTGTTCCAAGCGAGGTTCTAGCCTTCCTTGGCAGGCACCTGTCTTTCACAAGACCACTCTCACCAATTTGCCAACTTTCCCTTTACTACTTCAAGAAATACACACATTTTATCTCCCTAAAACAAAAGAAATGCACATCATCCTTCCACCCGATGCATATGTTTCTTTATCATTTTCCTGGAAGAGATTTTCTTTATAGGATGTCAAATCAATCACATTGCATAAGACAGAGGATGGGCCCATCCTTCCAGACACACCTAGCCACAACCCTGAATACGCAGGTCTGCTCTGGACTCCTGGCAGCACAGACACTGACTCCGGTATGTTCTCAGCATGCTGACAGCCTGTGAAGAGCAACCTTTGGCCCAAACACTGCCCTGAATCAGTGCAAATCAAGAACTCTGATACAAATCTGGAGGTGCTGACACTATTATTTCAGAAATATCCCTTCTATTCTTGTGGCTACCTCCCTGCACTACGTATATTGTAATACAGGTAGCAGGGGGACATTGAAGGAGGATAGGGTATCCAAGCAGCTTAGGACCATCACATCTGCCTTCATCTCTGATGCCCTCCCACCACAAGCTACAGGTTGACAAGAAGGATGGGATATGAATGACCAACCACCCAGACCACCCCCTGGGCAAGGTCTGTTCTCCTCCTTTGTAAATCACCCAGCTCCATCCCTGCGTGTCTCCTTTTTGAGCCCGTGGGCTTTTGTTCTCAGCCTCCTTGAACAATCTTCTAATTGCTGATGGAAATAAAAGCTAGTATTAGTTTGAGCACACTCAAGGGAAGCAGACAAATGCCTACGCGCATGACTAGAGCCTTGCTGCAAACAGGCAGGGCAGGCTGCCTGCCCGGCACACCCTGTAACACAGCCTGCAAGAGGAGCAGCACCCGAAAGCACAGCAGGCACCAGCAGCCAGGGATGTGTCAGCAGAAGCCTTCTGTCAGCAGGAGCCTACACATGGACATACAGCTCTGGTCATCGAGCCACAGTCACAGCACTTCAAACAAAAGGGGAAGCTTTGCTGTCTGAGCAACACCACTGGTCAGAAGAGGAAGGGATGCTTAGGCACACCTCAGGCATCACACGGAAGCTACTGCAAGAATCGGGCAAGGGGCACTGAAAGACTGTGGGGTCTCTTTGTCCAACAATGAGCCAGGTGAACAGTAAATGCGTGTTAACATTACCAAGTGCTAGCAGTAAGCTCTGGCACAGCATATGGCCTTGAGTCTGGCCAAAGCCCCCATGAGGGGATCAGATCTTTCTGCTCAGACCTGATGCTCACAGAGGGGCTGCTGTGGAAAACAGAGTAACTTGGCATGGGAAGACCTGGTTAGCTAAAACAGGATGACCAGACTTCAGCTAACCAGAGTTCAATTCCACACCTAAACCCTCCTTAAAGTCAAAGGGGTTTGAACACACATTTCCAGCCCATTTCATAGCAGACACAGAAAAAATGCTTTCCTCACAGTCCCTCTCTGAGCCTTCCCAGAGGTAAAGGTGTCCTTGCACTTAATGTCTGGCACCTTGCAATTGCACTTGCTGCACGAGCCGTTTAGATACGTTCCACACAAAGCGGGGAGAACAAAAAGACAGAAACTGAACTGTACCTCAAACTGTGCTGAAGCTCCTCCAGGCACAGCCTGGACAACACCCTGTTTGAGACACACAGGGAAGGAGGCCAATCCATCTTTGCTCACAGCCAGCAGATGCAGGATTCTGGCCCAGCAGTGAAGGACACAGGCCACCTCTGAACAGCATTTCTACATGTCTACATGTAGAAATGTCTACAGCATTTCCTACTGTTCATCTCTGCATCAAATTTGGACCAATGCAGGAGCTCTCAAAAGCACATCCCCAACTGTGTTCAGAATCGTCATAATACATTTTCATTTTGAGACGTTTCCTAGCTTTGTTCATCCAAGACCAGAACCTCAGGTAAAGTGGCAAGTTTTGTATAGCCAAGCAGCTGTTCTAAGAGATAATCTACATTCCGGAAGATAGAACTGACAGATCCTAGTTCTAAACCTACCATTCTCTTCAGAAAACAAAATGAAAATATAGGGTTAATGGAATCAATAGGTCCTATAATTAAATGCTGCCAAGTTAGTTGACATGATTGGACTACTGGGTTTGGTTTGTTTGAGGGATTTTGTGCTGTTTATCCAGAGGTCACATATACTTTAAATACAGATAATTTTGCAAACAGTTATTGAAATTTAATTTAAAACTCTCTCAGGGAATAAAATGACAAGTTTCACAGAAACAAATGAAACTTCATAGACTCAAGTCACTGGAAGTTACTTCAATCTGTCTTAGAGCTACTAGAAGTACTAAAAGAAAGAAATCTTCCTACTTCTTGCCAGGGGCTTGACACAAGACAATAAATATTCCTCAGCTCCTCATAACCATGAGTGCCAAGTCTAAATGAAGGAGAAAAATTAGCAAAATTTGCTAGAGGCCCCAAATTCTACCTACAAATCCATAACTTAAGAACTGTCAGGTGTAAACTGCTCATTTCCCTGATGGCAAAAAGTACCCCAGATCTTCAATAATCACAAAACAGAGCTGCAAATGGTGTTGTCTCTTTCCAGATGGTGCACATTAGGTACTGATTCAATCACATCATCACAGTATTCTGATTTTCACCACTTAACACTGCTGGTTGTAATAAGGCCATTGTCTCCCTTATACTGTATGAAACACATATATTTTATCTGGAAGCATCATGTGCTGAAATAAATAAATAGTTTCTGTGGTGTAATAAATAGCCCCATTACATCACAGAAAGTTAGGAAAACATGTAGTTTAAAAATGCTAAAAGACAAACAGCGTACCGTCACACTGGTCAAGCCTATTAGCCAGCACTAACCTGCCTCACAGATTGCAGAAAACAAAGAGAATTGACCAAGCCACACCTTTTCAGCGTAATGCCTTTCAAACTGGCACCCTAACAAAGATGCAGAACAATGAGTACAAACACCAACACTCTGAAGCCGATGTCTGTCATCCCTTTCCGCCACCTCCCCAATTAAGACAAAAGAACAAAGATCAGTTTCATCTGCGAGACGGCAGTAGGGAAAAACAGCAGTGAGTGTAAAACCATAAGGATTAGCTCATCTTTTCTCCTTAATACAACAGCAAACAATTAGTGTTAAAGTAAAATGGGTCAATCAAGACCTCAAATCCTCTTAACAGCTAGTACAGTAACTCATGTGGCCACAACAATCCAAATTAACCCCATGGATACATCAGTCCTCTCCTCCAATACCTAGAAAGCAATTACAAATGTCACGCTTAACATCCATCTAAAAAACCCTTGTATAGTTTAGTAGCATAACCTGTGATTAAACCTTCCCATGAAATAAAAGCTTTTTCCTTTACTGAGGCAGGCAGCTTAAACCATCTCTGTTTTCCAGCACCAATCCTCTAAATCAGCTCCACCCCATGGAAATAAGTCTCATGCTGTTTTTTCTTATTAACTAAGATGCAGCACAGAGCTGTTGCTAATAAGCACACCTGCACATGAAGCAGATGGATGGAAGAAAAAGCACCAACCCTAAATATGTCGAGATCCACCCATACTCTGCCTTAGCATGTGCACATGTGTTTGGGAAGAGATAAACCATGCAATGATATCAGAGAACACTGCACATTTCCATGCTTTCTCTGGAAGTATTTGGTATCTCTAAATATCATCAAAGGGGTTTACATGAATTTATCCTCTTTCTCTTTTCAGAAAAAACATTCCCTTTTCTGTAAAAACATGCTTAACTTTTAAGCATGCTTACAGCTGACTTTCAAGCTCAATCAAGCATGTGTTTGAACTGAATAAATACAGATGGACCAAAACAAGCATCCTTGAGTCTTAAGGAACAATTCTACATATCAGCACATGCATACTTTTATTTCTTCATCAAGTGCACACAGGGACTCGACAACAGCATAAAATCCAAAATATCTAGATCATCAGATAACTCAGTTTAGAATGGACCTTAGGAAGTTACCTAGTCTAAGGACCCCCTTTACACCTTTCCAAATTTCTGGTCATTATTTGTGTGCATGTTAAGTGCAAGATTCTCTAATCCCTTCCTAGTTGAGGCTTCAGTTCAGCTTCAAGTGTCCTGCAGCCAGAAATGCTTCTTCTGAAACCCAAATAAAGCCAAGGGGTGGATTTTTTTTTCTTTGACTGTGAGCCAGAAGTTTTACCAGATCAGTTCTCAGCACAGCCACTGCCTGCACTGTAGGCAAAAGATCTGTAAGGAACTCAAGCTTTAGGCTCCAGCAGAGCTTTTATTTTCCTTTCTTAAGCTGATTATCATTTGTCCCACCATGGCAGATCAGATTTCAGATCCTTCATATGCTGCAGATGTGTTACAAGCTCTGTCAGTACCTTGTGCCTTTGTAGAGACGTTAGTAATCAAAAGGTGACTTTCAGGAAACCACCATCACAAAGTCCCCACAACCTAAATTCTTTTTGACTTCTTCTTCCAACCCCATTAAGAAAACAAACCCGTCTCCAACACATGTGCATGACATGCCACACTGGGAGGTGAAGCTGAAAGGGCCCAGCAGAATCTGCAGTGGGCCTCATGCTTGTTTCTGTGCTTAGACATTTCTAGCAATTTCCACAGACAGTTGTTAAGTGAGCACAGTGCTAGAGCTAGAGGGGCCAGAGCCCGCTCTGGGGCCAGCACACATAGCAAATGTTTCCTCTGTGAATTCAGGTGTATGGTTTAGCAAAGGGTAACTTGTACAGAAAGGAGCATGACATAGACTGAAAGGAAAGGTATGCTTCTAGAAAAAGTATCTAGCAAGCAGGGAATTCTTAACCCACAGACTGCAGCAATTAATTTAGGGACTGTTGTGATCAGATCGCTTCTGCCTAGGCACAGCACCTCAGGGGTCATTAAATTACAGCTATTTCTTTACTGTCCAAACATATTAAAGAACACAGCTAAGTGGGTATGATATAACATACCATAACAATTATATCAAATCTCTAAATCAAGGCTGCAAATGCTGCTTTATGTAACAAACTGCATTATAAGCACAATGACCTGCCCTCCGGTGATGCTGTTGTCTTCACAGAAGAACAGCAACTTCTAATTCTGAGGATGACAGCTCTTTGGCTCCTCTCAAACACCCACAGGAAATGTGCAATATGGGTGCAACAAACTGAAAAGTTCCATTAACCAAATCCCATCCCTTGATGAGATAAGAAAAGATTAGCAGAGATAGAATTCATGGCACCATGCTCCACTGCTGAGATCACCCCTCTTCCCAGAGCCCCGTGCCAGGGCTCACCTTCATGTCTCATTACCATGCAGAATGGCCTCACTAAGCCATCGGGGCTGCTTTCGGTCTGTCACTTTAGCTCACCTGTAAATGCCTGAGCTCCAGGAAACTGGTACCACATGAAGACTGAGGTCCTGCTCCCTGCTCAGTGCAGTGTCGTGCAAATGAAATACACAGTGAGGAATTCAGTGGCTCCCAGTCCTGGGTGCTACACGGGCGAGTCTGGGCTCCGTTACACATATCACACTTCAGAACATCAGCTGGAGAAATGAGCAACCATCCACAAACTTAACTGGACTGCCTTTGCACTAACTGAACAGTTTGTAGGGCCCAGTCTTTCGCTGTTCAGAATCACTTCTTTGTGATCTATGACGTAACGCAGGGGCAACTTCACTGTGTCGTGCCCTCTCAGCACATTCTCTTCCCAGGCAAGGGCTCAGATGCTGTGATAATGCCACAGTCAGGAGGGAAGGAAAAGAAGCCATAGCAAATAAATACATTCTGCAGCTCAGCCTCTTGTTGGGTCTACCAGCACAGTCTAGACATCCCTGCTAGTCTAAACCAGCACAGGTGAAAAGAAACAGGTTCTTTCGTGGAGAGGAAACAAAGGTTTGTGGAGAAAATGGGAAGAAACAGAACCAAAAGAATATGTGATTCAATCCCACACGGAAGAACCCTTCCGAAAACAAAAGGGGCAGGTTTTCTGAACAACAAGCGGCACAAATGCTGGACAGCAAGTGATTTTTTGAGGAAGGATGGAGTATGATTTATTGACATGACCACAGAGACATGCCAAATTACAAAAGCTGGTGCTAGAGACCTAGGATAAGTAAGACTTACAACATACGTGTGCATACATCCCATTATTATACTGCATGACTCTACGTTACTGCTCACTTACATGTGAAAACCTGCCACTGTCTCAGGAAGAATCCTACATGAAAACCCACCAAAAACACAAGAGAATATTTTTATTTGGAGGAAAACCGAAAGTTCCGGCTTAACCCAGGGAAACGAACCACGTCGGAGAGCACTTCTCGCGGCCCGCGGCACACCCCCTTCTCTCCCGAAGGTGTTCCACGAAGCCCCCGTTACCCAGGGCAGGTGGGGGTGTCTGGAAGGAGCCCAGGGCAGGCGGAGGCGGGCACGGTCTGTGCGGTGGCTCGGTGCAGCACCGCGGCAGCGCAGCGCGGCACACGCCTACGGCTCCTACCTGCAGCCATCCGAGCCAGGCACGCTTTACATCATTACATAAAAAAGGCATTGTTCGCCGCTGGGCTCCCGTGCACGGCTGTTTTCTCCCCGATCCATGCAACACAGGGAATCCTTTTTTTTTTTTAGGTGGGTTTTTTTGTGGGAGTTTTTTTCCCCTTCCCCGATGCAAATTAACAGCGCTTACAGCCCTCGCCTCACACAACGCTCTTTGTTCAGCCGTGCAGATCCCCTTAGAGAGGCTTAGGGGTGGGGGCAGGAGAGGACAGAGGTTCACATCCTCCGGAGGGGTTTACAGCCCGGAGATGCTCGGCGCCCTGAGGCGGCCGCCCCCGTGAAGGTAAAACGGGAGTCACCGGGGGCCCGCCCCACTCCATTTTTACCTCCGGGAGGTCGGGCGGCGGCGACCCGCGGAGAACTCCTGTCTGGGTCCGGGACTGAAGGGCCCAAAGAAAGGAGCGAAGGACGGAGGGAGGCAGGAAGGGAAGAAGGGAGCGCCCGCGGGACCGGGGCGGCACAAGCCCCCAGAAAGGGCTCGCCTCAGCCGCAAGGCGGGAACCGCGCGCGGCGCCCCCCCCTCACCTCCCCGCACTCCGCAGCGGCGCCGGCCCCGCGCCCCCGCCCCGCCCGTCCCTCCTCCTCCTCCTCGCCGTCCGACGGGGCTCGGCACGGTCCTTACCTGAGCGCCACGGCGGCTGCCGGCACCGACGAGCACACGGAGGACGCGCCGTAGCCGGCTGGACGCGACCCGCCCCGCCGCTCTCGGGGCTGTCGCCGGGACGCGGCCGCCTGCGCGCCGCGAGCCCCCGGGACCGCCCCCGGCCCCGCCCCGGCCCCGCTCCCGCAGGGCCCCCGCGCCTGTGGAGGTGGAGGAGCGGCCCTCGCTGCCGCCCCGCCCCGCCCCGGCCCCTGCATTGCGGAGACGCCGAGGCTCCGGGACACCCAGCCCGCGGGCCCGGCCCGAGTCCGGCCCTGCCCTGCTCCGGGTAGGACACCTTCCCCATCTCCCTCACCTGATTTCAGCTGGGTCTTCCAACGGCGCGACTCCGGCTCAGTCTAATTCCTCCTTCTCCTCTGGAGAAAGAGGGCAAATAATAGTGAGATGGGTGGAAAAACCGCGTTTACAACACCCTCAGACACCGCGCTGCTCCTCATTTCCACACTGCTTGCTTAGGGCCGGGCTTTTCCAGCCATTTCCTGGAATCTGGCAATAAAACATATCCCATGACTTTGTCACTTACCACATTCTCCAACTGGCTCCCTCAGGATGTCCATTACAGTCGCTGTACTCCAAAGTCGTTCCTCCCACAGTGTGGTAGGGCTGCAGGAACAGCTCAGCTCACCTGTTATAGGCAGAGCCACGTCATTCCTACCAACCTGTGCTGGAGACGAGAGAGTAAAATGCTGCTTTCCTACCTGTTTCCTAAGCAAATTTTAGTTTGTGAAAAATTCCTAACTGCAAAAGTCAGTCTGTCAGAATCTTAACCAAAAATTCTGAGTATGTCGTGTACGTATTAGCCTCTAGTAATTTTTTGAAGGTACTATATTTTGATTCAGTGAAAATATATGTCTTTATTTTTCTTTATGTTTGGGGAGCTAGGTTGCACACTATTACCCGTACTGCAGCAGAAAAACTTTAAACATTTATTTCAGTTTGGTTGCATTTTGCTGCATCACTGAGCAGGTTTATCTACATTTTTTCAAAATTATCACTAATTTTAGGTAGCCAGCTTGATTTCAAGCATGATTTTCAGGTGTGCTGAGCACTTGCCCTCATCATGGGCGTTAGCAGGTTATCCAGAAGATTTCATATCTGTAATTTGGGCCATATGTGTCTTTGAGTGGACAAAATGCAATTTAGGAAAGCCTAGGTCCCGCCCTTGCTGCTGTTTCTTCTTAAAGAAATGGCCATCCCTCAGCAGCAACTACATCTATTCCATGTTAAGGGTATGCCAGTGTTAATGAAGTGACTTGGGAAGGCCGAATTACTTTGTTGAGTATTTTTATGTACTTGTAAATCAGGAAATTTTCATTTAAAAAGACCGAAGACTACAAACATGTCTTCTGGTACTTTTCCTGAGCCCTCCTCGAGCTGTTTGAGAGAACTTCCCTCCACTGCCGTTTTCTCACATTTCATCTGTAAAAATCAGTGCCGTGCAAAGGGAGCAGGATTTTGCCAAGGCAACAAAGGCATCGTGCTCCTGCTCGTTGTTCACCATCAGTGATGTACACCCTTCAGATGGGTGAGGAGATGCTCTCAGAGGAAATGCCCTTGCTGCAGTCAGTCTTTCTCCCAGGCTGTGGGAGGGAAGACACTGGATCAGGGCACAGGGAATGTGCACCAGTGTCTGCAGTACCCTGGAGACCAGCAGTGCCTTTCTCCTGCTGGTTTTCTCCTGTGTCTCTCCTTGGAGGCCTAGCTGTCCATGCAAAGACCTTGGTGGAGCTCTCTCCACAAGCACAGGAGCTTTGCCCTTCCTCTCACCACCTAGATAATGTGAATGCAGGCTTCACATAAAGCCTAATCAGAAGCAGCCCCGAGAGGGAATGAGCTGTTGACTTGATCAAGGAGAAAAAGTTAAACTTCATCCAAACAGAAATTAGATTAATTTAAAGCTTACAATATTTAAAAAAAAAAAAGGAGGGAGGAAGAGGGAGAGGAGAAAGGACAGCCTACACTTTCATTGGAAACAAATACTGCAATGGGTATAATGGAAAAGACAAAAAGATATCTTAATGGAAAGACACATGTACAATGTGTCCACACACATTCCTGGAGATCAGAGGGGTGGTGTAACAAACCAGGGACATGCTCAGAATATTCCATGTGCGACGGAGAGTCAATGCCTCTAGCTCAGATGCAGCACAGCAGCAGCCTGTCTCTTCTCAGCAGCAGCCTGCAGAGAGAGAGAGAGAAAGAGAAGGTGAGTCTTGGAAGTTAGTCATTCAGCTGCATCTCTCCTTTGAACAGTCATTAAAGATGATGAAAAATAAGCACAGAAAAAATGCCACTCACCGTTTTGCCTGAGATAATTGTCTAGTCAAATTACATTACATTCAGCACCAGTGTTGACACTGGATGTTTTAAGACAGAAAAAATATTTTAATTCACGTTAGAGATATTAAAATGCGTGCGTAAAATACTTTTATTAGAAATATTAATGCAGAGATCAGAAAGCATCATTCTACTAAGCAACAGCGGGGAAAGATTTTTTGTATAAAGGAAAAAATAAACTTTGCATCACCTCATAAACCATGAGCTTTTTAGTAAAGCTTTGAGATACTGAATTATGGATCTCTGTATGGAAATCTGGTAAGTCAAATACAGAGGATTTTTTGTCTGCCTGCAAAAAATTACATTGCCTATAGCTTATAGCTGTCTTTAGAACAGATCAATGTGAAACTGTGTCTGGGAAATGCTGTTTTAAAAAGAATTTGTGTCAATACTTTGTCTCTTACTATATGATGAAGTAACAATTCCCCACTGCTCCCCTGAGAGTTTAATTGGGATGCAGCAGTGGCAGCTTAGGTATTTGGCATCACTTCAGACTGGGGAAGGAAACATTTAATTTCTCAAAAACACAGTGACTCAAGCCTTGGCGCCAATGTCACAACATTAGCTGAGCCATCAGAGCAGTCAAGTCAAAGTCAGTTCTTATTTATTGATGATGGGAAGAGCTGCGAGCACCAGTGAGGTTAATGAAACGAAGTGTGGCTGCGGTCCCCTTGAACATCACTCCCAGTGGCCTGTTTGCAGTCTGTGGGCACGCTGAGGGGTTTTCCCCACTTTTCTCCTTGGAAACACCTAGGTTTAGGTGACCGAGAAAGGCAGGGCTCCCGCCTCGGCGTTGCTGGATGTTTTCATGGGTTGGAAAACTCTAGGGTCCCTCTAGTGCCCAACAGAGGCAATGGGGGAAAAAAGCGAGCTGAGAGAGCTCCTTCAAATGCTTATCAACGACTAGGCAAAATAAAAGCTCCCACTGAAAACAGAATGGACTCATGCCTGGCTTTGCATCATAAACTATGTTCTCTTTTTTTCTGTTTCTGACGCAACTGTATGCCATCACCTCACATGGTAACATTTCACTGTGAAAGCCTTCCTTTTCCTGCCTGTCTCCCATTTGATTCCATTTACCATCCAAAGATTGTTTGGAGATACTGTTTGTAGATGTAAATGTCTCAGGTTGCTGCAGGAAAGCTTTAAACAAAGGTGAGATCTGGCCCAGTGCAAGGACTTGTACAAGAGCAATGCTGCCTTTGTGGATTTAGTTATCTTTGGTCTTTTTGTCCAAGGGACTCTAAGTACCCGTGTGAATTATGATGGAGGAATTAGCTTCAGGGAGTTACACTCTAATTTGCTAAATGCCTGTGATGTCAAAAGCCAGTCTCTGCATTAGAAGTAGAATAATTTGAAAGCAGAGAGAGGGTACAAAATACTTGGGCCACCAGCTCTTGGGGCTGCAAGGAGATAAGAATTGCAGCGGAGAATGTATTACAGCAGACAACCTCCATTTCTCACTGCTGAAAGGAACGAGTCCCCAAGGAACCAATGTGAAAAATAGACACTAGTGGTCCCTTACAGGGTTCATGGTTATGTGCAGAGCTCCTTCCCCTGTCATTCACCTAATCCAGCTACTTTTCCCTCTCAGCTCTTGAGGCTTTGTGAAATTTTGGTTATGCGTCCGACTCCCCTGCCAAAGAGAAGAAAGCTGGGTGTCAGCCTTGTCGTGACATCTCACAGAACGTTTTGTAAATGTATTCAAAATACGGTTTGGGAGTACTGATCCCTGCACAGTTCAGCTGTAGGAAGTTCTTAACCTAAACCAGCTTTCGCTGCTTTAACCCATTTTCTGAGGCACAGAACAATAGTTCATCCGTTAAATTTCCATCTGAACAAGAAGGAAAAACGCAAACTCTCTAGGAAAAGAAGTTTGATTGCTCTTGATATTTTCTAGTTAAGGAATGATGATTGCAAGGAAGTTTCAGGCTGGGTTACTTGTTTTGCCATCTCTAGCTTCTCCCTACTACAAGTGTTGCCTTCTTTATCTATCTTGAGAACTGGAGGAATAAAGCTAATGCACCATTCAGCTTTTCCAGGTTTTCAAATGAAAAAATATAAAAATCCCACTGCTTACTTACAAGACCAAACAGAAGATGAATGGAACACACAATCAGCTTTATGTAGTGAAATCTCTTTGCACATTGAATCTCTAGCAAAACTACATGAAAAATTTGCTTTTCAAAATAAATATGGTGTGTAAGTTACTGAATAGTCAAACTGGTCAGACTACAAGGCATGTACTATTTTTGAGATTTAATTTCCTGTTCTAGGGGAGAGTCTGGATTGTTCCAACAGTAGCTACTGAGGATTAAAGACCTTAGAAAGAAGCTGTGAGATGCTTGCACATGGAACCTCATCAGTGCTCTGATGCATAGATAGCTTGTTTTATTTAAGGTGGAATTTTGATAAGGTTATTTAATAAGGTCCTCTTGTTACATTCAAGCAGGTAGATGTTACTGCATTTTCCAAGCCTAAAGCCTAAATCATCAGTTGAAAACAGATTAGCCTAATCAAGTTAACACCACAATATGGGGCAACATAATTCATCTTGGGTTTGGACTTTGCATTTCTTTTTGCCTTTCTGTGACTAAAATACCGATGGTTCTTTTTAAGAGAAGGGAAATATTACAGACAGGACGAGGGGCTATTTACCCATCACAGCTGTGGCTGGAGGTTAAGCATGTATTTACTTTGGCTCTTTCCCATTCCCAAACTTCAGACTCAGGCTTGTACACAGCCTTTGTGTGAGCAACAAACACAGTTGTTATAGGTTTCCTCTATTATAAAACCGCTCCTTAGCCAGGGCCTTCACCAGTGTGAGACTCGTAACAGTGTCTATCAGTGCCCACATGAGTTGCCCATTTAGAATTACAGATGTTTTTGCAGGCTTGGTCCAGTGAACTGATACATGTTCTGCAACCAGCTCAGCTGCAATGCAGCCTGAGCACCTGAACGTCACCTCCTGGAAGCAGATCTGAACAAAACACAGGTTTGGTGAAGAGCAGTGCCTGTAAACACACCAACATAGTCACTGCTATGCCAGCAGGTGGATAAACTTAAAGAAAAATATTTCCAAAAAAGTGGTTGATTGATCTTACTAAATCTGTCATCACTATTGGTAACCAGTAATTCATGCAACATGATGGGTCAACTCACCCCTCAGCCTAGCACTCACACAACTACTTCTGTTAATTGGATTGACACAGACCACTTCTTTTTCAATTACAGCTGTGGATTTTTTATCGTTTGAAACGCCTGCGCTCCAACTCAGTTCAAAGAGGAAAGTTAACAGTGTCGCTTGGGGTGCTCATTCCCATAAGGTACCTCAGCAATGATCTAAATGCAAAAAAAACCCCAAAGCAAATAAACATTGAAAGGAGGATCGCTTCTGCCTTGAATCTTGGATCCTGACAAAGGAGCTGCAAGAAGGATGTGAAGCACATTATAATCAAGGAGCTGATGGGTGGAAAAGGAAGTGTTTCAGATGATTGTGACACCTATAAACATCCATTGTATGAAGCAACTCCTTGTCATTGCTTGGTATTTCTGATTTTTGAAGCGTCTGCAGATGCTTGCGCAGGCTGGTGTGTTGCCATGGATACCACGGTGTGCCGAGGCTTTTAGCAAACCAACTGATCTGTTTGTGTACCTCCAGACTGAAAAGAAAGGAAAAAATCCCATCATTTGTGTGGCTGCTAGCAAAGGGAGCCTGACAGTGAAGTGAAATGACTCTGCATAATGGTTTTCAGAACCTCCTCCTCTTGGAAATGATGGGGTAGGAAAGAGATGGAATGTAATGAAGAGAAGGAGTGAGGAGAGCTGTCAAGTGTTTAGCAAAACAGCTCAAGGCAAGGTCCTTGCATGATAACGTCAGCTGTATGGTCAAGAAAAATCAATATGAGGTTTGAATAATTCAGTTTCCTAATGGCCTGGCACCTTGGGTTTCTGAAGACAGGAAGAACAACAAGGATGAAAGGCAAAAAGGAGTGATCAACAGACAATGTAACACAGCAGAATAATTTTCTTTGAGTGATATCCTGGGACCAAGCAACAGGTGTGCATTATGAAACTAATATTTAGCTGGTGTTCAAGCAATGCCTTTATCTGGGCACAACTCCACTGCTGAGTGAGAGGCAAAACAGGTTTAGAAGTGGCAGGCAAGTGAATACACAGAAAATCAAGTAAAAAACCTGGGCAGTGTTCCAAACTTTGACTCTATTCTTGGTGTTAGAACAACCCCATAAACTGCACACGTACATGCCAGTACAAGTCCCTATACAGCAACCCCATAAACTGCACACACAGATGGCACAAGTCCCTGTGAGCTGAATTTCCACGCATTAATGCCGTATCTTATTAGGCAGCAACACAAAATCGTCCCCCTTGATTACAAGTTTTGGGGGTTTGCCCTGCTGTTCTAAAGGGATCACATCACCATGTATTTCACCAAGAGTTTTCCTTGCTTTTGAGTTTAGGGGTCAAAAAGCACTAACACTTTCACAGGAGCGGTGTGTTCCTCATTACTTACATAAATGCTTAAGCTGCTAATAAGAAATGGTGACAATGTGAAATCTCCCTTGGTGCACGTTTTCCCAGTAGCACTGTGTCACCATATATGAACTAGAAATCCATCACACAATATTTTATAGTGAACTCCTCTCCTCTTAACTAATCAGGTTTTGTTCGTGTCATTTCTGTGTCTTAAAAATGGGAAAAAAGAGTTGATTCTTTCTATGGCCAGCTATGGTGTCTCCTCAAGCGCAAACACCAAGTGCAAACTGCACTGCGAACACCAAGAGCGGTCTTTGGGGACAAGATTAAAAGAAAACCAAAACTGCAATCCTCGCCCTTCCCACAGGTCCCCTTGGTCTGGCACCAAACTGGAGGTGTAGGCAGGAACTTGGTTGGTTTTGAGCCATGGACCAACACAACCAGTTACTCCAATGAAGCTCTTAAGCACATTCCAGCCTCTCCTTGAGACCTTGCTCTGGGGATGGCCCAGCACTGTCCTGCTGATGGCTCTTATCTCTGTTGCCTGTTGATGCCTCACCCTGAAGGCAGCTGAACCTCAAGAAAATCACTCCCCAGGCTACCTCTCCGTACAAGCCACAGTCACCACAAAGCTGAAGTATGAGTCCCACTAGATTCTGCTGGAGGTTCAGAGGAACCTTCTCTTGCGTGCAGATGAACTGTTACTAAATTCAGCTGTTGAGCTGAGCACTCACCTCCAGACTATTAATTGACGTTGCTGGGAGCACAGCACAGTGTCTTCCACGTAGCTGAACCAAAGATGTGTCCTGGGCAATTGGTGTCACTCATTTTCGTGAGGCTGCAAAAATGCAATTCCAGTTTGTGAAGTTATAAATTAAGTCCCTTACAAACTCAGGGAAGAGCTGAAAGGTGTTGCTGCTGTGGACACAGATCAATAAAAATATATAGCAGCTATGGCTAGTTCTGCATTCACACTGATACTGCATTGCGTAACTTGACTCCAGCAGCTCAGACCTACCTCTGACAACCACAGTTTTCCCTTACAGAACCCCCCAAGGAACTCCTCTCCTATCCTGTTTCCCTCTTTCAAGGACCTTCATTTAGCAATTTTTCCCCAAGCACACAAGTTCCTTAAAATCAGTGTCTCTGGCCACAGCTTGCAAACAAGCCAGCTCCAGCAAAATGCAAGCTGTTAGCAACCAGAGCTGCGTGAGTTAAAGCTCACAGTTGTGGTCACTAAAACCTCAGGATTTGGGATGTGGAATATTCCTGCACATACACTGATGAGCATCCTTTGGGTCTTGTCATATTTGAAATGCTTCGGTGCCCACTCTGCCATCATTTGGGCTCTTATGAGTCTGGTAGCTAAGCAACAGATGGGCAGTCCAAATGATGTGGCAAGGGCAAGCTATCGTGCAGAAATGTGGCAATTCAGAAGGAAAGTAATACACTGAAGCTTGGGAGAACCTCTGCGGCCCTCAGTGTGCTTCAGAGCACCAAAAGAACTCAGAACCTGCCAGTGAGGCTAGACAACAGATTTACACTCATCATGACTGAGAAACAAACCTAGAAAAATTACCTGCGTGGCAAGGAAATTCATGGCCATTTGCTGCAAAAAGAAATGTGGACGAGCATCAACGAGATTAAAAAAATGTATCTGGGTAAGTTTTACTAACACTCAAAGACAGCTGGTCCTAGGACTGTCACACCTGGCTTGGAGGCTAAAGAGGAACCATGACAAAGAATTAGTAAAACCCCTCTATTAACATTAATGTTTAGGAGAAAGCTGCCCCTTCCAGGGGTCCCGGGCTGAGGATCAGACTGTAATTCTGTCATTTGGGTGTGGGGAAATTGGCTGGACGTGGGGCTACCTTCACCCTAGTCTGAGTCACCTGCTAAAGCCCTGACTCTAAGCACAAACAACATCAGTCCCAATGGTGCTTTTTGGTCTGAGCCAGGCTTTGATCCAAGCCTGGTAAAGCTGTGTAAAGACCTGCAGGCACTTTTGTGGCTAAAAAGCCCATGGAAATTCATTTTTTTCATTGCATAGAGCTCCGAGGCAGAAATAAAATGCCATTTGGCAGCTTTCCCGAAGAAAGTACATGCACCATCAAATATAACTGCAGCAGTGAGGTATTCAAGCTGCTGCTGCTGCCCAACAGGCAAGCGTGCCTCTCTCCTAAAGCATCCTCACTCTGCTCTCAAAAAACACTTGCAGACATTTATGAATCAATGCCACACTGGTGCCCTGGGAAATGGCTGGCTGGAGGGGCAGAGGCAGAACAGCTCAGTACGAAGATGCCAGGCTGGGAGCAAGGGGCACTGAGCCACCATCTCATCCTCCAAAGCTGCTGTGAGGCCAGAGACATAAAGGTTTGTCAGGCAGCCTGTGCCCGCCTGCTGGGAGCTCTGTCATTTCTTGGTCAATAACAACAACATTTCTGTCTCCTTTTCAGATGAGCACATCGGGGTTGCACAGAAACTTGGTGGCAGATGCAGAAACAGAGAGGATTCTGATCTGACACCATATTTCACTGCTTTCTAGAGCTTGGTTTTGTTCCTTTCACCTTCTCAGGCATTAATTTCATTGTTAATTCTTGCTGTGGAAATCACAACATCTTCCCATTATAGGAGAAAAGCTAAAGCTGGAGTTTTAAGCCCACGTTTAGGAGCTGGTGTTATCATCAACGATGGGGCAGCTCTCCCTGCTTTCAGTCAGGATTTACACAGGATCTACCAGTGACCCTACCCTCAGGCAATTTATGCCTAGCAGGAGGCACCTTCCTCGGAACAGAGGCAGCTGATCTGCACAACTCACTAGCAGAGGACACTGTGAAGGTGACAAACTTACATGGACTAAAAAAAGGCAGAGACAAATTTGTGGGCACTGGCACCTGCTGAAGGCACAGGGTCAGAGCACAGGGTCACTCTCTGAGCCTGGAGTGCCACGAGCAGAACCTCTGTAAGTCCTCTCTGTTCTCATACTCTTTCCCAAAGCATTCCACTCTTGCCATTGTATTATACATCCGCTGGTCTATAACAGCCACAGTGATTCTTTTGTTAGGAAGAAGACTGCAAAAAAATTGTCATTTAAACAACGCATCAAGTTCAGCCGTTTCTCAAAAAGTCTTTTCAGCTCAGAGCTTCTGAGCAGAAACAAAAGGGCATTTTTGTGGTGAGTGTGGAAGACTCTTGGCTCATCTCACAAAATGAACTGACAGCCATAAGGTGTGACGTGATCTAATTTTAGAATTATCATCTAAGACTCCAAATTTATTTTATTAAAGAGAGCCATAACTAAATTTTGATGCCATTAGATAATGCAATTAAATATTGGCTTGCTTGCAAGTCTGTATTTTGCCACAGATAAAAAAGACTGTATCTACAAATGGATGTCTTCTCAGATTTTCTTCTACAGGATATTTAACAGATACTGACATATAAAATAAATCCTTAAAATCTAACCCAAAATCTTTTAATCTACAGAAGCAAACTGAAGAAAGTTGTATCTTGATGTGGGAACCTACTAAATGTTTGCTAGTCGGTGAACTCCACAGATTTTAAACCCTTCCAGGTAAGTGAAAAATAGTTAATTTAACCTTTCTGCCATTTTCAGATGAGACAATAAATAACACTATGAGTTTTCTTGTGGGGAGACAGTGCTGGAGGCAGTCCTGCCCCTGATCTATTGCAGCCGTGTTAATCACCACAGAGTGGGAACAGCCCTGCCCTCCCAGCTCTGGGGGTGAGAAGGATGAGTTGGTTGGGGGGGGGCTCAGCTGGGCTCTGCTGGCCCTGCTGTGAGCAGGGAGGGACAGGAGGGAGGGCAAGGGACAGAGAGGGTGAGGTGCTGTATGTAGGACAGGGTGAGGTGGCCGTGCTGGGGACAGCAAGGAGCCAGCTGGAACTGCAGAGGGAAGAGAGAAGGAGGGAAGGAGCCAGAGCTGTGGGAGGTTACACAGAAAAGGTAAGAGAGATTTTTAGATGACAAGGAGCTGATGTTTGAAGACTTTCTGAAATTTTCCCAAAGCACTCTGAGTGTTGTGGCTGTCTGTACAACCACGTTTTCTTAGGAAATAAAAAGACCGCCAAAGTGGAAATGGATTAAACATTGCTATATCATTGTTTAAATCCCATTAATATGACTTATCCAACTGAAAAAAAAAACCCCACTGCAGTTAGTGTAGTCTCAGTAGCTTTTATTCTGGATTCAGAAGTTATAGCTGAGCAATATGAGGGCAGTTTGAAGCAAAATGTTTGAGACTCTCGGGAGATTCTGAATTTGATGGCCGCAATTTGAAAATAACTCTTTTCCTAAAACAAAAGAAACCGCCCCAACATAACTTGGTTCTTACAACAGCCAGAAAATACAATCAACTCCCTGACTTTTGTACCATAGGTCAGGTCTGATTTTCTCAGTTCACTGCAAGAATACCTTGTGGAAGCAAAGCAGAGCAGTATTAAAGATCCATGAGAGGTGATATTTTTTCCCACAGAATGGCTCAATATTTGCACCCATATTAATGCGCGAGCCAACATACAGATTTGACTACAAACACTGTGCTTTAAAAATAAACAAAAGCACAAGACACTGTGCTGTTAATAAATAATGGTAATAACAATAAAGTGATAAAACACAAGCTATTTAATTTACTTTTGTAAGAGACAGTTCACATAGGATGCTTTCCATTAACCATCATTTCTACGTGTTGATGAAAACCTAAAGAGAAAAGCTCAGTCGTGCTGTAGTTTGCAAATATTAAAGACAAAATCACCAGCTTTGCTTATGTCCTGGAGGAAGAAAGAGAGGGGGAAAGGGCAAGAAAGGAAAAGGTAATTTAGTGGAAATGAGTTCACTAGGCTTTTAGGTTATGCTTGGGCTCCTTTTGTGTCTTTCTATAGATAGTGATGTTACCTGTAGCCACATTCTCCAAAGAGGAATTTTGGATAAGTCCAGGAGAAGAAATGTAAGGCTCGAAGTGGAGTCACAGGTGTTGTGACTTGTTTTTTTTTCTACAAAAAAAAGAAAATAATATGTACACCTGCTTGTATGGCAGGTTCATTCTAGAAAGTACCATTTCTTGAGTGTTACCTTCAGGACCAAATTAATTGTTCTACTTAATGCAGCTGGGTTTTTTTGATCAGTTATATTGGTCCTTTCTGTCCTGTCAATTAATGCATCTCAACACTTGTCTTAGAGGAAACCAAGCATGTAGTTGACAGCTGCAGGTTCAGGATAAGAAAAGTGCCCAAAACAAGCTAATTCACCAGGAGCATGGGCAATATGTGCAGAAATAACTCGAAGTCCTGTCTCCCCAGGTGCTCCAGGCTGGCTCCTGCTCCCCCCAGTTCAGTCTGAGCTCCAAGTCTGCCAGTGAGATTTAAGTTCTTGTGCTGTGGAAGTGCCTTTGAACATTTTGTCCATAAAACCTTTTTCTTCCGCCCAGTATCTTTCACAAGAGAAAACGAATCCCAGTGATTTCATTACGTAAAAATGAGTTCCTGTTACCCAAAGGATGCTGGCTCACTCACACTGGCAGGGGAGTGTTCAGCCTTCAGTGTGGCCTGTCCTGGGCACTGGAGGAATGACTGAGTGGCTGCCAGGGGCATTTTGAGATATCTTGCCTTGATTTCTCAGATTGCTACAGAAATTCATAACTACGTAAGGTGTCTGCAGGATCAGACAGACTCCAATTTCACAGTAAAGGTCTACCTTCCATTTTCTTCATTATATATATGCATATAAATATATTAAAAAATTAATCTTGCTGCAAGAGCTTAGTAAAATTGATTAAATGGCTCCCATTGGCTTCCTTGGGCACTAGTTCAAAATATTAATCTGATTATTATTGTGGCTCAAATTCAGCATGGTTGTTAAGTACACGTCTAACTGAAAGCAGCTGGACAGTCCTGTTATGATGATTCATGGATTTTAAAAATAGAAGTATGTTTAAATGCTCTCTTGAACTCAGGTCTAAATGAAATCAATACATGTTATGGCTCTTCTTCATGAAATATTAAGGCAAGATACATAATTTATTGTGCTCTGTGTATGCATATAAAATTTAGCACTGCTTATTCTGTAATAGACCTATACATAATTTAAACTATATAGCATCCACTTGGTGCTTGGAGGGGAGAGAAATCTTCATTAAACCCCAAACAGTACACGGTTTGACGTAGTGTTGATGTGGGGATTCAGTCTGTTCTTATTCTCTGGATGTCTGCATAATAAATGCCTGCACACATGTTCAGAAGCCCTTTTCCAGAGGGAAAAGGAAAATCACAGCCTGTTGTGAGGCTGTGGGAGGAGATCCTGCAAGCTTCTGCTGAAAGACAGGACTCCAGTGAGCACCCAAACCAAGGTGCCCACACCACTGCCAAGGCCACCCACCAGTCACCCCTCAGCAGCAAAGCTAGGAAATCCCTCATTGTATTTAATGGTGCCTTGTCCTGGGGAGCCCATAATGTTAATTGTATCCCGTATCCATCTGTGCTCAAACTTGCTATGGTCTGTTTAAGACCCTGAGGCTAAAACACAGAACGGGGCGGGGCTGAGGTGCCCTGGGCTCGTTAGGAGTCGAAGGCGCTCAGGCAGAGTCACTCTCCAGCCTTTGCCTCTTGGCTTTTTCTGGCCTCCACTTACAAGAGTAGTGCAGCAGCAGCCCTTTTGTGAGAGGGCAGAAATGAGCTGAGACACAGAGTTCTTGTTTATCACAGCATGAAAAGGGCCCTGGTTTGTTCCCCTTCACAGCTCAGCCATCCTGACCCCAACCCTTCACTGACTCTGGCTGCAGCAAGCTCCTGCTGCAATTATGCTTTAATGGAAATAGAAGAAAAATGGAAAATATAAGAACAAACCTGAGGCTGGTAAACGTGTAGATCAGAAAGGTGCAAGGAGCAGGAAAGCCTTTGTTGCACTCATGCCAAAGAGGGTTTTTTGTTCTGTGGATGCTGGGGACAATGGCACTGTTCTGAAGTCATGAAGACTGCTTGGTATGTGTTGCCCATCTCCATCCATCTCAGCCTGAGATTGCTAAGATGGAGTGAGGAGTTCCCACATCCTGAGCAAGCCAAAATAAGTCTCAGATTTCATTGCAGAGCCCCCATAGCCCAATTTGAGTCTGGTTTCCGTGTACATGCACAGATAAGCTTCACTAAACTCACAGTTCACACAGCTGGATGCAGTATTACAAAACACTCCGTAAAACAAGAGCTAAGAAAAATTTCCTTTTTTCTTTCCCCCTAAAGAACTTATTTTTAAGTGGTTCCGAGAGCTATGTTATTTCAATAAAAATAAAATGCCATTGTCCTGTGCAGCTGCAGAGGCTTGCTGGCAGATGGCGCTAGGTGAATACGAATTGGTTTTTAAATAGCTACATGAAATAAATAAGATTACATTTCCTTAGGCATGAAGTGCACCTGAGCAGTGTCAGTATTTTAATTACTTCTTACACATCATAAATAATACATTAGAAACAAAAGCTCAGGAAATCAATTTCTTGAGATGTCACTAGACAGAAAAGGGTGTATTCTCTGTGGCTCAGCTCTCTGGGCAAATCTCCCTTGGACCTAATGGCTGAAGGGTGGAAGGAAGAGGAGGTGCTTGCAGGTAACACACTGGTCAGTTGATTTCCACAACACCACCTGCGGGGGATTCTTTCTAATAGTAAAGCAGCTTTAGTAAATATAGTAAATATTTACAGAGCGCTGGCCAGTGTAATAGCAGCAGTGGTAAATTTGCATTTGACACAAGCACTGCTCTGGTCCAGCCTCTGGAGGAGACAACAGCCTCAAAGCACAGGTAGAAGGGGGAGAACCACAGAAATAGAATGAAACACATGGAGCAAAAAAGGCATTCAAAGCACATCAGTGACAAGACTGGAAGTTGCAGAGACCCACAATAATGTGGCATTTGTAGAGCAATAGTAAAATAAGTTCGGCGTTTTCTTTGAACAAGTATCGTCTTCTTCACTCCCAATGGGAAGTGTTAAAAGCCAGGCTGGAAGGGGCTTTGAACAACCCAGTCTAGTGGAAGCTGTCCCTGTCCATGTTGTGGAGTGAGATGATATTTAAGGTCCCTTCCCCCCAGAGCATCCTGTGATTCCATGACTAACCCGTGCCAACAGAAAGTTCTACTGACTCACTGTAATGTTCCCTGCATCTCTCACACCTACTCATATACCAGATACTTAAAGAGCAAATGTGATCACATGAATTTACCTTGATTTTTTTCCTGTCAGGGCTAGTAACACCAGTGATTGCCTGAAACCAGCCTCTGACCTGCTGGATTAGCTTCACGTTTGGGACTCCTCTAGAAAGTGCATTGTGATAATGTCTGGTGAGAACGCCTGCTCAGGAGAAAGGGAAAACAAGTGACAACCAGGGCCGGGAGAAGACTGAAATGTAAGACACAAGATTTGGTAAAATGTAAGCTGTGAGTGGGAGAGATTTTCTTCATTCTCCACATGTATGGATTAAACAAATACAACATCTTTGCTGGTTATTTAGAGAAACTAGCACACAGAGACAGAGAGCGGGAAGCTCAGTCTGTGAGGAGTCAAAGCAGCAATGCCAGGTGTTCACAGAGCAACCACCTCTCTTGCTGCCAGCTTTGAAGAAAACCCTCCAGTCATGGCCAGCTCCCGCGCTTTGATTCACACAGCAGAGTATCCTCAGAGCACAAAATCTGGGCTGCCCTGGGACCACACTGACCTGGTGCTCTGCTCCTGTCACCCAGGGGAACTCAGGCTGCAGGCTCAGCATGCTCTGGCCAAAGAGCCAGAGTCCCTGTCCTCCTATCCCTCTTCTCCCTGGGTTCATGCATGCTTCATTCTGGTCCAAGAGCTTCCCTCTGAGCTTTTCCTAGGGATCAGCGCCGTGCAGTGACAGCGGGCAGAACCCCCCCTGCCAGCCGGACCCCCCAAACCTTCACCCCTCCTCTTCCTCCTCTCCATCAATGTCCAGCCTCCACACCCACCTCTCCACAGCTTTCAACAGTGAAGTGAGAGAGCTCCTAGTTTTTCTTGTAGAACTGAGTTGGGGATCATTTCTATGACATTAATTGCATTATTAAACATGCAAGGTCTAAACCACATTTAATAACACCCTTGTTCCAGTTAGTCTTCCACTATCAGCTCAACCCTCAAAATATTTCAACTCTAGCTGTGAGATTTATATGGGCTAAACAATAATTAGAAAGTTTAATAAGCACCCAGAGAAGCTTCCTGAGCTCTTCTGCATTTCTTCATTCGGGTCAGATAAAATCTGTTGTTCTGTCTTCTAAAAGGAGTTTGCTATTTCCTAAAACTCAGTAAACAGTTGGGAACATTAAAGTGGGTTAAAATGCTAACTATATTGGGGAGGAAAAAACACTTTCCAAAGAGCACTTTTCGGGTTTGGTTTTTTTTTTTTTTTTGTTCCAAAGAGGCTTTGAGAAGTGTTAAAGGGTTTAGAGAAGTCTTTTTACAAAAGCCACATTTAAAAACGTGGTGGGGGAAAAAAAAGTCCTCGAGGAGATGGAGCTTGCAGCTCTGCACCCCCAAAGGAACGATGCTCACAGTGGGGTGACGCAGGGCTCTGAGCTGCATCTTCTGCAGATTCAGTGCCTGACATCCTGCACAGGACAGGAATTAGACTGTCACATTAAGAACATACAGATATCCACCCTTTGGAGTCCTGTTGAACTTCACAGAAAACCAACCACGCAAACCTCCCCACACCCCAATGAACAAATATTTCAATGCTTCGGTTTAATGGAACAATCTTGCACTAGAACAAACAAGAAAATTACGCTTATGCACACAGACTTTAGCATTTGTTTGCTATAGATAAACCGCAGTGCAGCTGGAAGATTCCCTAAGCCATATTTCTGGGTGACAGGAAAGCATAACCTTGCAGAGGAAAGCAAGGACAGCTCCTGGGTTGTGAGAATAACATCAGGGAAAAGGATCCACACCACGCTACTAAGAGAGAGAAGGCATCTCAGGAGGGGACAAAACAGCTGTAAAAATCTGCTTCTCCAGCTTCCATAGCAGGCAGGAACTGAAGTTTCACCACATTTAGGAGACCCATAAACAAGGATATCTGGAGCATTAGGACACCAGTGAAGACAGAGTAGTTGAGAGGTTTGTGAAGGTTCAGGAAGTATTCACATTGAAGGCTGCTACAAAGTTGTTAATTGCATGTTGTAAGACATTCATACCTATGGCTCTTCATTTGGATCCATCACTTTAAATTGTAGACGTAGCTACAGGCGAGCAAGTGAAGGAAATGTGAAACAGTAACAACAGATTTTTAGAAGTAAATATTTCAAGCAAAATTCCAAATAGCCTGTGCTCAGTATATTTCTTTTTTTTGTGTATCTGTATCATGCTTTGAGGGTGAAGCTATTCCAGCAGCTCAATGCAGAATTCGTCTGGAAAATGCTGGAGGGAATTCTTAGACTGGAAGTACTTGTTTTCCTCATCCTCCTTAGCTCCTGTTATTTGTCTGCATAATTTCATCTTTAGCTATCTTTAAAGTATTAATGTGCCCCTTATATCTTCTATCTCCATTTAAATAGCTGAAATTCCAAGCAATAGCTATATTAAAAAAATACTACTTTCTTGCCTGAATAAATAAGGAAAGCTGCAGATCTTCAGCAACTGCTCAGTGTATTATAGGTGGTATTTTTGTTTGGATGGTTTGAGGCATTATGGGATTATTGAGTTAGGAATTATTTTTTGGTGTTGTTATTTCGGGGTTTTTCCTGATGTTTTTATTTTTGTCGTTTGATTTGTTTGTTATTTTGGTGGGTTTACTAGTTTTATTTTTGGGAACGTGGGTATTGATATTGTGGATTTTTTAGGTAGCTTTTTTGGGGTAGTGATGCTTATTTTTTAGTAGTCTAGAATTTTTTCATGTTGTTAACTAGTTTGGCTAATTTTATAGAATATTGGTTATTATTTTTTCAGTAAGTGTAGAGATAGAGATTTTTTTAGTCATGTTTAGGGTCAGTTGTACAGTTTTGAGTTTGGAAGTTGGTTTGATTTATCTTTTTTACTATTTTTTATGATTTGTCATGTGGGGTTCTCTATGGTCGTTTTTCATTTTTGTTTCATTTTTAGGAGAGGAGTTGTTAGCGAAAAGAGTGCAGTGGGATTTGTTTGCTGGCATTTGGTTGTATGGTGGAGTTTTTGAGTTTGCGTTTGTTTTAAGGTTTTTGTTGAGATTACAGTTTTGAATTCTTGGCTAATTTGTGATTGTTTTAAAGATTTTAGGGAGAATTCAATTTTTCATAAGGGAGCACTGTATGAAGAGGGTAATTTATTTGTTTTATGTGATATTGGTGGCAACAAAGAAGTTAACAAATGACATCCATGTTCACTGTATGTTAGAAAAGCCTCTGTATTTTCTGCTACATTAAAAAAACTGAACGGAGAAAGCTGTAAACATCCTGGGGCTTCAGAGGTAACAGTAAAACAAAGTAGTCTTTTGATTTTGTAACTCTCCAAACTTCACTGTTTAGTAACAGAGAAATCCAAAATAAAGCAAACAGACAAAAACCCCAAAACAAATCCCCCCAAACCCTCTTGCCCAAAAGAACACAGAAAGAGAAAATATACCAATATTATTTTAATAAATATAAACTCTTTCCCCTTTAGAAAAACAGGCGAATTTAATTCTGGTTGTTGTTCTGATGTGTTAGGTTAATGAAGTCAAATAGTTTAAAATATAAATCAATAAACATGAATTTTAAAAAATAAATATATAAAACCATAATTAAAAAGAAATAGAAAATATGAAAAATCATATCAAGAATATATATCCTATATATGATACTGTGTATATTACTATCATATTCTATATATTATAAACATAGATACCAATAGAAAAGATAAATTGTAATGATAAATATAAAAATAATAATAATAAAAATATAGAAATAATGGAATGTAGCTTAAACCAGAGAGTTTTTGGTTTGAATTGGCTTGGTGGCAGGGGTTGTCTTTTAAGCGGTGGCCGGGTGTCTTTCGGGGCGTTTCTTTCAGGGGTTTCTGTGCACGTTCTCTCCGGGGGTCCCTGTCTGCGGGTCCCCGACGCGCGGGGAGCCCCGGGCCCGTCCCAGCGCTGCCGCCCTGTGGACACAGCGCGGTGCTGCAGCTCTGCCCCGTGCCCGGCCCCGAGGAGCCCCGGGCTGGGAGCTGGGTCCCAGTGCCCGAGTGCAGTCACTGCCCGGGAGCTCCTGGCCGATCCCGCGCTCCCGGCCGTGTCCGTGCGATGGCCGGGCCGCCCGCGGGACTCGGCAGCAGGAAAACACCGAGCGCTGCGTGTTTAACGGGAGCCGGCCCCGCTTGCCCGTGCGGCGCCTCGGCCCGGCCCGCGCCGCCCTCAGGGAGCCGAGCGGAGCTGCGGGAGCGCGGGGAGCGGCACCGAGTGCGGTTCGACCGTGCCGAGCTGGCCCGAAGAGCGGAATCTAAGCGACTGCATCCGGTGATAGCCGAGCTGTGCCGATGATAGCCGAGTGTAGCCGAATGACCGAACAGAGCCGAGGATAGCCGAACAGCCGAACAGAGCCGAGTGTAGCCGAACAGCCGAACAGAGCCGAGTGTAGCCGAATGGCCGAACAGAGCCGAGGATAGCCGAGAATAGCCGAGGAGCAGTCCCGGGGCAGTGTCCGCCGTCACTGCCGCCGTCTCGGCGGGCGATTCCAAGGCGCTGTCGGGCTCGCTGCCGGCCCCTCGGCGGGCGGGCGGCCGGGACGCGATGGCGCTGTGCCCGGAGCTGGAGCGCTCGCTGTCGCTGCTGCAGCCGGGCGCCGGCCGGGCCCAGCAGCAGCAGCAGGAGCGGCGGGCGGACGCGGCCCCCACGCCCATGGTGTTCATGTGCGCCGGCTGCGGGCGCCCCGTGGGCGACACCCGCCCCTGGGGTTCAGTGCCGAGGACAGCGGCCCCGTCCTGCTGCGCAGTGAGTACCAGCGCTGCCACCCCCGCGCCGCCGCGGTCGCTGCCGCCGTGCCTCCTTCCCTGCCGCCCGCCGCAGCTGCGGCCGCCAGCGTCGCCGCGGACCCGGGGCGGAAGGACTCCGAGCTCCCCGGAGAGTGCGGATGGTGAGGGCCGGGCCTGGCTGGACACAGTCCCGGGGAGGTCGGGGGTTCCCGGCGCTGGGGACAAGCCCGGCAAAGGGCCCGGAGCGCTCGTGTGGCCCGAGAGCCCCTGGAGCGCTTATCTGGGGTGGGCTGTCCAAGCCGCGTATGGCCTAAGGGAGAGGGATTTCTCACAAGGACACGTAGTGATGGACAAGGGAGGCAGCTTTAGATTAAATGTCGGGAAGAAATTTTTCTCTGCGAGGGTGGTGAGGCCGGGGCACAGGTTCCCCAGAGAAGCTGTGGCTGCCCCAGTGTCCCTGGAAGTGCCCAAGGCCAGGTTGGACGGGGCTTGGAACACCCTGGGATAGTGGAAGCTGTCCCTGCCCAGGGCCGGGGGTGGAATGGGGTGAGCTTGAAGGCCCCTTCCACAATTCAGCGATTCTGATGGTCTTGGTCTTGCTGAGGTCAGCCAGCCTGAGGAGCTGATGCAAATTCAGGCTAAAAGATGAGTGCTCATCATTTATAGTGTGTAAAGCATGAATGAAAGCTTAAAAAAATTCTAATGCATGATTTTTTTATTTTTTTAAGAAAAGGGATGGGGAGAGGTGCCTCCTTTTATTTTCTTCTGAATAAATGTTATTCCTTGCTTGCAGCATGGTAGAAACCCTATTCTGCTCTGGCTGCTCCAGGACCCTTGGCAGCAGATACAGGCACGCCTCAAGGCATCTCGACTGCAAGAGGGATTTGTTCTGTGTCCGTACTGACTCTGTTGAAAGGTAAGTGCAGAATGTTTATGCGTCAGCTCCACTGCACTCACCAGGCATGGCACTGAGGGTGTTCCTGTTGTATCTCCCAGAGCAATCCAGTGCATTGTAACATGCACTGCACTGCTTCATGTCATTGCTGTCTTGTGCTCTGCAAGACTTTTAGCAACTTTTCCTTCAGTTTTCATGGTAGTTAGCATTTTCTGTTTATCAAGCACAGCATTAGGTTCCTATTTCTGTCTCAGAAATTTGATAAGTTGTTTCTAGTTAGTTCTGATTCACTTCTCCAGATCTTCATTTAACTTTTAGCCATGTTTCTTCTGCCTCCTGTGGAAATGGACTTAATGCTTTTGCTGTAACTTTATCTTGAAATATTAATCACAAATGAATCATGGTAAATCAGGTTGATGTTTTGCTCTTGTGATGAAATCTTGTGACTGCAGGTAGGAAGAGTTGGGAGCGAACAGTCTGAGGAAGTGGACTGTGGAAGCTGAAGGTTGTCCAGCCAAAGCTGAGTGTGTGGCTCTGACACTGACCAAGGCTGGAAAGAGTTACTGGGAGGACAGCGGATGTTAGAGCCAGGTGAGCTTTCACAGGATGAGAGGAGCAAGGAGAGAATCGAATGGAAAGAATTGCTGAGATCAGGTTTGAGCCCTTTCTTTGGGTTTGGGATTTGTTTGGGGTTTTTTTGTTACCTAACACTACTTAGCACTTACTTACTTACTGTGAGATTTGAAGTTTTCTCCAAAAACTCAGAATGAATTTCCCCACTCTGCCCCACTGGTAGGCACCGCATCTCTTAGAAAAGCTCCTACCTTCCATCTTCACTGCCCCAGTTTGAAGTAGTGCTCCAGTTTAGCCCGTAGTGATGGGTCTTACATCCTTTTCTGTTCAGGTAACTACACCATTTTGTTATTGACATACCTGCCAGAGGAGCCTACATTACTCCAGTGTAATTTGTGAGGCAGTTTCTGCTCTAACAAGTTTTTGAATGCTGCTCAGCTGCAAGAGAGCTCCTTCTGGATGTTTGAAGGTGAGAGAAGAGATGGTCGCATTCCAGGAGCCTGATTTTGGAATGTTTAATGGAATTGGCCCAGTAGCTTTTACTTGTGGGCTTTGCAAGTCTGCCCATGGCAGGTCCAGCCTGTGCTTCAACGTAGAGCCCTCAGTGGGCAGGGAAATGGACCTTGGGAGATTGTTACAGCTCTACTTAATTCTTTCTGAATCAGGATGGTTCTCTGGAAGTAGGCTGTCCATTCTGACCCATTTTCTTCTCTCTCCTTGCAGACTGTACCTGCTGAAGGGCTGAGGTGAGACCAGGATCTGCAAAATCTCTGACTCTCCGTGTCTTCCCGAGGCTGAAACCGTGTTTGCTGTCAATGACAACCCCGTGGAAGATGATAAAGACTGAAAACTTTGGGTTTTTTCCCCTGAATCCCACGACTCTCTCTGCACCTGTGCCCTGCCTATCTCTTAAAAGAGTTTCCGGGTTGAGAAGGGTTTTACCTTCTGCAATCTTATCCATAAGTCAGTGAAAAAGAATCTTTCTGTATCAATGTGATGTTACTTTGTTTGAGTTGTTTAATTAAAGCATATCATTGATAAGGGGTTTGAGCATCCCTTGGATGGCCCTTGGGGCTGGCAGCTCTGATTTAATTTCTCTTCATTCCTTTAATGTCTTTCAATTATTTCTTAAGCAATTACTGCAATTTGGATATCCAGTAAGGACAGCAGCATTCCCACTCTGCTGGATTGGGAAATCCAAGCCCAATTCCTTGGAGAGATTGAGGGGATGGGGAGCTGAGCCTCAGGCTGGATTTTGACAGTGGTAATTCGGTGAGGAAGAAAGAAGAGAGATTTCCCCAAAAAGGGGTTTAGGCCAGTTCTGCTGGCTTTGGGTGCCTCTACCCCCCAAAAATCCTCCTGGTTCAACAGGACTTGAAGAAGCAGCGGGATGTGCCAGGAGCCTGTGCTGGGACCCCCAAACCCTGGTCAGGGAGGATGGGAAGTGTCAGCTCCAGGGGAACACCAGAGAGGGGCTACGCTGGGACGCCTCAAATTGCAGCCAGAGATGCTGGGCACTGCTGCACCTTTGGGACACTGCAGAGAGGCTCCACTGCCTGATGCAGAGAGCTCTCCCATTCTCCTTGTCGTGCTTAGAAGGGGGCAGGTCATTCCAGCTGCACGGGTTGAAAAGCCCATGGGAGCAGGTGGAGTCGCAGACGATCACACAGAAGCCAAGCTGGGAGAGGAAATGAGCTGTGCCACAGATTTATTTTTCCCCAATGCCCCAGCACAGCCCCGGCTGCGGGCGGAGCAGGAGCGGCTCGGCCCCAGTGCCCGGCCCGGAGCGGCTCCTGCCGCCCGCCGCCATCCCCCGGTCCGGGCCCCAGCGCCGCCCCGGGGCTCCGGCCCCGAGACGCACAGCCCGCCCGCCGGGGGAGAGGCGGCTGCTCTCGGGACCCCCAGCCGGCACCGAGAGGAGCCGAACGAGAAACCCCCGGTGCCACTCCCGGCCCCGCCTCAGCGCCGCGGGCTCCGCGCAGCGCCGGGAGCAGCCCGGGCTGGGCTCCGCTGTGAGGGGGGCCGGCCCGGGGGAGAGGGGCGGGTCCGGCCCGGGGGAGAGGGGCGGGTCCGGCCCGGGGGAGAGGGGCGGGTCCGGCCCGGGGGAGAGGGGCGGGTCCGGCCCGGGAGAGAGGGGCGGGGCCGGCCCGGGGGAGAGGGGCGGGGCCGGCCCGGGGGAGAGGGGCGGGGCCTCGGGCGATGGTCCCGCCTACAACTCGGGCAGGGCGGGGCGGGCTCGGGGCGGGGCCGGGGCTCTGTGAGGCGGGGCCCGAGGGCGGGGCTTAGGCGCGAGGCAGGAGGCGGGGCTGGGCGGTCCCGGGCGGTACAGGGGGCGGTACAGGGGGCGGGGCCTCGGGGGCGGGTCCCGGCCCCGGCTCAGGTGTGCGGGGAGCCAGGGCGCCTGCGCGGGGCGGGGCCGAGGTTATTTAAGCCGCGGTAGTTGCCTTGGCCGCCATTTGCTCACTAGGAGCACGTTGGGGTTGGACCTTTTTGTCCGGGCTCCGCAGCCCGGGACAGGACGGGTTTCGGCTCCTCTTCCTATTTCCCCCTCTACTGCTCCTTCCTCCTCCTCGTGTTCCCCTTCTTTCTCCTCCTTTCCCCCCTTTCCCTGTCCTCCCCAAAGCGACCCCTTTCCCTCCCCTTTAAGCCCTCCCCTCCTGTCCCCCTCTCTACGCTTCTTTCCTCCTCTCCATATTCTTCTCATTTCTCCCCTAAACACTTCCCTCTCTCCCCCCAACCCGACCCCCCCCCCCCACTCCTTCCTCTCCTGTCCCTACCCCGTTACCCCCTTCTCTTCCCCCTCTCCCCCTCCTCTGTCTGTTCTCTCTCTTTCCCCCCACCCGTCCTTTCCCTTCCCCTGCCGCTTCCTCCACACCCCGAGCCCCTCCCTGCTCCTTCTCATCCCCTGCTGTCCCTTCTCTCGTCCCGTCCTCCCCTTTCCCTCTTCTCCCGCAGCCGCGGGGCTCGGGGTGCCGGAGAATAAAGCCCAGAGGGCCGGAGCCCGGCGCCCCCCGCCCTCGCTGGAGCCCCCACACGGGGCCGGGCCCCCTTGGCCGGTGTCCCCATGCGGTTCGCCTGAGGGTGAACACGGGTGACACCGCCGGGGCTCCCGCTTTCCCCACATCCCACGGGAGCCCCCTTCTTAGGAGGGGGTCCCGGGGTGGGGGTGCGGGTTTGGGGGGGTCTCCTCCTTAGGAGGGGGGTCCCGGACTGGGGTGCGGGTTTGGGAGGGCTCCCCTCTTTAGGAGGGGGTCCCGGGGTGGGGGTGCGGGTTTGGGGGGTCCCCTCCTTAGGTGGGGGTGCGGGTTAGGGGGGTCCCCTCTTTAGGAGGAGTCCCGGGGTGGAGGTGAGGGTTGGGAGGGGTCTCCTCCTTAGGAGGGGGTCCCGGGGTGGGGGGGTTAGGAAGGGCCCCTCCGGAGGAGGGGGTCCCTGGGGGGGGTGGGCCCCCTCCGGAGGAGGGGGTCTCTGGGGTGGGGGGGTTCAGGGGGGGCCCCCTCCGGAGGAGGGGGTCCGGGGGAGGGGGGCGGGGCGGAGGGGGGAACCACCCCCCTCCAGTCCCCGCCCCCCTCCCCCGGACCTCCTCTTCCGGGGGGCCCACCCTGATTCCCCACCCCAGAGACCCCCCTCCTCCGGACCGGGGCCCGGGGGGAGGGCGGGTGGGGGGGAAGCAGGAGGGGTCACGTCACTCTGAACTGTGAACACATAGAGACCACCGGACAAACGAACGGCGCCTCTCCCATCCCGCCCCCCCACCCCCCCCCCGGGCCCCGGTCCGGAGGAGGGGGTCCCTGGGAGGGGGCCGGCTTGGACCCCGTCCGGGGGAGGGGAATCCAGGGGCGGGGACTGAAGGGGGTGGAGCCCCCCTCCACCCCGCCCCCGGACCCCCTCCTCCGGAGGGGGTCCCTCCCGACCCCCCCCCCCCAGGGACCCCCTCCTCCGGAGGGGGCCCTTCCTAACCCCCCCACCCCGGGACCCCCTCCTATGGAGGGGACCCCCTAACCCCCGCCCCAGCCCCCCCGGGACACCCCAGTGTGATGTAGGGAGAGCCGGAGCCCCGGCGGTGTCGGGCCGTGTGTTTGACCGGTGTGGGGACACCCGCCGGGCGGGCCTGTCCCCGTGTGGGGCTTCCAGGGAGGGTGGGGGGCGCCGGCTCCGGCCCTGTGGGCTTTATTCTCCGGCACCCCGAGCCCCGCGGCTGCGGGGGAAAGAAGGAGAGGGGAGGATGGGAATAGGGGGGCAGACGGGGTGGTCGGGGTGGGTGAGGTAAGGACAGAGGGCAGGTCTGGGTGCTGGGGTGTGCAGGGCAGCAGGGAGAAGGGGCAGGGGGAAGCGGGGTTCGGAGGATTGAACGCTAGAGGAAGGAAGAGGAGGATTGAAGGCAGGTGGGGGCAATTGGGAGGGAGAAGGGGAACAGGGACAGGGGGCAGGGGGATACGGGGTACGGGGGGGAAGGAACGCTGGAGGAAGGAGGAGGAGGATTGAAGGCAGGTGGGGGGAACTGGGAGGGGGAAAGGGAGCAGGGAGAGGGAGCAGGGGGAGCGAGGACTAGGGGGAAGGAAGGGTGAAAGGCGGTGGGGCAGGATAGAGGAGTAGGGTAGGGTTGCGATGTGTAGGGGGATTGGGAGGTGGAGTGGGGGGCGAGGGGTCCGGGGGGGGGAAGGAGGGGAGGGCTAGGGGGGAGAGGGAGGGGGGGGTAGGGGGGGGAGGGAGTAGGGGGTGGGGGAGGGGAGAAAAGGAGGGGAGAAAGGAGAGCAATAGAGAAAAAGAGGCATAAAAGAAAAGAGGTATAGAGAAAAAGAGGTACAGAGAAAGAGTAATATAGAGCCCGGCCCCTCAACAACCTGGCCCTCCGAGCGCCGAGGGGCAAATGGAGCTAGGGCCTTTCCCCGCGGTTTAAATTCCCTCGGCCCCGCCCCGCGCAGGCGCCCTGAGGCCCCGCGCACCTGTGCAGGCCCCGCCCCCACACCCGAGCCGGCCCCGCGCAGGCGCTCTGGGGCCCCGCGCACCTGTGCAGGCCCCGCCCCCGCGGCCCCGCCCCGCCCCCGCCCTTCAAGGGCGGCAGAGTCGCTCCGGCCCCGCTCCGTGTGCGGATGCTGCTCTGGGAGTGCTGCGGGGCCATCGCTCGGAGCGCTGTGCGGAGCCCCAACCCGGGGCCTGCTCCCGGTGCTGCGCGGAGCCCGAGGCGCTGAGGTAGGAGGAGAGGTCAGCTCCGGCTCCTGTCCGTGTCCGCTGGGGGTCCTGAGCGGTGCCGCCTCTCCCCCGGCCGGCAGGGCACGGATCGCAGGACCGCGGCGGGATCGGGATCGGGCCCGGGATGGCCACGGGCAGCAGGAGCCGCTCTGGGACGGGCACTGGGGCCGAGCCCGGCGCTGCCGCTCCTGCTCCGCCTGCAGCTGCTGTGGCGCTCCGGGCGCGGTCCTGCTGCGGCCGCAGGGAACCGGGGCTCTGCCGGTAACCGTGCACGGGAGAACGGCGGCGGCGTTCCCTCGTGCAGACGCTGGATCGCGGCTGGGGCACGGGGAACACCGTGCCAACCCTGGCACCCCCTAAATCCCGCCGCTCTTGGTGCCCCCGTCCCGCGGGTACCGCCTGTAGCCCCGCGGGTGTGCAAAGCCCCCGCTCTGTCACCCCTGAGACCACCGCACCCCTCAGGGGACAGCAGCGCCCGTCTCCCCCTTCCCCGTGTCCGCACACGCTGCGGGACTTCACCGGCCGCACCCTTGTGGAAGGAGCGGGGCTGGAGCACCGTGGGCGGGAGCCGCGGCCCCGGGCACGGCTCCGCTCAGGCTGCTTCTCCAACAGCTGCCGGGTGAGGTGTTCCCCCGCCCCCTCGCTCTGCAACTCACACTCTGCAGTGACAAAACCTGTTTAATAAAACTCCGCTGAGAATGTTCCTCTTGATTTCTAGATCACAGGACACACTGAGGCTGGGAGGGATCCTAAAATCTGACTCCCCAGCAAATGGACCCTTTGAGAGTTGAGCTCAGAACGCTGGCATCACCAGGACTCTGCTCCAACCAACGGAGCCCATCTCTGTGTCACAGGGGTGGATCTCCCTAGGATGGGAATCCTTGGCACCACCAAGGGAAGTGCAGTGCCTTCTTTTCTGCTAAAGCTGCCTTATGCACCAGCCCCTGGCATGGCTCTAGGGCAGAACTAACATGACAAAACTCTTCCAATGACACTGATTTCCTGCCCTTTCCAGGATTTACCCAGCAACCATCAAAGTGCTCTCGCAATGTCTCTTTCCAGGCTGAAATGAGCAGGACAAGTCCTGAGCCTTCCCTGGTTCCACAGCCAAAGTTCTGGAGAGGCAGGGCTGGTCCCACCTGCAGAGGGGCGTTTCCTGCAGGTGAGTGTTGCCAGGCCAAAATGATGGCAGCTGCTGAGGCCAGGGCTGCAATTCTGGCCCAGAGCTGCACAGAGGCCCCGGTGCCCCCCCCTTGCTGCCAGCAATGCTCCTTGGTGTTTCCTGTGCGTGTCTTGGGTGGCTGGAAACGCAGGGAAGAGGGAGGCCGGCAGCCCCAGCAAGGCAAGCAGCCCCTCTTGTCCTTGGGATGTGCAGGGAAGGAGCTGTGCCTGCAGTGTCCTGCCCGTGGCCCGCAGCGTGCCAAACACACGCCCCAGGGATGGGCACTGGTGTGCTCAGACACTGCTGGCACAGACACGGCTGAAGGGCTGCCCGCAGCTCCTGGGCCAGCGCCTGCTCTCCACAGGCACCAGGAGATGCTTCAGCCCAGACAGAGGCCACCCACAGCCCAAAAGCAGCCCAAGGAACAGCTGGCATTGCCTGGCCATGGTTTGCAGAGGGGCTCAGACAGCAATTCCCCGTTCTGACCTCCCGGAGCTCCCACACGGCTGCCAGGTATGTCCTGGCCACCCCAAATCCCCTCCCTGCCAGCCTGAGGACATCATCCATCAGCAGCATTAAAGCCAAGGCAATCTTCCCTCACAGAATTTAAATCCCAAGCAATAGCCCTCGGAGATACCTTAAAATGGAAGGTTTGCACGGATGGAGTTTTGTTGGGATGAAGTTTGGAGCTTTTCATGGAGCCAGCTGGAAGTGCAGAGGTGATGGGAAGCTTTTGCAGGTGGGTCCCACTGCAGGTGTGCTGAAGGCAGGGATGTGCAGCCCTTTCCTGAGGTGAAGGAACTCCCAGAGGCACTGCTGGGGCTCTGAAAGGAGCTGAGCTCCTGCAGGCAGAGATGTCCTCCCGTGGCACAGGGGCTGCCTCAGCACGGGCCGGGAGCGCGTCCGGCCACCGCCTCCTCCTGCTGTAAAATATCAACGGGAGCCCGAGCTCAGGGGGACGGGATCAGCTGAATTCCAGGGAGCTCTGTCAAGTGACCCCCCCAGGGGATGAGGGTTATCATCAGCCAATTCTGTGGAATAGAAACCCCTCCTGTCCCCATCCCACTGAGCTTCCTTGGAAGCTCTGCTGCTTCCTGACACAGCTGGTGTTCGAGGGGCACGGGAATAACCACGCTCCATGAGGCCCTGTGGGGTTATTCCAGTGGGAATTGAGCAGGGAATTCAGGGGTATAATTCCTCTGAACTAGCTCCCCCCTCCCTTTGCTGAACTAGCAAAGGTGACAGTGAACCCCAAATCTGGGCACCACACAGAGAACAATCTTTGTGCTGCCCTGTCAACTCAAGGCCCTGGGCTGGGAAGTTTTGGGAGTCAAAGGTACGGAATTATACAAATCACAGCAACTGGCATCACCCAGAGGGACAATCCAAGTCCCAAACAATTCCAGTCTGGAACAGGAGGGGCACCTGCATCTGAAAGGGAGCCCTCAGGAAATGTCAGAGTGAGAGTGCAAGTGGTAAATGTTCCGTGGGGCCGGGGGCAGCAGAGAACCACACTGGCAAAGGGTGGCAGAGAGGCCATGAGCTCTTTGTGAGCTCCCTGGGGCGATGGGGACTGGTTATCCTGTCACTCGGACAAACAATCTCCCAGGGGCAAACGCTGGAACAAACTGGAATGTAAAACCTGGTGACCAATGTCCACTTTCAGATACTCAGTCTGGGACCAAAACAAAGGTGGGTGAGGGTTTTCCTGCCTCAGCAAAGCAAAGAGAATGCCAGAAGGAGCCACACTACCTGGGATAGAAACAGGTCCCTATGGAGGACAAAACTAACCAATTTTCCAAATGGATCATATAGGATAAAGTGATAAAAATCTTCTGACCTATTTCAAACCCTAGGTAGCTGCACGAGGTCGTATTCGCAGCATCCAGCACTCAAAATTCAGCAAGTCCTAATATATGATCTGCTGATGAGACATGCATTCAGTTCCCCTGTTCACCTGAGGCAGTCTGATGCTGCCTTTAGTCAAACAGTAACACATCTGTGCTTTACACAATGCACTGAACTGTGCTTTTTCACTGGCTCTTTTCTCTGTGCTCTTCTCAAAATGGGCAAGTTGTTCTTACCCTACAGACTCTGATAATTACTGGCTTCAATGGAAGGAAATACACTCCAAAATACTAATTCCCAGGCTGAAATGAAGCTCTGTTATTTTCATGCCACTGCTAACATGTCCAGAGCAGATTTATTAAAGCCACGGGTGAACCCCTGCCAGAAATTAGGGACACTGCTTGTGAATAAGCAACTTTTAGGTATAAACAGCTCCTGCCTCCTCATGTGCTGAGCTGCACCAGAGAAGCAATTTGTCAGGCTAATTATTCACTGAGACTTTAAGCTGCATTCTTTCTCTCTGGACTAATCTAACCCAGATATGGGAAAGGCATGGTTTTAATCCACCCTTCCATACATCCCATGATACTTGGTCACATGTACATGTGTGTGCATCATGTGCACCACCCAGTAAAATGACCACGTTGTATAGCATTAACAAGCTGGCTATCACATGCTGTTCTGCTTGCCCTCCTTTTAGAGGATTTTAGTGCTGCCTCCAAACAAACCAGTCCTGAAATGGAACAAGGAAATACTGTGAATGACTAGAGAGCCCTTTTGTCAAAATGTTTTACAAAAGGAACAGACTGACCGTGGCCCTCAACTAGTTCCACTGCAGGTAAAAAGGCAAGATTAAAAGCTATATACAGTCTCTCTAAGGTATATTCTCCTTAACCAAGGGACAGAGCTAGGCTCCAGGGAGGGCTGAGCCCTGCATGAACTGCAGAATCACTTACCAGCATTGCACTGAGCAGCCCAGGGAATGACAGGAACAGCAGCTTCTCGTCCCTGCTGACACCTCAGGTCAGGTGCTGTTCTCTCTGAGGTGACAGAGGTAGGTTTGCTCCCAAACCTTTCCTTTTCCTCATCCTCACACAGCATTGTTTGTCTTTTGGCTTTAGCTACGGGGATTGAAAGATGAAGTTGGAATATCTTGCTTTTAGAGAGGAATGCAGTGGATGCCGGATGGGAAGCAGGGCTTTTACAAACAAATTAATTGAATAAAACACTACCTGTTGGCATACGCTGACCCAGTCTGAGTGCAGGACTTGGGAATGTAAGGCAAAGCTCCACCCAGTCTAGGCAAGATTTAAAAAGCACCACATTTTCACACCACAGTCTCCAATTCTACATTGCATGGGATGTTCAGGTGAAAGGAATGAGAGGGATGTGTCTTTACAAACAAACTGTGAGCCAGCTGGTAGATAAATACTGACAGGGGAAAGAAGCAATGGGAGGGACCATAAATTCTAGAGGAATTCCACTAATTCCACCGATTGACAGAGACTGTCACCTGAGGCTGTGCTAAATTCCTGGACTTACAGAAAAAGCAGAGATACAAAGAAGAGGCAGGTCTGTATTAGGTGATTTGGGATGTTCTGCACCTCTCAAGTATCTCAGCCAATGGGGAAAGTGAGAGGGATAAAAAGGAGGCTGCGTCCTCCAGGGATGCCAGAACCCCATGGGAAATACCCCATGGCCTCTCTCTTTGTTCAAATAAAGTCACAGGACTCCTCTGTCTCCTTTTTGGACATAAACTTCTGACATCGTGGATTGATTTTCCTGACACAGGGAATCTCAAACAGAGCCCTAATTAGGCAAGATGTAAACTAACAAACCTTGCTTTCTTCCAAAGGCTTTGGGAGCGAGGGCAGGAGGACAGTAGTAAACACAATTACTCACAAGTTTGGTTTTCCTGGCTTTTTGTGCAGATTTTCCTTCTCATATTAACTAATATTCACTGAGTACTTCAACAAAGAAAAAAATCCAGAGCCCAATAATTGAATAGGATTGCAAATACGCTTCACAGGGTTTGCTGGCTCAGTGGTGCTGCTCACCTTGCTGTACTTACTGTGACCACCACGGGCAGAGCTGGCAGTGCTGGCAGCACGTCTGGAGAACACAGGAACCAGGTAGAGGTGTGGGTGAGAAAGGAAGCACCAAGCCACAACGTCCAAACTGCATCACAGTGATTGTTTCAAATGGGAACAGCTAGGGTGTTGTTTAAGCAGCTCTTATTCTCCTAATTCACATTACAAATTGAGGCAAAGTCACCTCCCAAGTGGATGTCTTCGAAACCCTGTGCTGAGGGCTGTGTGCTTCTACTGAAGAATGTCCTGTATAGTGCATTTTTGAAAGTTTAATGCAGGATCACATCAAAAAGGTGCACAAAAAGGGCAGAAAAGGACTTCCTGGGGAAGAAGCAAGAAAATAATGTACAGCTATGTTAAATTAATAAGACTATCATTAAATAGTCACTTTAAAAGACCAGTGGGGTAGTCTAGCTTGTCACAAAGCCCTCACAGATGTGGTACAGCAGTAAGCTGCAGCTTTAGAGCCACAGATCATTTCAGTGTGCTCCAGGCCATGGAACAGATGTGTGAGAGATACTGCTCAAAGTCCCTGAAATAACTGATGTTGGTCCCTGGATGTGAGTCTGGGTGGTGTCAGTCACCGAAATCACTCTGATGGGGTAAAAGCAGTGTCAGAGTTATTTAAAAGGCTCCTCAGTTAATTAAGGGATTGCAAAAAATGCCTCTTTCAAGAGCCCATCATGCCACCCTCATTTTTCACGTGTTAATGAAAAACGCTCAATTCCTCTGGAAAAGCAGCAACCTGGTGGCTTTCAATTAGGGAAATACTTTCACTGCAACACCATGTTGTGCATGCCTGTTACAAACGCTGCTCATTTTTCTCCTGTTGAGGTTTTAAAGTGCAGAGCACTGGCGATTTTTACTGCGACTGACGTCAGTACTGGGTTGCAACTGGATGAAGTAAAGGTGGCTGTTAACCCCAGAGAAATGGCATGGGAGAGACCATCCTCAGAAGTGGTGGCTGGCAAAGGGTAAACTCCCAGCTGCCTGGGGGTTTTCGACACCTCTGAGAGGGTTTTATGATTTCACAATGCTTTCCACAGCAGAGCACGAGGTGGGGAGCGGTGACTGCGGACCCTGCGATTCAGCACTCACCTACCTGACTTCAGTGGGTGCTCTGGGGGAAACAATGAGGGTTTTAACATTATTTAACAAGCTATTCACAACTTAACAAACTGTTCAGTTATTTACCAACTCAGCAGAAATACCTGTGGAAGTCACCATCCCTGGAGGTCTTCAAGAAAAGACTGGATGTGGCACTTAGTGCTCTGCTCTAGTTGACATGGTGGAGATCAATTAAAGCCTGGACTGGATGATCCTCGAGGTCTTTTCCAACCTAAATAATTCTGTGATCTGTGTGATTCTCAGAAAATACTGAGGATTTAAAACCTGGAGGATTAATATCCCTCTGCCAGCTTTCATAACCAACCATTCCCCTAAATTATCCCTTTATTTTTAATTATAAAGAAAAATTGGAGTGTTGCAGGATGTTGTTCTTTTTCAACTTTCTTGGTATCCAGCCCAACCCATCCCAAGACTAACTGAAATCTTAGAATAGCATTATTATAATATTCCCAAATACTTGTGTCCTACTTATCATAATGGTATTTTCAAACCACAACTCAACACTGTTTTCTTACTGAGAGGCAGCCCCAGTGTACTGAAGACAGCACTGACAGCTGGAACACAACAGTCGTTTGATCTTTGCAAGCAGAGCCAGTTTCCCTCTGCAGACTATGCCAAAGAGGATTGTCCTTTGAAGTACCCCATTTTAATTTCTTTTAAGCATGGGAGAGTAGAATAACAAAGATAATTTCGAATGTGTCGGCACCATCAGCAAAGAATTCTATTAAAGCACAGAAATTAAGGTGGTTTTGGTTTTTATATTTTCAGGAGTAGTATTAGCAGCATGATGTTGGTTCAGAAGTCAGGTAATGTCTGTGTTGGCGACTACAATTCCTTTATTGGACATATGTTACTGAGCATTGAACACTTGTTTATGTAGGCACGGATTTAAGGATAAAACACAAAATGAAAAGGCTAAACTGCAGACCTGTACTGAGAGGCAGGCCTGGTGAGTCTGTCTACTCCTATAACTCAGCTGGGAAAAGGGGAGAAAAACTGCCATTACAAGAGAAGAAGCATGTTATAAATTATGGTTCCAGAACTAGACAATCTTTCCTTCAAGGTCCAAAGCACTAGAAAACCCAGGTTCCCTGTGTACAGGCACATTGTGTTTGTTGCAGGAAATATTTAAAGTTAGACTCTGACTTATCCAAGTGGTTTATCTGTAAGAAAACTTTATAAAGCTGTGCTGGTTCAAACAGTTCTCTTAACAAAACTTTTTATGTATTTCAGAATAAAAAACGATAACAGATAACAACATAGCCAAAACAGAGCAAGTTTCAGCAAACAGTGACCAAGAAAGAGTGAACAGGGAAAAGCCAGTGTGAGTCATGACTTTAAGCAATGGTCTTTGCCAAATTTCATTCTTGCTTGCACCAGAATTTCCTCCCAAAGAAGATTCAGGAGATAAAAAGGTAAATTGAAGGTGTCCTTGTCTCTCTTCATCTCATAAGGGCAGTTTTCTACAGTTCTTAGCAACAGAAAAAAAAAATACACATTTCCCAGAACTTGCACATATCCAAAAAGAAGAAGGCGGAAAACAAGAGGGAGAACAAGAACTAACCAAAGCGAGACCATTATTTAGTAGTAAACAATAGAATATAACGTGCAATAGTGCAATTGCTCCTCCGCCGCTCCAGGCGCGCAGTCTCGGCACAGTCCCCGCACGCCACGCGCGGCTCCCCCTCAGCTGCGTGCCTGCCGCGCGCCGCCGTGGCCGGCCTCGCCCTTGCCCTTCCCCGCGTGCCGGAGCTTCTGATCCCAGCGCTGCGGAGCGGAGGGACGACAAGGAGTCACCAGGATTGCAAGGGATCACAGAGGGATTACACAGCCCTGCGCTCACTAACGGCGGCGGAAGCGGGGAGGTTGTTTCCGCCATGCCGCCCCGCGCTGGGCTCAAGGGTGCACAATGAGATCACTGGGAAAAGGCATTTAAACAGGGAAACTGTCTCTGGCTTTCCTGCAGCCTCTGTGGATGAAGGGGTGATACAAGGCACAACAGCTCCAGCACAAGGGGGACTCGCGGAACAATAAAATTTAAATGAAGCTACTCATGTGGTCTTTGGGGGAAGCGGAATGAAAAAAACAGCCATGGGATTTTTGCTAACTAAAAAACACCTATTATTACTTACTTATTTTTATTTTTGCAGGCAATAGGAATCACAGTAAAAAAAAAGATAAAAAGAAGACATAATACGTATGGTTGGTACAACTGTTGATGCTTTTGGAAAGGAAGATGATAATGAGAAGTGGGTGGTGAAGGAGCTGCTTGGAGCAGCCTGGTCTAGTGGAAGGTGTCCTTGCCCGTGGCAGGGGGTGGGACAAGGTGGGCTTTAAGGTCCCTTCCAACCCCAGACCATCCCATGATTCTGTAATGCATGGCTTGTGTTTGAGCTCACTGCTACCAATGGGCTAGGACATGACTTCCCCATCAGGTTCCTTCCCCAGCCAAGCCAAGAAGATGAATTTAAAGTGGTTTCTAATCCACAAAGTTTGGTGGGAGCAGAGCTTATTTAAAGAATATTAAATCTTAAAAGTATAATTCTGACTTAGTCTGAAAAACATTTGTAAAGCCCCCTGGTCTGTTTTTTTAAATTCATATCACAATCCCAATTAAACAGGCATGTGCTGTGGAATGCACAGCTTGTCTACAGAGCTAAAAGACTCCTACTATTTGCTATTTTGAGACAGAGATTTTGACTGCTGTTACACTGAGATGCTTTGGGGTAATTCAATGCATCCCTTTGATTTACTCAGCATGCAGTTCTAAGTAATACAGCAAATACCACACCAAGTTTTTGATACATGATATTAATGACTTCTGGTGAGGTCTTTTCTTACCTTTATTTTTTTACCAAGCCGTTCCTTCCACTTCTCAGCTATGGAGCCTTCCACCAAGAGTAACCTACACAACACAGACAATGAGTTACTCCATCAAGAGGACACACAACCCAACACACACACAACTAAGATCTCTGTGCCTACAGAGAGCCTTGCCCTCCCCGAGTACCATGAAGGAGATGCACAGACACCTGCACCAAGTCTTCCTTCCTTTTGGATCTGATGTTCAGCTTTACCACGGGGGAACAGTGACAACAAACGTGCTGCAAGGATAAAGAAGGAGATAGAGAGAGAGAGAGAGAGAGAGAGAGAGAGAGAGAGAATGAGTTACCTGGAGCGCTCCTCATCCTCGTAGCCCATGATGATGTACTCTTCATTGGCACTGAGGGGTGGGCACAGACAGCCAGAATTCGTGTGAAGGTTCACGGTGTCCTTTGGAATGTTCACCAGGGAAGATTTTAGGATCTCCTTCACCTCCACCACTGCAGTGACATCGTGACATTTAGTCTTCACCTCCTTCACTTTAGCCCGAATGACTGGGAAAAGCCACAAAAAGCATTGTTAGAAGCAGCAGGTAACGCAGGTCACTCCCAAGCTGCTCTTAGGGACCTCTGGGATTAGTCTTTTGCATGGTCCCAGCTGGATTTACATCCTGTTTTACTTGGGCTTTGACTTCCTTCCTTCCTTCCTTCCTTCCTTCCTTCCTTCCTTCCTTCCTTCCTTCCTTCCTTCCTTCCTTCCTTCCTTCCTTCCTTCCTTCCTTCCTTCCTTCCTTCCTTCCTTCCTTCCTTCCTTCCTTCCTTCCTTCCTTCCTTCCTTCCTTCCTTCCTTCCTTCCTTCCTTCCTTCCTTCCTTCCTTCCTTCCTTCCTTCCTTCCTTCCTTCCTTCCTTCCTTCCTCCCTCCCTCCCTCCCTCCCTCCCTCCCTCCCTCCCTCCCTCCCTCCCTCCCCCTTTCCATGTTAAACACATTAAATCTGTTTCTTGTATGCTCTCCCTGGAGCTGTGACTGTTCCCTCTTTGACCACCTGCAGTACACATGAGCAAACTTTATCACTTCTGAACCTTACACAAAAAGCAAACGTGCACTAAAACTTCTCATGTCACTACCCCTGCTGGATGGCAGGCCCTTACCTTTTTTTATTCTCTGCAGTGACCCAGCACTAATCTGCTCTGCTCTTTATGAACTTTAAATGCTCCTGATCTTGACCCAATGACCTCTCTAATTGTTTCTCCTCTCACCCTTCTTTTTTGCCTTAAGTAGCACAGGAGGGAAGGTTTTCATTCTCAAAGCTTTTCATTCTCTCATGGTGCCCAGAGAACTGATACCACATGCAAATGCAAAGCCAGCCCAGAGGTCACGATCTAGAGAATGCCACATCACTCACAGCCTGCAAACAAGAGTCCCTTTCCACACTACAAATAGGAGATACTCCAAATTCCAAATGTCTCCTATGCGAAAAAGGTAATATAGAAGAAAGAAAACCATGGGCTTACACATCTCACTTCATGACCATTACCCAGCATGTATTCCAGGCACATTAAATACAGCTGCCAACAAACACTAACTTGTGCATCTAGTATGCACAGTTTACCCTGATCCCCTTTCTCAAAGGGGATCTCTCTTTTAGGATCTCAAAATAAAATATTGCTTTAGTTTGGAGATATTTCAAATACATTTTGAAACTTATTTTATTTCAAAGGCTTGAGAAAACGGACAGGAGCATGCTCGACAACTCTGCCAAATGCAGTTTCTGACTAGAGAATAGTCACTCTGATTTTTTATAAACAAATCCGTGAACACAGAAAACTGAGTAGTGACCAAAAAAGTGTTTGAATACAGTTAGGATTTTTTAGCTTTTAACAGCAACTGTTTTTAAAAGAAGACTGTCTGACTTTGGTTTTATAAATGCGCAATCCCAATAAATATTATACAATCACTACCATTTAAATAAAGCCTTAAAGTTCACCGAACCTAAGGCTCTTCACCTGATTAATGGGTAAAAAAGAAGCGTTGCATATAGGTAAAACCTTATAAAATAAGGACCTTGTTACCCTGGTAAAATCATGGCTCAGGTCTGTTACTTTGGCTAAGTAGAGGAGGACTATGGGAAAGTGACTCAGCTGAATTACAGGTAGAAAAACAAATTATAGAACTATTAGATATTCACATCTAGTGGTGTATGGTGGTTGGTTGAACTATGTTTGTTATGATTTATGTTATGAACTATGTAACTGGTAAAGGTCTGACTGCTTGAAAAGGCCTGGTTTTTGCAACAGGGAATGGCCCGATTGTTCAGGTCCTGTGAAATTTATTCAGTGGCTTCATTGGCCTAATTTGCTTGAAACAAACAGTGTGAAGAAGAACACGAGCCTGGGGCTGTGACATGCCTGAAGGCCAGCACAAGTGCACTTCTCCTGTGTCAGTGACAGCATAACACAGCTGGCACTGACAGCACAACACAGCTGGCACTGACAGCACAACACAGCTGGCAAGATGCTCGTTGCTGGCTTCACACACCAGAAGGAAAAGAACCTGTTGGACCTCATGGACAGCTCGTGGACATGAAAGCTACTCAAAACATCCCCTTCTGCAAAAGCTGAGTATGTTGGAAATCACAGAGGCAGTTCAGGCCCAGCAGCCCGCAGTGTCACTTTTGTTGCATTCATAGAGAAGCACATGAACCCCCAAAGCCTGCACCAAAACTGAAATAACACTCTTGCACTAACATATTGAGCTAATCCCCTCCATCCCTCTGATTTGGAAACGTTTCAGGCTACGCCCTCCCCCTGCTGTAAGTACTGCTGGGTTACCATCAGTAGCTGTGTTTTTAGGCGTTTCTGATGCACCTTTCCCCTCCTGCTGTAAGTACTGCTGGGTTACCATCAGTAGCTGTGTTTTTAGGCGTTTCTGATGCACCTTTCCCCTCCTGCTGTAAGTACTGCTGGGTTACCATCAGTAGCTGTGTTTTTTAGGCTTTTCTGATGCACCTTTCCCCTGCTGTAAGTACTGCTGGGTTACCATCAGTAGCTGTGTTTTTAGGCGTTTCTGATGCACCTTTCCCCTGCTGTAAGTACTGCTGGGTTACCATCAGTAGCTGTGTTTTTAGGTGTTTCTGATGCACCTTTCCCCTGCTGTAAGTACTGCTGGGTTACCATCAGTAGCTGTGTTTTTAGGTGTTTCTGAGGCACCTTTCCCCTGCTGTAAGTACTGCTGGGTTACCATCAGTAGCTGTGTTTTTAGGTGTTTCTGAGGCACCTTTCCCCTGCTGTAAGTACTGCTGGGTTACCATCAGTAGCTGTGTTTTTAGGCGTTTCTGAGGCACCTTTCCCCTGCTGTAAGTACTGCTGGGTTACCATCAGTAGCTGTGTTTTTAGGTGTTTCTGAGGCACCTTTCCCCTGCTGTAAGTACTGCTGGGTTACCATCAGTAGCTGTGTTTTTAGGCGTTTCTGAGGCACCTTTCCCTCCTGCAGCCTGGGCACAGCTGGGAGCTGGCCGTGCAGAGCTCTTACCATAGTTGTAGTTGTTGCGCAGGTAGGTCTTCTGGGTGGCCTTCACAGGCTTGCACTTGCAGCGGTCTGCAGAAACAGAGAGCTTTGTTTAGAAAGGAAACAGCATTCAGTGCTCAGTGACGACCTTCCCAAAAGCCTGAGCTCACACCTGACAAAAATGTCACTGAACTGACCTGCTTATGACAGTGAAACACTAAAAACCACAGGGCATTCCTGGCCCGTGCTGCTGGGAGATGTGGAACTGTCCATGAGTCCTCAGACGTTTTTTAGGAGAAAACCTGACATACTGAAATTAAAAAAAAAAAACCAAACCCAAACCACAACAGAATGACTAAGACACACAGACTTCGAGTCTGAAGTGACGAAATTATCATTTTAAGCCAACTCAAGGTTCGATCCTGTGCTAGCAGGTGCTGTAATTCCATCCTTGCAATGCTGTTCTCTCTTCTGTACTAGACTTAAGGAATGCCCTCCTTTCTGTGCCTTTTATCATACAGGGACACAGAAAGAAAATCCCGTGGCAGTGCATGATTGAACACTTTCTCGACTACTGTGGATCTGGGTTAGTTCAGCAAACTGGGATATTCTGGCCAGCAGGCATTCAGAGAATACCTGGCACTGGAAGGGACCTCTCAAGGCCATCCAGTCCAACCCCCTTGCAAATCAGCAGGGGCACCTTCAACTAGATCAGGTTGCTGAGAGGTCCACCCCCTCACCATTAGGAATTGTGTGAATTTTACACGCTTTTATTATGGCCCAGAAGCCCAAGTTTAATGCAAACAGAGGAATTCTTAGCCCTTGTGGCCAGAAGGACAGCCCTCAGAAAACAATACAAATGAGCACTGTCAGAGCAGCATTTCCAAAGGTGCAGATGCCAGAGAGCTGGGAACTCTGAAAGTGGTAAAAACATTTTCATTAGCGCCCAGGGAATACTAACACTGCAGCTCCAGACCCACAGTGGTTTTCATTAACACCACTGGTATTTCAGGGCTGCTTCTTCCACTGCAAATATTTACTGACTTTACACCAGTGTCCAAGTGTGGTTTGGTGGAGTAATTTCAAACAGCAGATCCCAGTATTACACAGCATGGCCATCTGTTTTGACATTTGATTTGGCATAAGTGTAGCAGTAGGTTTAATGCAGCTTATTTCTATATACCATCACTCTAAATATCAATGCATGTAAGCTAGTGATTTAGCTAAATCCAACATACAGAGTCTGAAAAACAACTTTTGTTTGCTATACAATATTCCTGCATATTAAAAAAAATTAAAAAGAGATGGAATCATATGGTTACCGATTTCTCAAATCATTATTTATTATTATTTATTGTCCCTCGGAAGAATTTTTGTAGTTGAAAAACAGGATTGGCAGTAGTTGAAAATACGAAAAAAAAAGCACAGGAAAGAGGAAACATTTCAAAAGAAGAGTATATTATTTCCTTGAATTTCAAACACATCCTCAGGAATCTATATATAGAGTCCTACAGACTCTAACTTTTCTATGCGTTCGTGTTAAAATAACAAAAGCAGAGAAGGGAAGTGATTTTTGGCTTCCCTTCTGCCTTTGTGAGCTCATGCATACTGTAGGCCAAATTACAGCTCCTTTTATAAGCTGCCCTGAAACAGAGCACAAAAGAGGTGCTCCTGTCACCCACAGGCCCCTCAGCACCCCAGTCCAACAAGAGGTACACGAGAACCTTCTCCTGCTCTACAGGAGCACTGTGTCCCAGGGAAAATAAAACAGACTAAATTGCAAGGCAAGAGCACAGTCTCACCCTTCCTTCAGGTTGAAGGCAGTATTGGCGCACGTTATTAATTTCAGAATACATTTTATTAGTCTAGTTCTATTTCTAAATTACAGACCTGCCCATCTTCTTATTGAAGAACCTCCTAGTCACCCTCACGCTTTTAAAATTTACATTTAAAAGAACTGTGCAAAATGCTGCATTATTCCTTATTACTATTTAGAGATGCAGAAACTAACACAAAAGTAATTTTGTGTTATAAAGTCAGAGCCGATTCCTCCCTCCCAGTTCCTGGTACAGTGATTTTCAAAGGAAGGCAAAGTTTGACCTTCCCCCAGGGAGCAGGAACACCCACAGAAGGTGGCTATGAAAATGTCCTGCATCCCCTGAGGCTGAGGGGAAATCCCATCCTGCCTGCCAGCCTCCCCAGAAGCTGCCAGAGTCACCACGAGAGCCCTGAGGCCACAGCCAGGGCATGTGCCAAGCACAGGGACAGCAGCACTGCCTCTGACTGAGCTCACAGCCATCACATCTCCTTGTCAGGTAAATACAGGGCTACCAACTGCTCAGAATTCCTGTCTTTGCAAACCTCACTCTGCCAGTGTCCAAAGACACAAACTCCACGGGAGAATGGCTTCCTCATGGATTGCTGCCAGAAACGTGTGTCATCTTAAACACGTGTGCATGCATGATCGAAAACCCGGCTGTAAAGCAACACAAAAAAATGTGTGATTTGGTACAACCACTCAAACCTGGCGAATATTTCCTGGCTAAACAAAGGATAAAAAAAAACCAGCAACAAAAACCTCCAGAAAATTTTCTAAGAGACTTGAGGAGCATGTGATAAAGCAGAAAACAATGCAGTTCACTGCCCACAGAGGTAAAAGAGATCTCCCAAGAAACCCCCACACAGACTTGGAGGGAAGGTTTTGCCAGCAGACACTGCCAGGGGAGAAAAGTATCTCAAATGGGGATAACCCAAGAGCACTGCTCCTGTGACAATGCACAGCAGCACAAGCAATAAGAAGCAGAAACCAGAGAGCTGAGAATGGCATTTTTAAAAAAATAACATCAGTTTGCTACTTGCAAAACAAACAAACAAAAAATCTCTATTTACAATGGCAAAACTACAAATTTACTTTACTGAACATCTAAACACAGCCATTTTGAAACATGGCCTTTTAGGTGGTCCAACTGTGTTTGTCAGTTCGAAGAGAAGCAGCACATTGAACCAGAAATCCTGCATGTGCAGCAGAAGGCACTGATATCAAGAATTTGATGTATGCACAGTAAAAGGCAGTGACATCAACAGATAAACTGCATCAGCAATTTTTCTGTGCATCCTGGCCCTGTTCTCTAGATGGGATTTTTAGGTCTGGTTCTGCTTTCAGTCACCGAAAAGCACCACAACAGTAACAAAATGACTGAAACTTTGCTTTTCCACAGCAGGGTCACTCACTGGAATCACATGCCTTCTACATGCCTCTGGACAGGCAGCAGTAAAGATAAAAACTCACAGTTTTGATGTCAGGTGACACTGAGAGCACACAGCTTTGCTCTCATACTCAAAGTGAAGCCTGTATGCTCCTTGTACAGTCTGCATCAAGCATGAAACCCACACTTTCTCAATGCCACACAATTAAAAATGCCTTCAAACTATGAAGATACTGCTAGTAACAAATATCTCTAGCAGATCCTCCAGACACGGTCCCATGCTCAACACAATTTAAAGCAAAGCTTGTTAAGGGGCTTGCTTTTCTGAGTTTTTTTAACTGTACCTGGGTTTTTAGAGGGTATGCACTGTGATATAAAGAACATTTTGCACTAATATGGCTGCTTTCACACTGAGACCTACTGATTAAATTTTAAAACTGTATTACAAACTGAGCATTACTAATACCTTTTTGCAATTTGGTCACAGAGCTTAATGCTGAAATTTTATCTATGGGTATCTAATGCTAGGTTCAACAGCCATGTTCAGGTGTTCCTGTTGTTGGAGTGAACATCAGTGCACACTGCAGCACCTCTGCAGAAGGAAAGACAGGGAGGTCAGTGCTAAGCTTCCAAGCCTCAACTTCTTGACAAAAACCTAAGAGGAGAACTTGGGATGGAACCATAATAAAATTCTAGGAAATCCGCAGTCCTTGGCTTGCTTGAGCATAAGATTCACATTCCTATAATTATTAGCTACCATCCCAGGCTTTGCTTCTTCGCATTGGCAAGCAGTGGTAATGCTCAAGGGGTTTTACTCAGTTTTATTCAGCTCCAGCAAAACCAAAACAGAAATAAAAAGCAACAGGGGAGTTGCTGGAATAAAACCACCCTTAGAAGGTGCCGCCCTCAGCCTCCTCGGGCTAACGGGAGCATTGCCATTATCTACAAAGAATACTGAATTTAATGTGAAAGCTTTAAGGTCAGAGCAAACCATTATCTTCACTGGTTTTGCACAGGGAAAAATTAATTTCATGGTTACTCTCTCTGTTCAAGACAAAACTTTTAATAGAATCAGCACAGCCCTCTTGCTCTGATGGACATTTCGAGGCTAACCAGTCCCAAATCCCACCTGCCTGTGGAATGCAAAAGCACAATCTACAGTATTCTCAGTCAAAACTCAGTATTTGCCACTTAGTACCCCTCTTACTTAATTAACTCTTAAAGGATTTGAAAGTCTACAGCTTATTATACAGTTTTACAAAAATGTACTTACCAATGCTGGCACCTCCACAGTTGCCGTTATTAGAATCCATAGGGAAATCTGGCATGGATTTGTAAAATATGTAAAGAAGTGTTAGTATTTTTAATACTGAATTATTTCACTACACACACATTGCAATTTTTTCTCTTTCTCTAATACTTAGTGCATGGAAACTTAATAACTTTACTAATAAACAGTTTGTAATATTCTAGAGGTCAGTCCAGTAAAGTGGACACAATGTCTTACCCAAATTTCACCTGAATCCAGCATATCATGTTAAATGCTGAAGCAGCCTAAATATCCCATTTCCACTGCTACAGACTGGCAGGTTTCAGACAAGGGTTCACATTTATGCCATGAATTTTGATCACCTACAGAAAACACGTGTAGTGTTTGCATTTAATTAGATGATGAAGGAGAAATTACTTTTGAGGTTTTCTTTTGGTTACTGAGGAAATCAAATCAACCAACCATAATCATACTGTTGAAGTAAATGCCAAAATAAATGTTTCAGCTCCTCCCCTCAGCTTAATAACACACTGATTACTCTGAAGGACAGATAAGGAACAGAAGTTTTAAAAGGCACTGTGCCCAAAGAACTGCTTTCAGACACATTCATAAGTGGAGCATGTCCCACATTAGTAAAATGCACCATTTCAAACCTATTTATTAAATCGCACAATTTAATGGGTTTATACACATATTTAATCATGAAAAACGAGCATGTTAATGCATACACCCTTGAATGACCCGAGGACAAAAAAAATGCAAAGGGAACAAGAACTGAGAGAGAGGCAGGATGCCTTATTAGAATGGCACATAAAATGGAAAAACAAATGAGCTTTCAAAGAAAAAGCCCTTCTGTAATTTTGCACACTTAGTCACTTGTGCTACTCTTTGAACTCTGGAATCTGGTATCCCACAAACATCTTCCTTAGGTTCTTAGACAATCACGGAGGCAAGGCCACTGCCTTTAAAAAGCAGAACAAATGTAACAAAAGCTCCTCTCCTGCAGCCTGAGCTGTAAGCATTTGGCTGTAAGACAGCCCAGGACACTCGTGGTACTCAGTATTCATGATGACTTTAGATGTGTGGATTAAATTTTACAGGCCGGGATCCTTACTTAATCACAAATTCTGTAAATACCTGTTTACAAGAAAAATAGTATTACTTAGCTAACCTTCTAATTTTGCCATCCTTGTTTAACAGAAAATTAAAATCTCGACCTTAATGACTTATACTCGACTTACACTCTCGACTTATACTACTCATAGCAACATAAAGCTTGATTTATATAAATGAGGATGCAGCTAAATCACAGTCAGGGCAAGATAAAACTCAAAAAGAACTGATCCACTCACATAATAATTAACTTTTAAAAAATTTGCGACTTCAGGAATAATTATTCTAACCAACATGAAGAGCAAAGGGTATAGAAAACAGCACTGAAGAGACTGAATAGATGCTCTTTCATATTCAATATCCTGTTGCTAATAAAACATCACATCCATTTTCTTGCAAAGAAAGTTCCAAATGACCAGAGGATCTTAGTTTCTAGAAAAATCCCAACGTTTTTATGGGGCCAGTCTGAACTTTGCAAGGTACTTCCACAGAACCTCTGAATCCTCACCAAGCTGCCTTGTAACAAGACAAACTACACAAGCTGATTCTTACATGTTTGATTTTGATTATTCACCTGCATTATTCTCAATGCATTAAGAGTGCATTTTATATTGCATCAAATGCATTCTGGTATTCCAGGATGTGATGAAAGAGGAACTGAAATGGCTTCCCTCTTGCAAATGGTAAACAAAAGGATAACCACACTTCTCATTCTTCCTCTCCTGGGCCAATCATCTATTGTCTTGTTCATTTGGCCAAGCTGTAGCTTTAAATCTACAACTCCTTCTGATGCACTCAGGTCTGATAATCGTCCCAGACAAAAAGTCTGCAAAACCCTCCAGCCACCAACCACAGGGAGGTGGCCATGAAGGCCCCTCTGTCTGCCCAGGGCTGGCCTCAGAGGTTTCACCACTCTGGGCACCCAAAACCCCTGCAGAGAAAGCTCTCCAGATTCGCCTTGGCCACACTCTCAGGTTTTCTTGAAGGCTATCTGCACAATACCAAGCCAACTCCTCTGGTTTTTCATGTGGCCCAGCAAGCTAAAATTCCTACCAAAACAGGTATTTCAGGGATAGTTTGCTCATACCTCCAAAGCACACTCTCCATTCCATCAAAATTGTTCCTGGGGACAGAAAAAGTCTTCATCACGGAGAAGACAAGAGAAGCATCAGATTAAATGATTACCACCTTCCATCCACAGAAGGAAAAAGAAGCCCTGAAGTGCACTGTCCCTACCTAAACCAAGGATGGGTCCAGTCAGACATGACTCGAGATGCTTGAGCAAACCTAGTCCAATTCACAGTGAAATTACAACTCAAAATGAAGCAGAGCCCAGCAAAGGGTTCACAGCCCTCCCTGGCCCATGTGGAGTATGACTGCCACGGATATTGGCTGAGGAACCGTCCTTTGAGCTCACAGCAACACAAGGAGGACCAGCGACCACTTGGTATGGCCAGTGTAAGCCTGGTCCTGCAAATAAGCACGGCACTAACCTGATTTATGCCAGATGCTCCCATACAGCTCATTTTTAACCAAATCACAAGACACCATGGCCTCCAGACAGCTCCTGATTCTGCCCTGCCAGGTCAGCTGTCCTAGCCCAAAGCAGTAACCCCCAAGGAGGCAGCTGTGTGTTCAGACAGGGTGTGCACAGCCCCGTCCCTGGCAGTGCCCCCTGCTCCCTGCCTGCACCAGCAGTGTGGCCTGGTGGTCAGTGTGGTGTCCCTCAGTGGGCACAGTACCCACACATCAGGTCACAGCTCATTTCCTGACCCGGGCCAGCCAAGCACTGCCCCTGCCCTGATGCTTATCCTTTCCAGTGCACTCATGGCTATTCAAGGGGGACTGGTTTCTGCAGATGGGGAGGAGCGTGGGCTTATGGAGGGACTGGAGACCTCTGCCACTGAACGAGGTCTTTCAGGAAAGCCTTCTCATTCCTCTGAGCCTTTCCCCAGTTCAGCTCATGCCGGCTGGTCAGACAGGAGGCTGGAGGAGGGTCCAGGCCTGCCCCAGCCCCTTGCCAGATCTCTGTCCTAGCAGGCCGATGGACAGAGGCCTCTCTTGGTCAGGGGAGACACACTGCTGAGACCTTCGACTGCAGCACAAAGGGAGGGGAAAAAGCCACTAAAAACACCCCAAACAACTGACTTCCTACTGTTCCACTCCTCCTCATGGGCAAACCCCCTCCCAAGTTCTGTCTGTGCAAAGCAATCTTTCTGAAATAAACACCTGTCGGTGATGATCAGCAGGACTGCCAAAGAGGGAATACTATCCAGAGATCCAATCCATAATCTCTCTCTTTCCTTTGCTTAGGAGCAGAGGAGAAAATTCAAACTATTCTTTCCAATAAGCCATCTTAATTGCTTTTCAGAGGGATTCTGTATAAAACAAAACAAAACAAAACACAAGGAGAGCTAAATAAAAGCCGCTTACACAGTAAGTGTACAAAATAACAACCTGGTAATACCTAGTTTTGAGCAAACGTCTTTCCTACATCACTGTTTAAATAAATAAAAATGTCAAAAGGCAGAGGAAGGCCAAAAGGAACACGATCCTGACTGTCGTTTTGATTAAAGAATATGGCCCAGCTATTAGTGAAGCCACTCTAGGCACCACGCTCCAAAGAACTAAACCACAGCCAGTGGCTGCTGCTTGGGTGCTTTATTCAGATTGAGGTATCTGTAAGCCCCATTAATTAAGAATCCCTTCCACAATGCATGAATTCACTGTCATTTACCTCAGATCTTAGCACAGCAAGGATCTTTGCTAAGCTGGGTGCAAAAACACACACGGAAAAGCCAAGTGATAGGGAAATTGATTCTAGTTAATGTTTAATGCAAAGAACTCAAACTCCAAGTTGTAGATCAGCCAGCAGCATGGCTGTTCCATGTAACATTCCTCATAACAAATCCCACCAGGTTTTGATGACATTTAATGGCCCAGGTATTGACTAAATGCTTGGACTGTAACATCCAGGGGGCTCAGCCTCCAAAGGCAGCTGAACTGTAGTGAGTGCCTAACATCCCTTGTGGTACCTTCATTACTAAGATTTAAATTCTCTTATTTGCTACTCCTGTCCTGTTTCAGGCTTGAAGCTCATCATAATTTTTTCATTTAACTGAGAAATGAGGCTGCTCCCAAGTTTCGAGCAAAGACCTAAACATTATAAATGATAATGTGGGCACAACTGTTGGTCCTCAGCACAGTCTGCAACTCTCCCCAGCACCACTGTGCACACTGACTGCTCTAAGTAGAGCTAGGCAAAGACTGAGTTAGAACAAATTTGATGTGGAGCTTGGAAACCACTGTTTTGGAAATTAAGTTAATAATACATAAGAAACAAGGATGAGAAATGGCCTATTCACTTGTCTTTTAAAGCTGCAATGACAAATTAACATACTGGATTAATATGAACTCATCCAGAGAGATATGGAAGTCTTGGGCAACATGGAGAAATCATGGGTTCACATATGATTTAAGAAAAGAGGTGTCCATTATGTGAAAAATCCATAATTTTCTTTAAAGAGATGGAGGGGTTTTTTTAAAAAATTTGAAGTTCTCCTTAGACATCTTATGATAGTTTGGGTGTTAACTACACGTGGTTGATACCTTGTGATGTGGCTTCCCTTTTCTCCAGAAGAGGAGATCTCATTATCAAGCTATATCAATGCCTTCAAGCTATATCCTTATCTAAATAAGATATGGTGAGACAACCTGCCTGACAGATCTGTCTTCCAATAGCCACAGTACCCATCCCACTGCTCTGGTTTTGCTGCTAGTTCCCTCTTCAAAACAGGAATAAACATTTCACTTGGGACATGAACACTCTGCTAGGCAGTAGCAGCCAAGGACACATGTCAAAGATGCTTTTTCAGTCAGCATCCCAACGCCAACACTGGCCACTTATTACCTGCAGAACTAAAGACAGGTCCTGCCTCTGAAACTCCAGATTTGAGACAAGTTTGTCTCTCAGCAGCTCCTGCTGCTTCACAGACCTAAGGAGATTTGACAGGGCCCTGAATGAGGGAAGCAGATAATCTGATAGACTGGAGGAAGAATAAGCATATGCACGTGAAGACTGAAATACACGGAGCAAGTGAACAGGACCTCCCAGAGCTGTAAGACAGCCTGCACTAATGTCTGCAGGCAGAACCACCTTCACCTCCAAAAAGCACAGCACAGGGACGTGGGATAAACGCCACAGGAGACTTCAGACATCAGCATGCAATAATCTGACCTCTGGGGTGGTAATGTATTGTCAAGATGCTCTTTCATCCTCCATCCTGGGTGATGATTCGTTGATCCTCCAGAAAAAGCCAAAATATTCAGCATCAAACCTGCCCCCAGAACACCCACACCATGCCTCCAGCATCCCTCTGCTTTCTGTCTGTAAAGGAACCCCGATGTTTCCCAAAGAGAATGCAAAATTGAGAAACACACACTTCCCACGTGACACTTGTTTTAAGCCAGTCTCTGTAACCTGAGGGACTTCAGACCTCCCAACCAGCACTCCCAGTCAGCTTTTGGAGACCAGCACAAGCCCAGGGGCTGTGCACAGCCCTTCCTCTAGCTGAGCCCCAAACACAGCCCTGTTGCCAGCTGTCTCCACCACAGACACAGCAGCAGCTGCCTCACCCCCTCCCCACGCCAGCAGCCCCTTGCTCCTGTGACAGGAGGTGTCCACATCCTTCTCACCACCTGGCTCCGATGGAAAGAGGTCCTAGAAGGTGTCTGTGGTGGACTATGCCTCAGCAGCTGAGAGTGAACTTCTTACCGAGATTTATCACAGATTTTACCAACCACAGCTCCTCCAGATTTTGCAACAGGCTGCTGGGATGCAGGGAACACAGCTGATGGAAACTGGGCTTGTGAACTCAGGCCCTGCTCTGACAAGGACAAACACTGACTACATCATCCCTAAGGCTGCTCCCTGACAAAAGGGACTAGACAAATGTGCTAATGCTCACCAGCAACAATGCAGAAACCTCAAGAGGAAAGGAAACAGCAGAACCCTGTTACAGGTAGCAAAATAATGAAAACAGAAACAAGACTTCACTTCCAAAGAATAGAAAAAGCCCCTTCTACAACAGAAAGCCATGAAACAATGGATTATATTTCTGCCTGCTCTATTAGATGTATTTTACAGACAGCAGAAGGGGCTAGAATTATTAGGAGATACATGAAAGCAAATAAGAGCAGGTATTCTGCACGCTACTCATCAGGCAGTCAGTTATTTGTATCTTCTACTGAGCTGCAATCCTGTATTTGGAGAACTGGATTTGGAAGTGTTCACCTTACCTCTTCCTAGAACAGGAATCCTTCCCTCTGCTTTCTAAAAGAACAGTTTTATTCCCTCAAGAAGGATTCTTTCAGTCTGGTGCATAATGCATCGGTTCAAAATATGCAGCCCAGAAATGAGAATGTCATCAGGTTCTCATTCACTGAAAGAGAGTTTTCATGGATCTGGCCCTGGAATCCCTCAAAGAGGTTATTGTACTGCTGAGGTCCTCAGAAATAGGTAACTCGGGGGCGACTTCAGCCAAGCTCCCTCCCTCCAGATTTGAATGTGATTGCTTTCAAATCGCTGCAGACCTGCCAAACCTTGCTCATGCTGGAGACATTTTTAAGGCTGTTTTGAAAGCACCTCAATGCTGCAGAGAAAGGTTGCTTGGTGTTCAAAACCACATCTGCTCAAAACTACCCCAGCAGGACAGCAGCCCTCAGAGAGCAGCAGCTGATGGCAAAAATAGATGGTTGCATTCACGGGCTGGGGAAAAATGTAGGGAAAGGCAAGAGGGAAGCAGTTAGGAGTTAGAAATAGCAGTAATGACTGGAGATACCAGGGTACAGAGGTTTCAAGAGGTGCAGAGGGTAAGTGAACAGAGTCAGAGATGGAGTAGGGTTTGTCTGGCCCGTAAATAAATGGAGATGGAGAGAGCAGCTTACCTGGGAAGGCTGAGCTGGAGAGCACGGTCAGGAAACGGAAGCGTGATATTTTGTTAGGAGAAGAAAACAGGAATTACAGCGTTTGGCATTACTGGCAGTAGGATACATAAAGCATTTGGTAGTGGGACAGAAGCACGGTTAAAAGCTGTGAAAAATCCCCCTTTCATTCCCAGGCCACTGCTGGGGGAGGACAGAGAGGTGAGACCCGCTCCCCTTCAGTGAGCTGCCACAGCGCAGCACTGCAGCTGTGGGCACTGAGGGAGCCAGGCTGCAGCACAACAAGCTCGTGGGGTGCATGGGTGCTGCTCTGCTCTGACCCCTCTGTTCTGCTCTCCCATGGAGAGGTCTGGCAGAGCCACCAGCACTGCAACTGCATCAAAGAAAATGGTAGCCACCGGCAGCAAATGCTTTCCTGAAAATATACAGGAACTGTAGTCACTTTGTAAAAGGTCAGAGCTGACTCCTGACAACCACCCACCAGCTTGCTGTAATTTCCCTGTTCAATAGTTCCTTGTATTCAATATTTCTGTGGTGCTCAGCTCACCACACTGGAGCGGTGTCCTGCCAACTCCTCCAGGCCAAAGGCAGAGGTGACAAGAGCAGAGCCCCGAGCCGCAGCAGGTTTGCAGCCACAGCCTGAGCAGCCAGCAGTCCTCACCCAACTGTGCAGAGATGCTCCTGCCTCCGACAGGACTGCTGGATGGCAGCCAGACACCAGCACCGCCATCCTGCGGGACCACAGCTCAGCTGGTGGAACAGGACGCAGTGAGGAAGCTGAGGGGCTCCAACAGGCCCTGTGAGGCCACAGTGCTCGGACACCCGCAGGGCTGCACGGGAGGCGACTCAGGGCAGGAGGCAGCTTTCGGCTCACTTCAGGGATTTGGTAACAACATACGAGGAAGGCTGCACTTTGCTACCTGCACTTTGCTACGCTCCTCACCCGGCTGTAGTTCAGAGCCCGGGACCTGCCGGGGGCCTGTGCTGTAACCCGCGCCCTCAGTGCTAACCGCTGAGGCGAGCACTCCCCTCAGGTGTGCGTGCGCCACCGCCGGCAGAGGAAATGCGTGGGGAGACCCCGGCCCCAGCTCCTGCGCGGGGCTGCCCTGGGCACACACCTTTCCCCAAAGTCTGGGCAGCGGCGGCCTTGTGTGCGAGGGGAGCACCCCGCTTTGTGAGGGCGGGGGCAGCCGGCGGCCCGGGGGCTGCCCCTCACGGGGACGGCTCTCCCCTCTGTGCCCGCCGCCGCCGCCTCTGGATGAGGCGTCCGTGTGGGACGGGGGCTGTCGCTCCCACAGCGGCACGCGTTCCCCGCAGCGGCGGCGGGGCTGTCACTTGTCACACGCCCTCTGCGCCATGCGGCTGCCGAAGGCAGGGGAAAGACAGCGAAAGAGCGGAGGGCGAGGCGGAGAGAAGCGGAGGGTAGCCGGAGGGGAGGCAGGGCTCCCGGCGGGCCGCGCTGCCCTCGCCGCCCGCCGCCCATTGTCCCCGTGCCGGTGCGGGTCCCCGCACTCACCCGCGCCCTCGGCGGTGACGATGGCCTCGGGGGAGATGCAGACGCCGCGGTCGTAGACGGGCAGCTCGTCGCAGGCCAGGCTGTCGGGCCAGGCGTGGCTGTAGCGGAGCAGGACGGGCTCGCAGCCGGCGCGGGCGCGCTCGCACACAGACTTGCAGGGCTTGATGGGCTCGTGCTGGAAGTCGATGGTGCAGATGGGCGCGTACATGGCGCAGAGGAAGAAGAGGAGGTCGGGGCTGCAGTTGGTGCCCAGCAGCCCCTCGAACTGCTCCATGGCCAGCACGGCGTTGGCCTGCGTGCTGTGGTGCAGGTGGTTCGGCATCTTGGTCATGTTCCAGGGCAGCGGCTTGCAGAGCGGGATGCGCACCGGCTCGCAGGCCGCCGCCCGCCCCGCCGGCGCCCGGCCCAGCAGCAGCAGCCCGGCCAGGGCCAGCACCGGCAGCCCCCGCCACATGCCGCCCGCCCCGACGGTACCGAGCGAGGCCCGAGCGGGCCGAGCGCGGCGCGGCGGCTCCGCCCGCCCTGGCTCGGCCCCGCACCGGGTCCCGCCTCTCCGCCCCGCGGCCCGGCCCCGAACAAAGGAGAGCCCCGGGCAGGGGAAGGGAGGGGGCCCTGTCTTTCTGGGAAGAACGAGAGAGAATCGGCTCGTCCTCGCCGGAAGGCGAGCGAGGGCTAAAGTTCTCCCCGAAGTGAAAACGTTACTGCGAACATGAACACGATTTCAGACCAACCTCTCGGAGACACATTCATATATTTTTAGGAAAGCCTTTTTTTTTCCCTTTCTTTCTTTTTCTTCCTTTTTTTTTTTTTTTTTTTTTTCCTGGGTGCAAATGCTTAAGCAGGAGGTGCACACGAAAAGCATTTCACCTAGATACAATGATGATGGGTGAGCAGTTTTGGAGAGCAGTTGAGAGGCTTAAAACGTGGGAGACTCGGCTGAGCAGATGGGGATGCTTTCTTTTCAGAAGGTTAAAAAAAATAATTGAAGAGGCCAGATACTGTTTGGGATACCTTGCAAAACAGTGGCGCAATAAAGGGAGTTCTGACTTGATCTGAAAAAAAAGCGCCTTGGTATAATCATAGAACCACAGAACAGTTTCAGTTGGAAGGGACCTTAAAGATCATTAGTTCCAACCCCCTGCCACAGACAGGGACATCTTCATGACACCAGAGAAAACAAGCTGACATTTATTAGCTGAATGAATTCTTTCCAGTTATAAACGCGCGAGCAACTGCTCGATCACGCATTTATTATTTCAGTGTCTCCCCCTAAATCAAACCTGCGAGTAGAAACACACCTACCACAAGCCAATGCTCAGAAACCAGACCAAAAATGTGAACAGACTCACAAACACAGGGTCCTGAGCCTACAGAGGCTCTTCTGCAGTTTTTAATTTTATGACTGCAGCTGGAACCTTGATGCCTTTAACTCAGTTGTAATGTCCTGGTTCCACCAAAGGCACACGCCGGGCAAGCCAGGAGTGGTAATATGGCCAGGCCAGTGGAGTAGAGGTAACTTTCATTTGCCCACTTCCACAGGTGCTAATTTCAAAGACCAAAACCTTGTTCCCTGCACTCCAGGAAGAAAATTTGGGCCTCAAAGGGAGGCAGAAATGTTCACACACATGTGACAGCCTTAGGAGGTACCAGTCAGGATGCCCATGACCCTGAGCCTGCATCCAGGCTTGCAAAGCAGACATGAAGGCAAGCAAAGGGAAGCTTGCTCACCTGCTGGCGGAATTAGAGAGAGAACTGGTTTTTCTCATCTTCTTAGCTCTTCAAATTTAGTTGTAGCAAAGCCTCAGGCTTGAGCTTTCCCTAGCAGTGTAAAAGAATACATGTTTAAAAAGCATGTGGTGTAATAAAAACCTTACCCAGCTGGTCGGGAACTGAATACTTTGGGACCTTGCCTGACAGCAGTGAGTGTGAGAGCAGTGCATCCCTGAGAATGAGTGCAGCAAAATGGGCCAGAGCAATGCAAAGTATCCCCTGACATGAAAGAACATACTTTTCTACTTCAATATGAAATTCTCCTGTATCTGCATGTTATTTCTGGGATTTTTTTTTTTCAGATTGATAATTACACAAAACAGCTTTAAAAACAATTCCTGTGCTTTGAAAGAGTATTGATAATAGTGAATATTCCTACGCCTGCAATAAGGCCATCAAGTCCATGAGTTTAATTTTTTAGCCCCAAGTCCACATGATCTACATGAGAGGACCTTGTATTTCTTTATTTAAACAGTAAAATTACTGAAAATTCTTTCAGAACAGCAAATGCTGGCATCCCCACGAGATCACAAACATTGAAATGCATTCCTGTGTTTTCTGGCTGCACATCCTCCAGTGCTGGTGTGGAGACACCTCCCGTGCACGCAGCTGGCAGAGCTGGCATTGCCCCTGCCCTGCTCTGCTGGCAAGCTCGGGGTGCAGCTGCTGCCTGGGGGGATCCCCAGGGGCTGGGGGCTGCTGGCCCACGGGGCTGCCTGCATTCACTGCCTCTCAATGCCTCCAGTAAACAGCAGCTTATACGAGGTGGGAAAAATTCACCTCTGGCTGGAACCAGGCAGTCTGATTACTGACCTGAAGCACTGCTACTTTAACCAAATATTTACACCCCCAGTGTCTGCCAAGTTGTTTTCTGTTATTTGTTTTCTGTTATACAGAAGCACTATGGTCAGCCTTGACACCTTTTTAAACAGAGGAGGAGTCTGGTAAAGCAGAAAAAGAGACAGTGAAGAGGAGGGCTGTGGTTTCATGCTGTCAAAGTGCAGCTACAGTGCTCTGCTCTGCAGGTAGAGTTGCACTAGCAGGAGAATAAAATGGCTGGGGGAAAAAGAGCAAACTACCAACCTACTTCCTCTCTCCAAGTGCAGTTGCTGCACAACACCAGTCCTGCTAATTGGAACTAATAGGTGCACATACTGAAAATGGTGACTAGGGAGTTTGTGTGTCAGCTGAGAAAGCATGTGCTGTGGGTTCTGAAATTTTCCACTGGTCTCAAAATACAAAGTACCTTTTACTCTGGGTGCTACCACAGTGCCGTCAAGAGTTTCATCCCTTCTCTCCCACCACTCCCTTAAGATTTATGAAGAAAAAAAAAATCTTTCTACAGCTTCCATCAACAAAGGCAGTGCTAAAACTCTGGGGCTGGGTTGTGACAACAATCGAATTCCTTATCTTGAACAACTCCAAAAGGGCTTAGTCAAACTACGGCATCATCCTTCTATCAACTTGAGGCCTGCCCAGCAAGAATTTCTTAATAAAAGTATGCCCAGGCAGCAGACTGAGATCAGCACTGCATGCCTGTGAGTTTCCTGGTAGACTTTGGGGGACTGGTACAAACCTATATGTTTAAAGAATAATAATACAGCCCATAATATCACACAAAGTCATTTCCTAGAATAAACAAGAACTCAGTGGGGTTGAGGCCTAAGGCAGGGATTTGCCTCTAGAGTCGCTCTTACAAAACTTACAGAAAAAGGTGTTGGTATTATTATTATTATTATTATTATTATTATTACTATTATTATTATACAATAGATATAGATCCACAAGAATCACGGTAACCTACAACAGTGCACAGTGCCTGGGTCACACTTACTCATCCATCATCCCATTTTAAAAATCCAGCTTGGTTGCCTTGGAGTGCCACGTGGGTGGATTTCAGCAGGAGGTGGCAGGATAACCCTCACAGCTCTGAGGATGCCAGCCAACTTTATCTGGGATACAGGAAGAGAGCAGGATGAGGAGGGCTGCAGAGAAGATGAACAGGGATTGAGGGCTTTGTTGTTGCACCTTTCCCCAAAAGGAAGCTAAGTAAGGAACTGCTTCCAGACACCTGGCATTAATTTATGTCTCCAATATTTTTTCCTTTACATAGTAACTATCCCCCCCTTATTTTTCTCTTGCAGAGGCAGATAAACAGCAACAGGCTTAAGAAGCAAGAGCTGGGTTTCTGAGATGCTTTGATACCCAGCTCCAGTGTTAGAACTGTCCATGAGGAAAACTTCATGGCTTGAAATACAGGAATACTTGTATTTCAAATTTAATCTGGAACAACTATGTTACTGAATAGAAATACAGAAATGTGACCTCATTAAAAAATAAAACTGAAACCTGAAGCTTTCTCTGCAATAGTAAGAAACACATGCAGGTTTGGTCAAGATTAACATGCTGGAGTCAAGGCAATCCCAAGTGTACTTGTTAGCATCAGTCTTATCCCAGTCCCAGGTGTATTTGTTAGCATCAGTTCTGTCCTGAAGTGTTACAGTCTCCCTTTAGAGATAAGAAACATCCCCACACACATGCCCCAGCATCTTACCTTTATGAGCAAGGGGTGCTTACAGGCCAGAGGAGGCACAGGGAGCATGAAGGACCAGCTCAAAGCGTGTCCCACCTACTGTGGCTCGGGGCAGAGCTCAGCAGATCAACCAATCTGTATTTACATTTCTAAGAGAAGAGGGACTAAGTACATACCCTGGATGCATTTAATTCCATAGTCTACAAGTGGCTGAGAAATGAGTATGTGTCCAAAACAAACTAGAAGTGACAGGACAAAAGGGAATGGCTTCAACCTGAAGGAGAGCAGGTTTAGGCTGATACTGGAAGAAATTCTTGGCTGTGAGGGTGGGGAGGCCATGCACAGGATGCCCAGAGAAGCTGTGGCTGCCCCATCCCTGGCAGTGCCAAGGCCAGGCTGGATGGGGCTTGGAGCAGCCTGGGACAGTGGAAGGTGTCCCTGCCATGGCAGGGGGATGGAATGAGATTATATTTAAGGTCCCTTCCCACCCAAGAACCAAGTATGGTTCTGTGAATTTCAGAAAGAGAAAATTAGAGATCAAGAAAAAATGCAGAACAAGGGTGTTATTTTTCCTGGTCTAACAACTGCCCTGAAGATGCAGCAGCCTGTGTGCAGGCACATTTGTATTTTAGATACCATAAACTCCCCTAGCTGGGAGGGAACAGCCTGCATTGGACTGTAAACTCTGTAAGCTCTAAGCTCTATTATAATAAGCTTTCTCTCCACTTTCAGTTTGCCTGTTCTGCCAGACCCTCCAGATCAATGGCCTGTGGCAGTGTTCAGACAAGACACAAGCTCACTCTGTGCTTGGGGGGTTCCCATCATCTCACGGGTTCAGGCTGCCCAAGGAACCAGTGGGCTGCTGTTTACACACCAAGACTTCTTTATGGTCTGGTCCTGCCCATTCCAACTGAAAAAAAAGGCGCAGGCACGACTGTATCTATTCAGGACATTCCCAAGAATAAAACTCGCTGAGAAAAATGCTTCTTTAGAACAGGTCTGTGTTGCCCTGAATCTTTCTTTGGCAATCTCAGGATTACATTTGATTTAATTTGCTTATATACACTGCCTTAGAAAAACAAACATAAAACCACAAACCAAAAACAACCACACAACTCACTGAAAACGAAACCCTAAAATACTTCTTACGTGCCTGTTACTAAAACCATAAAATCATTGACTTAGAGAGTCATAAAAATGGGATTTATTGTATATTTCCTGTTTCAGGCAGGGTCTTGTTACAACTCCCTTAGGAAGATAAAACACAGGGGACTGTTAACTCACTCTAATAATCTTTCAGGCTTCTCCATGGATGGTGTGGAAGTAGCACAGAAGAAAAGGTTCTTTTAATGCAGTCTTTCAGACTGTAATATTTTGGGCTGTTTCTATTAGATCATTATTAACTATCCCTTGCTCTTGGGGTCTGCATGCCTTCTAGATTTCTTTTCATAGTAATATTTGCTCAAATTGCCAGTGTTCCTGATTTCCCAGAAAAAAAAAAAAACCAAAACCCACCTGTTTGCCCAGTGTTTTGCATCCATGTTATGGGTAAAATCAGTAGTATGAATAGGAAAATATGCTGCTTTGTATTTAAACAGCAATAACCTTAACTGACATGCATTTCAAAGACAACATGATGCCAATTCTGTATTGCAGGCTTTGAATCTATCCACAGAGACACAGACTTGCATATCTGTCCTGCAGCAGTCTCGTTTTGCAGAGTGATTTTGTTTGCTGCTTAGGATTTCCCCCCAGGTTTTTGTGGCCACGTCAGGGTTTACAGCTTCTCAATACTGAAATTTGCTGCCTGCAATGCTGATTTTCCACCTGGCTGTTGGAAGGTGGGTTAGTGTTTCTGTGGGAAATCACTGCCAGATTTACTGCGAGCTGTATGTGTTTCTAAAGCACTAAGCCATGCTGAGGGGACTTAGGGCACAAGACAGAAAGCTGAACCTCCTGATGTGTCTTAGCAACATTCCCCCAAACCCTCCCAGCTCATTTGCACTGTAAAATATTGTGCAGATGTGAGCCAAGAGATTCTGGTGGAGCAGAAATGCTCCTGTTCGTTGTGTAGCTGAATTACAATGTCAAAAGCTTTCCTGACTCCCTGGTTTAGCACAAATCAAGAGTGCAGTCACCTAAAGCAAGGGATGCAACTGCCTTTTGTCCTTTCCTCGGGAGAGCACATCTTAAATTCAGAGGCAGTAAAAGCACAGTTAGTTGGGCAGAAGCCAAGCTCCTGGACTTCAAACTGGGAAAGCACTTGCATGTGTTTCAGAGCAAAGTAACTCCATTTTCAATTAATTCCACTGTTCCTCACCCGTGTTAATACACCAGTTCCCCAGGACGAAGATGAACAACCATCTGCACTCACTCAGCAGTACAGACTGACCTGTCATTAATGCCCTGAAGGCTGTCATTAATGCCCTGAAGGCTGTCCTTGCTCCACAGCTCGTCCTGCTGCTCATGAGAGGGGACACAAAGGAGGATGCTTGGCTGCTTTGCTCACCAGCATACAGGGGTTTTCTTTTTTTCTTTTGTTTAAACTCCTGCTTAAGTATTTATGACTGTGAGACAGCATCCGTGGCACCATTATGTACAGACATTTGATTTCAATATGCATTTGTTACTGTAATGTGACAAATTGCTATACCCTATTACAATTACCACACAGATAATAAAAAATACATCCTTCTCTCCCACTGTGGGCCACGACAGAGACACAGCCACATCCACTGAACCTTCTCCAAGTTATAGCTGCCTCCAGATGGAGTGTTTAAGACAAAAAACCCCAAAGCCACAGAGGTCTATAACACATTACACAGCATTTCTAGTCTGGCCCCTGCAGAAATAACTTGAGAAGCGTAGCTTAAAGGCCATAACCACTCCAAATTTAATTTGGTTAAACCATAAATCTACTATTTCAGATTTACAGCCTCTCTGGTTGCACGGCCTGAGCCTGTCTCTGCTGCTGCTTACCCAGATTTATCAGCAGTGCCCGGCAGTATGAAGTACCAAATCCCACCCATGCCCAAAAATAAGCCCTGCACAAACAGCTGAGTTTTGCAGTACCAGGCTGACATTGCCAGGTGCTGAAACTCAGACTCGGTGAGAGCTGATTTGGTTCGATGCACAAGGATCAGGTAACACCTATGAACAGAAGCCAGCCCCATTTGTTGTGTATTTTTATTCATGTTTTTAGCCACTGGGATCTCTAAGGTATGCTATGGAAATCTGGGAGAAGAGTCACCTTTCCTGAGAGCTTTCCTGCTGAGCCACACAAACAGCAGATCTCCGGAGGGCTGGAAACTATGAAATCTAGCCCTGTAAAAACAGTTTTTATGTTAAAAAGCTAACCCCCGCACAGAAGCTCTCAACTCTCCCAGATGAAGGTTCCCAGCTGCCTTACCTGTGTGCCTCCCTTGCCTGGTGCCCTGTCACACCCTTGCACAGCTGACAGTGCTTTTCACAGGAGCAGCTCCTGGGTGCATCTTTTTAACTTCACTGCTCAGTTTCTCATCCCATCTTTGATTTACTGGAAAGCTTTAAAACTGGGGAGAGCTGCTGAGGCTGCAGCTGCTGCTCTGACTTTGTCAGGGTGTTCTGTGTTTTGCCAGTTTATTTTTACTTCTGTGAGAGATAGCAATGAAAGTAGAAAATAAAAAGATCCCCCAAATTACAGGGAAGCGGGTGGTCTGTGAGCATAAATCCACACAATGTTTCAGTGTGAAGCCATTATACATCAACAAAATCCACACTGTAGTCTAAAATAAGTGTCCAGTCTCTTAGAAAATCTTATTTTTCTGCAGAAGCCTTTCCTTGCCCACCAGATCTTTTAGACCCTTGCTGCAATCCACAGCTTGTCTAATGATTTACAGTCCCTCTGAAGTATGCAGCAGGCTATGCTGAAACCCTACCCCCCTCAAAACAGGGATTTGGGGGATGTTTTGGGAACTCTGGGACTTTCAGTTCTTTATCCCACACACATTTTAGTTGTGGCAGAATAAAAATCAGAGCCAGTAAATCATTACTGTGCTTATTTTTCTCCAGTCATATCCTGATGATATTAAGAGTTTTTAAACTATTTTTAAAGGGTTAAATAATAGGGCGACAGTGTTGAGAACTTAATGTTTTAAAGTTGCTTTAGTTCTCTACTCAACAGTCTTGCACAGCTCAACTAATACCAAGGGAAAAAGCCAGTAGCATTTTTCTAGGAATTATTTATAGGTTTTAAGTGTGGCCATTCTGCTGTTCCTCCCCTAGTACTGCTTTCACAAGGTCCGTAAAGCTAACCTTCCAACAAGCTCTTTTCAGGGTAGGGTGTGTTGCTTGGGGTTTTTTTCCCCCATCTTTAGAGAATCTTGGATACAATGCTGCTTTTTTCCCCCTCCCTGAAGCCACAGGCTTGCTTACTGAAATTGGAAACACAAATCCTTTTGTAGCAGTGTAGCTTACATGCATACACACAACTATTTGCCAGTTTAACTGGGCAGGAATAAACTTGATCAATGTTTTGTGAATTAGAAAAGCTTCTGTATTTTACCTGCTCACTAAGGACAAATGAAATCCCCAATGAGCCCATCCTCTGCAGAGCTGTCAGTCACCATGCTGGAATCATTAGAATACAAGTTCAGAAAAAGCCATTTTCCAGTACCACGGGATTTCTTTATTGGGAGCTTTCTTTAGGAGGAGGGCAGCAGAGGTTTTATCTACTTTGCATCTCAGCTCCAATGCTTTTGCAAACTACCCTCAAGCCCCATCCCACTTGGTTCAAGCAGGACAGTCTCAAAATGGCCCTCAGAGGTTGTCACTGCCTTCAGTGTCCCTCTCCTCTGCACACTGGGTCACAGGCACCTTAACAGCATGACCCCTAAAGCTGGGGCCAGCCACCTCGGTGTCACACCAGAGGCTGTGGCCTCAGCTCACAGTTCTTCATCCCCATCTCCTACCTGCAAAATTACAATATTGATGTGCAATTACCCCCTTGCTGCTTGCATCTTCTGCTGGTAACTGGGATTTTGAGAAGCTCTGATGTGATTTTGGCTTTAAATGCTCCAGGACCCTCCTCCAGAGGCATGAGATACCTATGGCTACTGTGCTGTCATCTCTGCCAATAAAATCCACAGGACAGTGTTCACTTCTACCATCTGGAGAGAGATTTGAAACAAATGAACTCTGATCCCAAAACCCTTAGCAAAGGACTGTGACCACCTCCAACCGGTGCCTGGGGCACCACGGATTAGCCAGCAAACAAATAGTATTACATGGTAACAGTCAAATGCATTGTAACTTCCTTGCTGCTCATTTTTAAGTTGTTACTAGACAAAAGTTCATGTATTTTCTTAGCACTCAAACAAAAATGGTTATGGAAACAGCAGTGCAATTGTTTCCCTGATAAAGTTACCTCTAAAGGAAGTGCCACAGGCTCAGCCCATTTTCTCAGGCCTTTGGAGTGATTTGTTATCCAAAATAAGAAACTGCTGAGATGAACTCTCACTTACCTGATTTCACTGTGACACTCGCCATCATTCCTGACATCTCCCAGTTGAGACATACATGGAACTAAATCCAGCCAGCACACACCACTTCAGAGTTTCATGACAAACAGGCTTGAGAGAGGTGCATGTCCTCTGTAGTTCTGCTGGCTCAGTCTTGGCAAACACTGGCTCCTGGTAAGACACCTCTAAGTTTTACACTTGCCAGGATCCTTTATTTACAAACATCCTGAGGCTGGATGAGTTTCCTTCACGTGCAGTATGGAATAAAGAGGATACATCAGCTGAAGCTTGTAAAGGCAGTTCTGAAGTCTGTGACATACAGTATAGATCTGATCCACAAAAGGTCCAGGGACCTCAGAGCCACAAAATGGAATCAGAGCCACTGAGCAATGTCTTTCCCACTGCTGGGATAAGCACTTACCCCTCTCACCTCCCTTTTCTTTTCAGTCCTCTTCTGTATTACCACAATAGACACAGCCTTAGTTTACAGTGCATTTGTTGTGATACTTCTCTTCCCTTTGTGACTGTGCAAGGAATGGTTTCACCGGTGCTTGGATTGTTAAAGAGAGAGCTGAATTTGTATTAAGAAGTAACACTGCTTTGCCAAACACGAGGCTTCTGTTCTCTGCACTGGCTGCCCATCGGGATTCCCTCCAGTCCAGCCACACTCAAAGGCTAATGACAAGGGCAAGAAGAGTTGCAGGTAAGCTGCAATATGATCTTTCCCATACCCTGGCTGCCACATGATGTGAGCACTGACAAGAGAGGAAAGTCTGTGTCAGTGGGAAATGAGCTGCATTCATGAGCACTGGGGTTTGGAACAGCTGTCACAGCTTTGCAGCTCACATCTCCACACAGGGGTCAGTATAGTTTTTAGTGCTTACCTTCACTTTTTGTGAGAAGGGACTTCAAAAGATTACTGTGATCATGAGCAGGGCAACAACCTTACAGTCTACATGAGAAATTATTCAAGATCCCCTTACTTTGTGCAAAGCTCAATAGAGGCTTTTCATTCTGAATTTAATACTCAAATTTTCTCTTCCTGCATTGTGTAAGACACACTGACACTATACCCAGTGAACAGGTCGTTTTGACCCAGGAGTGCTAGAAAAAGCATGACTAATAGCAAATGAATATGGTTTTGGACACAGGTCAGGGGTACATTTTGATTTTTTTATGAGTTAGTACAAATATTTACAGACTTTGTAATGTGACAAATAGAAAAAGCATACGAGGAGTGGTCAATTCAAGTAAAAAAGGTTTGTCATTTCAGGGGAAGATTTAGCTTTATCCTTAAAATGATTATAAAATTGTACTTACAGAAGAATACAGGCAGAGCTTCAGTATTTTTGAAAACTGGTTATTTGACACACTGTCAAATTATTCCTGTCCCTGAATTCAATTCCTATTTGTGAGTAGCTGCCATTTCAATTACCTTGCTATGGAGGGAGCCAGCTGTGTCCATGTTTCAGGGCTGGCCACAAGGACTGAAGTGGAAGCAGTTCCCTGTAGTCTTCCAGCCCCTGGTTTATCAGCCCCATTTAGTCATGAGTACAACTGCAATAAATTACTTCTATTGTATTCAAAATGCACTATGGTGTTAAAGGATGCTTGAATTTGGATGTGAGACCAATTTGAAGCCTACGTCTAAAAAATCTCTTTCACTGATTGAACAGGATGACTTGCTACACCTAAACTCCCAACTTTGAGTTTCGTTCAGCTCGAGGGAGAAATTCACAAAAAAAAATATTACACCATTAGTTCAGACATATCTGAACTTCAAGAATTTAGAAGTTGCTAGTAAGTAACTGAGGGTTCACTTTTTAGTATGAAATCACAATGCTGAATCTCAGGACCAGGGAAGCTTTTGGAAAAAAACAGTTTAGAGGCCAAGCGTATTTACTTATGGTCTGAAATTCCTCAATCTGGAATGAATAAGTCATACAAGCTCATGATGACCTGCTGAAGAAGGCTCATATCTTTCTTCAAATCACTGGCCTCATTCCAACATTTTCTGGGGAGAATGCCTTTCTCCAGTGTGTAAAGAGTGGTACAGTCCATATTTCTCCTATATAGAAAGAAAATTACTACAGCAAAAACAAGTTCAGGAGCAGCCCTTGCTTTCAATGGTAATCTTTTGTCCTGGCAGACAGATCTTTTTAAACTATAAAAACAGTTCTGTGGGCAGCAACAGGACATTCTTCTTCTGCACTGTTCCTCACATGAGGCAGAACCCTCCCCCCTGAGTGAGACATTTGATCCAAGCTGGCTCCGTGTGGGGACAGCTCAGCCCAGCCATCTGTGCTCCAGGAATTACAGACACATTTTGTTTGGAATGGCACAAAAGGCCACCTGAGATCACTCCACGTACAGTGGCAAGCGTTGAACTTACTAAGTTGTGGATGTGGTCTTGCAGGCTCCAGAGGAAAAATTCCTTCTCTTCTTCCTTCCCAACAAACTGGGTTGAGCAGGCTTTGCCAGTTTGTGCACTGCATGGACACAGGCTGCCTTGAGGACTAGGACTGATGTGCTCTGCCTTCCACGAGCAGGCTGAGCCCTAAATAGCGCTGTGGTAGCTCTGCTGAAATCAGGAACAACAGAAATACAGCAAGAACAAAACAAGGGAACCCTTCCAGCCCTGCCCAAATCCAGCCAACACACGGAGGAGTCCACACGATGCTCCCCAACTCCTCCCTTGCGTGGTTTGTTCTGAGCTTGCCCAGGCTCTTGCAGGGGGTGGGTAAAGAGCAGCAGTGCAGTTAAAAAGGCATCACCTCGGGCATTGGGGTGCCAGCCACTGCAGTAAGGACTGCCACAGAAACTCCCATGTCTAAAAGATCCGTCCCTCAATGGAACCCAGCTGTGCCACAAGCAGCTTCCTGCAGGTACCACACTCACCACCTGTCTGTCAGGGATTGTGTTTTCTAGATTTGGTTCACCAGCACCACAGACAGTGCAAATCTGGGACCTGAGGCAAATGGACACATACAATTGTTTTGTATTTAAAAATATTAAAGGCACAAAATAAGTTACTTCTTAAACCTGAGTTTTTCAAGAATCCATCCTGAAAACAGGCATTGTTTTCCCACAAAAGACTGCATCGTAATCAAAACCTTAATTGAAATCAGAACATTTGAATGTATTAGACTATAAATATTACAGAGTAGAACTCTTAAGTCTTGCATTCCACCTAATTACTTTATGAATAAACCTCTTCATTGTGGTACTAACTTACCAATTTAAAAACACTTCCACAGTTAGAACATAAAATGCGTAATTAGGGAAAATATAGATGCACTGTCTTACTTCCTTAGGACAATTTTATTCCAGTATTTTTTCCTGTGGACAGAGGCAGCTATTGTAACTGAGCACACAACAGCTCTTTCATAGCAGAAGAAGTCAGCAGCACAGGAACAGGGGCTCCATACAATGTCCAGAGCCTGCAGAGGAACACATACAGCTTTTGTCCATCAGGGATCACAGCACGGCCAGCTGGGCAGCTCTCAGGATAAACGGGCCCGTGCTGTCCTGCACGGCCAGTCTGCATGGCTGATGAAAAGGGATTATTACACATCTGGTACAGCTCCAGCAACACTGGGATTATTTCAGGTTTCATTCCTTAACAATACACTTATTTCTGCGGGTGCAACTGGCATTGCTACATACTGTATAAATGCTTCTCCTGCTTTATGATGTAAAAATAAGATTTAAAGGATAATGGCACTAAGCTGACATTTTAAACGTTTTTAATTCCTTCTTCCGACTTTTTACAAGATTCACTATCGCAAAAGGCAAAAGGTGAAGGATTAAAAGAAGTCTTCACATAAAAGCTCTAAGGATTGATATTTAATGAACTGTGAGATATAAATCAATGCACAACAGCACAGTTAAAGCTTAAAATACTAGGATAACATTTATATTAAAAATAATTCACCTACAGATAATACAGTCTAGTGTTTATTGTATGTTATGGAAGGTACACTTGAATTTCAAAAATTTAAAACATATAAAAAGTGGTTAAGGGCTAACATTTTATCAATATATGATAAATGTGTAAGAATGTTTATTATACAGCAGGGTACAATGGTAGTGTTAATGCCAACAGGGCACCACAGAAGTTAGTTTAAAAAAAATTTCCACTATGCTTTATACAAACACCACCACTTGCAGTTGTTTAAGAGTATTGGGAGAGGATCACTGTCTGCAGGATAAGCAGTCCTATAACATTTTTAATGTTAGATAGTGTCGCAGTACGCAGATTGGTGAACGGTTCAAAATAAAACTAGAAATGCTGTAATTACTTCACAGAAATGCACATCCAATATCTTTTTTTCAATAAGAACAATAGGTACAAGTTTATAACTCTCCCTATTTGAAATAATTTACACACAGATGAAAGCTACTCTATCTAAAATAATCACTACATACATTTTTCTTCTGGGAAATAAACAAGCAATTTTTGTTTTGCATGATCAATATCAAAAAACATATAGCAGAAGTAGTATTTTTAAAACATAACTGGTGCTCTAAAGTTAAAAAAAAAAAAAAAGAAAGGAATGAGAAAAGAAGTTTTCCATAAGTGTGCAACCTAAAACGAACCAAGCTTATATTGTAGTACAACCATATTAAGAAACCACTGTTTAGGAATACAACTTGATGGAAAAAGTTTATAATTCACAAAACTGTTCATCAGGCCATAGAGTAAAGTAGCTCCACAGTTTACAGCTGGCACTGAGCTCCCAGGTGCGTGCTGTGTGCCATCCCAGCCAGCAGACACCTAGGCAGAGGAGGTGACGCTCTGCTTGTAGACGGCGTGGTACGCGTTCCGCAGCAGCACGTACGGGAAGCACGACTCCAGCAGATCCATGGTCAGGAACGGGGACTCCTGCACGATCTGCAACACACCACAAACACAGGGTCTGCACAGCACCTTCTTGTTGGCCGGGGAATCAGCCAGAGTCAAGACAGCACTCAATGTGAGTTAAAAATCTTGCTCCTTTATTCAGCTATTTGACGTACATTTATACTGTGCTAAGTATATCATGCACCTAACTCTGAACACCATTGGTTAAACCATAGTGTTCACACGTCCTTGCAGTATACATAATTGGTTCAGAAGCTCTGTCCACGAGGCTAAATGCTGCAAATCTTCCCAAACTTATGGTCAATGCATCCTGTCTAGCATCCTGTTACAGCTATTGTTCTGAGCTGTACTTCCTCCTTATCCCATCTAAGGAATGGTTCAAGGACGTTTCATCTTCTACCCATCCCTTAAGCTAAGAGCAGGACTGTGCACATGTCCCTGCTTTTCCAGCCATGCATCCACACCTTCTGCTGATGGTCTGTCTCATGTGGATCCCTCCAGCAGCACACCGCCACCCACACAATTCACAGTGAAAATAAATCGCACCAAGCTTACAGCGGTGTTTCTCCCCACATTTAAACTCACTGCTTCCCAAAGCAAGCATTTTGCTTTCCTGTATAAATAGTCATCTTCCAAGAGATACTGAATACTCAGAGGAAATCCTCTGAGCAGAGAGGATTTTCTCCTACACACTCTGAACACTGCTTCTTACATGTATGGCATGTACTAAGTGACCCATGAAAATCATCTGAACAATGTGGTACAATATTCTAAGCAAAAAAAGGATGATGGCAATAATACGTGCATTTTGGGGGAATGAAAAAAAATGCTGACAGTACAATGCCAAGAAGAACAACATAAAAATGATTTCCACTGGTTTGTGAGCTACAAATAAACCACACAAATGCTCACCATGTCTAGTAGTAGGTAAACAGATTCTCGGTTCCTTGTAGTAGTCTTGTCTGTCTCCTGGCCAATCTTCAGCAGACTGGATGATGCAAGCTATATAAAATGAGTATTTCAAAGCAATAAATAAAACAAAGCATTGATGAGCTTCTGCTGTTATACAAAGCAAACGGACTCTGCATTGTTCTGAGAATGACAAAGGTATGCAAATAATCCTGAGCACATGAACATCACTGGCCTTCAGTCTCAATGTGCCATCTTGGCTTCTTCCTAGGAGTGTTTAATAAATGAGACATGCTGTTTCATATAAAAAGTGAATTAATTTCTTGCAGAGAACTTTTTGTTGTAATCACTGGTTGACAACTATGAAGTCTCGTGAAATCAATGAGAGATCTCCCAGGGGACCAAAGTGTCACTTCTGTCCTTCCCAACACACACTTCAATTTACTGCATTTTGGTAAGGTTTAAAGTGATTAAAATTTTTATTGTCTGAAATTTTGCCCATTTTGCCACCAAAGAAGTTTTGAAGAAACGTCATCTTAACTATCAATCAATAATATTTTATCAATATACTTTCAGTATGCACTAACTTGATGGTTACCAAACTGGGCCTGGATAAAAAATATTCATAGTAGCTGTAGTTATGTTGGCATCTGTATCTCAGCTGGTGGGATGGCCAGTTGTGTAAACCAGTGGTATGAGTAAATATGAAGTAGAGACTGGACAAGGTAGAGTCTTGTTTGTCTCTAGAAAGGGGGGAAATGATGCCTCTTGATTTTTGTCTTTTTTTCCTTTGATGTATTCTCTGTATTCTTTACACACAGATTTGGAGCTCTGGAGCCTGTTATTGCATTCTAGCTAGTTTCCCCAGTACTCTTCCATGCTCTTTACCCAGACAGAAAGACAAAACATATTCCAGAGCTGCCAGCCCTGGGGGTACAAGGCCTCTGTGCTATCATGGCTTCCAAGGTTGAGCACAGCTCTGCAGGATACATTTTGATAAACAAAGGACAGCCAGGACCAAGGGAAGGCTCCAGAGAAGGGGCCTGATCTGGGGGGAGAGGAACTGCATCACCACTTGTCCTCCTCACTGATGCTTTTTGTCAATGGTGCTACTTTTCTAAACTTATAAAAACTGTCTCCACCCTGTGTGGGTGGGCTTTGTGGACATTCTTCCATGACTGCCCCTGGAGCTCCAATCAAGATCCACTTTTACACTTCCATACTGATGTATCTCAAGAGTGTGTGTTGCTTCAATTCCAGGCTGAAAAAGGCATCACCGTAAGCAACCATATGATCCCAGTTTTAGAAGATATCCTAGAAGCTTCTAACATGTACTCAGGTATTTACAAGCTCAGGATTACTGAATACAGTAAAATACTTCATTTATAGATGCCTTCATACACCGTGATCTCATGCCTTACAGACATTTGAAAATACCCCTGCCAACTTTCAGATGTACAATCATCATTTAGGCCCTCGCACCAAGCAATGGCAACGTGCCTAAACCACATGTTTATCAGAAAAGGATTTTAAATTAAAATACTAACTTTAAAAATCTAACTCAATATTCTTCTGGGAAAAGCTGTCATGAATCAATTTTTAATATGAAGTCAATATGTATCCTTCAAAAGGTACACAGTACATACTCATCGGAATTAAATAATCTCTTAAGTTTTTTTCGTATTTAATTAACTTGGACAGGAAAGGAGATCATCTTCAGCAGTAATTTTCTTCTCAAGAGGAATGTTTTTCTTTCAGACTAACAGTAAGTGTTAAAAAAGAAAGATTAACAAAATATCTGAACCATCAAGTCACAGTCTGTGCAGTGAAAGCAGTCCATAAACACTGAAGGAACGCAAACCTCATACCAGAAGTGTTTTTATCACATGAAACTGTCCTGGTTTTCTTCACTTGTCAAATGTATGCAACTTGATACAACCATTTCTCTTTCATGTTTTACATCCAGCAGTTGCATTAGACAAGGTCAATAGCCAGAGGGGTTTTTTCTCGTTTACAAAATGCAATGAATTTCCACAAGTAAAAGATACTTTCAAGATAAAAAAAAAAAAAAGAAAACCTCTTTCTGTGAACTTCTAGTTACAGCAAATTACCTAAAATAAAGAGGGAGGGGCTTTTTCTTCACACATTTTAATGCCAAACAGAAAAATCAAAATCCACTCAAAATCAATAGTAATTTTTAAAAATGAAAGTGATTCTGCTGTTTTAGCCTTTAGTTTCCCTCAAGCACTGGCTACTTAAAGCCATTTAAAAAAAATTATTTCTACTCAAGCAGCACACCAAAATGTATTTAAAACATGTCACCATGACCTAAAAACTTTTGTTTTTTTCCTAAGCATCACTAAAGATTTCAGCGGCTTTCATATTCAATCTACTCGGAGGCATAAAAGATTTCCTCTTCCCAACTATTCCTGTAACATGCTGCTGCCTGGCTGTTCATGGTTAAGAAGGTCAAAGGTACAGCACAAAAGCCACTCTCAAGTTTATGTTACTTTTTCAAAGGAGGTAACTAACTAAAGTCTCCACTGCATCATGGAAAAAAGTCAACTAGACAGAATTTTGATTTTATATGCATTGCACTTTTTTTTTCCCAGTCATGGGCCACACAATGTGAGAAATGGTATGTACTAAAATACTAAAGATTGTCCTGAAAAAAATTGACACCTGCACTGATTTCCTTCTCTAACTTTCCAACATCACATTAACAAGTGTTTATAAAGAACTACGGCAAAATTTCATCTATTATAGAATTGTCTATAGAAGCATATAGAAAATATTCTTCTCTCTTGTGCATCCAAAGCAGATTCCTATGAAATCAAGTGCATTGCATCCCAAATCCACAGCACACTTGAACGAGCAGGAATGAAGTTATACATACAGCCAAGAACTCTTTGAGGCGGTCCTCGATGCTGCCCTTGTGGATGGTGAACAGGGCCGCAGCGATCTGGTTGATGGCTTTGGCCAAGCAGTGAATGTTGTTGCAATGCCCTAAACAAAAACAGACTCAGGTCACCTCAGTACCACGCTGGAAAGGACAGGATTCTTTGGAAAATACCTCCAAAGACTAAAGAGGCTTGTGACAATGAGAGAAGGACTTTCAGCATCTCACACAACGGGAGCAGGGTACCCTTGCACACTGAACTTGCTGTAGGAAAGCCACCAGAAGAACAGCCCTCCCTCCCAATTCCTGATGGGCACAGAAACAACCTGAGAAACAACCTGGGGCTTTTAGGAACAAGGGGTATATTGGAAGCTGACTTGGTTTCTACAAAACTCCAGAGTGTTAACACTTGACTGGGCCAAAAAGACAGGATTTTCACAAGGTAATGACCATTTCTTTCCCCTCTGTGTAAATTAACATCTCATGCCCAGACTATTCCTCAAAGAGATCTGCAGGTACTCAAGAACAAAGGTGTTCCACTGCTGTTTTTCATATGGAACATCTTGCCTAAAATCCACCCAGGCTTCAGAGCCCTGGAAGGTGGATAAATGACACCAGTTTTCACAGAGAGCAGAAGAACTGCTCCTCAGTAAACATGATATTTATTCCAGGCAAATTAAGTCAAATATACCGCTTTACAACAAAATTAATATTCCCTTGGGCAAATATCTTAGGCAAGCGTGAGCATATGAAAAGGAGGTGGTCTTTGAAGGAGTTAACAAATACTCAAGCATGCCAGCAAGCTGATTCTCAACTGATTTGTTGACCATGGTTGAGCAATGAGCTCATCTTTTCATCCATTTACCCTAACTCCCAGTTCATGCTTGAACAGTGAGGTCAGCTGGACCCCATCGTTCCACATGAGAAAAATCCATTTTTTCTCCATGCATATCACTATTGTTACTTGAAATGACTTTTGGCTGTCATTGTGTTGCCCAGTTTACTCAGTACCACACCTCTCTGCAGCTCTTCACTCCTCTCACACCCTCAACAGCTTCCCATGGTATATTCATTTTCTCACTCACTGCTCAGCCCCACCGTGCAGGGGGTCTGTGAATATGCTGACTGGCAGGTCCCAGTGAAGACTCCTGTGGATCTCCAGCTGCAGGGCCCCCAGAGTTGATACTCCAACTTTATCTCCTATTTTTACATGAACGTCAGTCAAGAAAATCTGTTCTGCTTAATTCTGACTCAAATATGTATTTGCCTTTGAAAAGGCTAATTTTATTGAAGAGACTTCATTTTTATGTCTCAGGCTGTAGAAAAAGCATCAGCAAGGGAATTCAGCAGAAGAACTGTTGTCTTCCAACTCACAGCTTCAAGTATTTAGCAAAGCACTAGGGCTCCTGCAGACCAGTATTCTATTCCACCCTCTAGCTGACCAATGAAGAGCTCCAGCCTGGTATTTGACCAGCACTTCAGATTCTGCACTGGAAACAAAAGTTCAGGTCTGCTAGACATTGAGTCTTTATCTGGAACTAGTGGAAGAAACAGACTTGATCTTGAAGCAGACAGGGAATACAGACATTGCTGCAGCTGTCCAAGCACTGGCTGTATTTGGGAGATATGTCTTGCCAGATTAAAAAGCTGAAACTCCTTCAAATCTGTGACTTGTTGATGGATTGATTCAGGATCTGTCCAGGGAATTTACTTCACAAAGCAGAATTTATTAAGTTCACATTCTGGAAATACCATTTCTATTAAGTGTTTCAAGCCAGATGTTCTACAGTAAGGGTAGAACACAAAAAAAAAGTACTATTATGCAAGGAAGGCAGAAATGACAGTCTATTCTGTTTGTTCAGTTATTTTTGTAGAGAGAACACATTTTATGTACAGCTTTTGCTAGATTTTCCTCTCAATAAAAGAGCCCACTCAGTAAAGAATTATGTAATACACAGAAGCAGCAGCCACTCCTGACAGGGGCTCATTTGAGTGCAATATGTAACTTTTCTCCAGTCAGTTCCATGTAACTAATAACTGCACTTGAAGAATTCACTTTGAAGCCAGGCTGTGCCTGGCTTCACCTTAGGAGTTATTTACTGTAAATGAAACCACATAAATGGGGATATTTAAGCTACATGATGTAAAACAGGCGGAAGATTATCTGCTTATCTTCAACAGAAGAATGAGCTGTTGTTTCAGCCTGCTAAGAACACGATGACTAAGAGGGAAGAGAGGAAGTCTGAGGAAGGCAAACCCACCAGATTTTTATTCAAGTACCATGACTTGGAAAAAGCTTGCAAAGAGCAATAGAAACACTATGAGAGCACAAATAACAGGAAACAACTCTGCAGGTTACAGACTGTTCTCCTAATTCATCAGAAAAAGCTTTTAACTTGAAAATACTTTAATTTTCAAATCAATATTTAAGTTCTACTCATCCATCAGATTTATCTAACATTTTCCACAACTGGAGAAGTCTATGCAATCTGTTCTAAATTAAACTAGAATCAACAGATCACTAATAATTCAAAACTGAAGAAAAGGCTGATTAATCCCATGTAAAACAACAATCCTAGGTCTCTAAAAACATGATTTGTGTTCTACATTAAGTGACACAGAAAGCTTTCAAAATTTTCGGTACTTTCCTGGTACTTTAAATTTTCAGAAGCCAGTTTACATTTACTTTGTGAGTAAGTATACACTTACACTTACTTACAGTTTTGAGCAAATTAAAAGTAATGCAGGTATAATAACTAATTAGAGATAATAGTGGATAGGAGCAGTATAAATATGGTTTTTTATGTGAGTCATGTTACACATTCCAAGGAAATAGCCTGAACAGCCAAAAGGCTTCTGTATGTGTTGGAACAGGCTGTCTTTTCTCAACTTAAAGAGAAAGAAAACTGTGGATTACATGCAAAGAACTTTGTTGAGGCAAAGATTATTTTTTTAAAATAAGGAAGCTGAACTATTGTGTAGGAAATAATTCTGTTCACCACTTACACCTTCCAGATCCTGTTCTCAAAACTTCATGTTTGGCAATATGAACAGCATAATAAATATAGAAGGGACACCTTGTATGACTGGCCCAAGGCCAACGTGAAGATTACTAAAACATCAATACTTTCTAGAATAGATTATATTAGACACTAAGTGTCACACTAATTGATGCAGAATGTGTGCTCCAAGGATTCCACATCAGGACAAGATTGCCCCCTGCAGTGTCTGAACCGTCCTGAAAATTTCAAGTACCAAACTGATTTTTCATGGAAAGTTATCTCAAACAAGTGTTAAGTAAATGCTTTTTCAAGTATTTTCAGAGGAACTTACCTGAATAAAGGCTGATTTTTGAATTTGTTCACTATAAAAAGTTATTAATATTAAAGCCAAATGTATTCAAGACACTAGCAGAACTATTGTGAAGATTCCCAGCCAATACTGAGCTGACTCTGCATTACCTTCGATGGCAGGGCTGTACTGAGACATCACATTGCTGGCCAGAGTAGGCAAGGAGACAGCCACGAAGACCATTAGAAGACAAGCAATTTTATATTCTTCTTCTGGACTAATGTTTTCTAAAAACAAAAACAATAAAGTTCTTTAATTAAAGGAGTAATCTTGAAATATTTCCCTTCAGCTGCAGGTAGACTGGAATGTGAAATGTTTGACCAAATTGAAATTTAGAGCAAAACCCAACAAAGTTGATGTTTGTATTGTGGAAAGAGGAATATTAATGTCAGTCTTGCCAAAAGAAACAGAGGAGGGCTCCAAAATGTGCAGTCTGTTATCCAGGAGAACAAAAAGAAGCCACTGCTGTGCTATTACTTCTAATGATTTAGTTACTAAGTCGTTAATACGATGAGCAGAATAGGAATCTTTTCATGCTGGTAGAAATGCAGTTGTTGCTCTCAGGTAAGAAGAGCTTCTCTTGCACCCTCCCTCTGGCAAAGGAGCAGAAGGTGATGGTGCACTCATGTCACACCTTGTGCTTACAAAAACAGCAGCAGCACCACACAGGAGCCTAAGATTAGCTTTTAAAAAGTCAACAATTAGTGACATACAGAATTTAACTCTATGAAAACTGAATAAAAGCAAAATATTTCAAACTCCAAAGGTCACAGTCAAAATACAACAGCATAAACCATTATGAGAACATACAGAAATTCTTTGTAGACCTATCATAGACACTTCATAGCTGTACCACAATGAAAATAATCTATTTAAAATGGCATCTCAGATACCAGATACCTAACAAACATATACTTCTGTATATTATGCATATAATGTAGGTAGAACAAATACACTTTGGGTTCCTTTTCTCCTAAGTGCATGAAGAAATTGTGCTTGGGACTTAAATTCACATACTGAAATGCTCCCCTCTACTTTCCCCTCTCAAAATAACTACTATTGAAGTGAGAAAAAACAACTTAGGTAGCATTTAAAATATTCATTCTAACATTAACTATCCACAACATACAGGGGAAAAAAAGTAATGAAATGCTCAGTAAGGAATACAGGAAAAAAAGCTGAAGACCATCAAAAACCACTTAGGAGTCTTAATTCATGTCTTTGAACATGCCAGAGTAAACAAAATGGAAAAGTTTAAATAGCAATGCCTTAAAGCAAGGACACACGTTAATTCTCTAACATGTTTATTTTACTGTTTTCCCTTGTGAACCTCTTGTTAACACTTGTAGGACACACTGGCAACAAAATACTGTGAAATTCATGAACTGCATTCAGCTCCTAATGCTTTCTTAGGTGACAGATTTGTTACACATCTGTGCAACAGAACTGATCAAGTTCACGGGACACTCTCATTATTGTCATTGTTCTTAAATTCCAGCAGTGCTCACCATTCAATTCCTTCCACATCTGCCTGTGGTCCTGTTCTAGGTCAGCACATCCATTCATGCATATGTGAAAAGATCCTCAAGCTAACACCAATAAACAGCAGGCACAGCTAATTCACCCTCTTATACCTTTTATGAAGTTTATTGAAGGAATACACAAAGGACTCAAGATGTAAAGTTTCCTCCCAGCACTTTAAACACTTCTTTTCTCTTTTTAACATTTATATTTTTGAAGTTGGAACTTCTTACCTGATTTTTGGGAAGACAGTGCTACGACCAAGGCAGGATCAATCTCACAAGGCAACCCAGCAGCTGATGACAGCTCATATACATTCATTGCCACCTGAGGACACAAGAGAGACAACTCTGAATGCTTTCCTGTAAAGATGACAAAGCACAGGTTCTGATGTCACGTTTAAAATGAGTTTGAGGCACTAAGGAATTTCAGAGATTTGGCAAATATTAAGACAGACTGTAGAGTTTGTCTGTTTCTATCCTCCGCTGAGCAGCTGCATCTGTACTTTGTGCACCAGATGGTAATTCTGTAGTGTCAAGCCAAACAAAACTCAGATACTTTCCCACATTACCTCCAAAGCAACACCCTGACTTTGACTTAGCTGTTTCTACATCTTTCTTTCATGTTCAAAGCCTTCAGGAGGGTTTTATTTCACAGTACATAGCTTTTTTTCCCCATGCAATTATTCCAGTGGCTGTAAATTACTCCACTGACTTCCAGAAAAGAAGCAGCAACTACTACCCTTTCTCATATCTGCTGATACCAATAAATTCAGTGATGTCTTTGGAGAGACACTAAACTGTTTCAAATGATCTGTTATCATCAGCCTGAAAATATTAATGGCAAAATACTGTTTTCAAAGATTACTGTTGCAGCCTGTATTCCACCTCACTTTTCAGCACTTTTTTGATACCAGAGGGTGTAAGATGCTTTCTGAAAAGATCAAGCAAAGGAAGCAGTGATCTTCCCATCTCACCTCTTCTGGATGCTGACTCCTCGAGTTCAATAATGTATTGAACATGATGCTCTGGTCACTGATTTTCTCTGCAGCTACAGGTGGGAATTTTAAAAAGGCTTTTCTTGACAAGTGCAAAGGCAACTTGCATCATTTTGATACAATTTTTGTCAGGAGCTTGTACATTTGAAGGTAATTTTCCATAGCATTTCCACCAAATTCCTCTGCTGTGGTATGAATTTCAATGTTTTCTGGGACATCAGACATTCATGGGTGGTTTATCAGCATTGCAAGTTTCAAAGAGCATGTGATAATATTTTGGAATGAAATAGTGTACATGCAAAATTTCAGTAATTTTAACTGAAAATGAGCCAGCCTATAACTGCTGAACTGTGTCTTCTGAAATCACAAAGCTCACAATGATAGACTGTGAACTTTTAAAAGGAGAAGGATGTTAATGTCATTTAATGACTTCTCATACACAGAGAACTTACTTTCCTCAAGAGTTAACAGCAAAATGTGAACTCCAGTTTCACGGATAATAAAATATTCTGGCCCTTAAAAACAATACTTTGCTCAAGAGCAGAGTTCTAAAAATTGTTTCTGGAAAAGTTAAAGAGATTTACATTGTATATCCCAGTGCACATTCCCTGCAAATCAAACTGCTGCAATACCACTAAGCAGCTGAAATCCTTCACAGACTGCAAGCTGCAATAAGAAATTAAAAATCCTGCTGGAGTTCAGCTACTGTGCACACATGTCCAGAAGCCATGTGATGTCCAACAAGGGCTTTTACATGGAAACATACTCTCACTTGAAGAAGAAAAGTACCTTATGTAAGCTACTAACTTTTTTTGTCTCAAGCACTTCATACAGTGGTTCACAAAAAATTTCAGTTTAGGGTCAGAATCAGACTTGTTGCACAGAGCTCCAACCACACACATAAAGTCCTTGAAATATTTATTTTTACCAGTTGTATTGCTCACAGTGTGAAGCAGCTCAGCATTCTTCCCCTTGTCATGTTTTAACAACTGATAAACCTTGTTCTTAAGTCTGTGAAAGTTCTCAAATGTGATCACAGGCAGACAGAGATTTGTGCTTATCCTATCAGTTGGTTGTGACTTTTTCCCTGGAACTTCAGGAGGCTGCAGATCCACAAATACTAAGCTTTTAGGGGAAAAAAATAAAAAGAAATACATGAAAAAAAAGAAAGAAAAAGGGTGTTCTTTGTGTCTGGATGTTCAACACTGAAGTCTTGTTGCTTACATATTTTCAGTAAACTCCAAAATGACTTTCACCCTTTCAGCCAAACATTACCTTCATGTCAGTCTCTCTTGGAATGTGATCTTTGAAGTCCTCAATGGAACTCACAAGAAAAGGAATGTGGTAGGATAAGACCTAAGAGACACAAACAGAAACAAAATGAGAAAAATTCCTTCCCATGTTAATTATCAGTTAGACACTACCATTATTTTACTGGGCTTATTTTCTTTTTTAATGGATTTTTATTTTACACATTTGTATTTGTTTGTAGTTTCAAGACATTAAAGCCTAATAAATGTTTGCAACAAAGAAGTGAAATAAAAGCTTTTAAACTGAGTAAAGGCAGAGAACATGCTCTAAACCAAATTTGATGTTTTAATGTAACAGTTCTCTGAACAGTACTCACAAAATAGATTCCCTCACCCCAAGCTGCAATTGGAAGTTCAGTTACAACTGAGTATTACCATTTTACCCATGTTGTCAACCTTTTAAGAGGCAGCATTCCTCAACAGTAAAGCTTCAAACATCCTTAATTCCATGAAGTTAAATACAATGAAAATGGTTCAGAATGTATTGAGTTCTTTCTTACATCTCTAAGTGCTTCCTGTGCCAATGACCGGAAAGACAAGATAACACCAATAATTGTCATTCTCTTCAGAACACTGTCAACAGCTGGAAAGAGAACAATGAACAAAGGGTTGATATTCACAAGCTCAATTCTTCAAACAGGAGAAAGAAAATATTTCATTTATAATAATTAAATAATATTAATATAATTTAATTTATAATAATTAAATAATAATTTATTTGTTTTTAATATTTAAGAAACTATTGAAAACAACAAGGTACTGAAACAAAGCCATTCCTTAGGAGAGCCAAAATAACCAGTGCCAGAGCAGGTTTTTAGAGCTCTGAATCCACAGTGGGATTTTCAGTAGAAGATTATCACGTTTATCAGGTTTACCACTTCCTGGAATGAAACTTAGTATACACAGCTGACAGCACTGGATGCTAACACAGGCTCTGTGCTTTCCTGAGGACAAAAATGTCTTTTTATTGTGATTATTTTTTGTTTCAGGTTCCAAAGCTAGGTACCAGGCTCCCATGTTACTGCTGTTACGTATTCTCATCCCTGAAATGATGTTCAAAACTCATCACTAACAGAGTGTGTACTGAATAACACTGAGATCTCACTTTGTAAGTGAGAAGAATGGAAAGTTTGAAATGATCCATCAGTTTAGATGAGTTCATGTACATTTTGCTGCTTATGGATACTCTCCATACAGAGAAATGAAGTTTTCCCATTTTCTTTACAAAGACAAATATAAAAAATAACTCTGTATCTTTGGAAGGATCTTGTTAGATACCCACATGATAATCTTTTAAAGAGAGCTGCCATCTGGTCTGGCTTGTCAAAGCTGGTCCTCATTTGTGTTAGAACTTCAACGTTCTCCACCACAAGTTTCTGTCAAGAAGCAAGGATTCATGTCAGCTCCAGATTTCAGCATGTGAACTGGATAAATGCCTGATTTAGGACATTTCAACTGGGCAGAAAAGCAACTGACCCCACGGAATACAGATACACCCACTGTATTCACTGCAACACCAATGTTATCAGCAGTCACTGCTGTACACAAAAGCAAACTCAGAATCAGAAAGCAGAGGATTAGATACTCCTTAGAACATGATTTTTATATTGATCAATGTGTACCACTTCTTAAAGCAAAGGAATGGAACTCCAGAAAAATCAGACAATAGGTCCTTGTGGCACTCAGCTCTTTAGAAGAAAAGTATGCATGTTACAATAAAAATATAAATTCACAAAGTAATCAATTCTTTTGGATTGCTGCTGTCACTAAATATGCTGAAATGTAATGTTGGTAAAATTGAAAAATGGAATCAAAAGTGGGATTCAGACTGTTAAACCTTGGTGCAGTTTACATGAAATTTTCTTCCACTACAATATGAAAAGGCAAAAACATACCTCCAAGTCCCAACACCTCAGCCTGAAACAGTTAAACTCAAGTGCAGTAGTTTTCATTTCAGTTTGGCCAAAAGAAAAGAAAATGTGTTTCTAATTTTTAACAGCTCTCATATATGCAATTTGTAAGATTAGAGTACATGTAATAACTTTCCTGAAATCATTCTCCAAATATTTATCAGATTAAAATTTAAATTACAGGGATTGCATAATCACATCTCTAAAATGTCAGATCCAAATTTCCTGCTAGCTGAGGAATTTAGGCTGTGCCAAGCTGTATTTTTAAACTCTCTTCAAGCAAAAAATAGGTAGTTTATTCTTATAAAAATATTTTTGCAGTGTCAGTGCTAAGTACCCTATTTCAGAAAGGGAAAAGTGATTCTCTCTCTTTATGCAGAGGACAATCAACAGCTACAAAATTGTAGATCTCTTGTGTTCTTCTGGAATGGAAGTGTTTTCCCTTCTGTTTAAAAAAGACTTCAACTAATGTTTTGTATGCTAAATGACATCAACATAGAAAAGAACAGAAGTATAGAGGGAGAAACAAAGATACTCTGAATTGGAGGTGGTCTTCCAAAGTGATTATTAATAGTTTTATTTTTCAACTAGGTACATTCCAATCAATCTCAATTTCCAGAGGAGGCAGCAGGAAAAATTAATACTCATCAGAAATGCAGGCCACCATAAGTTTAGAACACGATTATATACATTTCATAAAATCTAAGGGGCAATACCTGCAGGAACCTACTGCTAAGGATCCACAAAGACACAACCTTTGATACTTTTGCTAGCAGCTTTAATAGTTTGATTTGCAGATCTGTCCAACAACTGCACTGTATCATGGTCATGCTGTTCCCATAAGCTCAAGCCTCTCCATAATCCACCCACTCTCCCTACTTTATTTTCACTGAAAAGCAAGGAAAGAAAGAAGCTCTACAAAATGCAGCAAACTAACCAAGAATCTTAAAGGTCCCTTCCCATATGATGCCTAAGCTTTCTATGTATTTTCCATACATCTGTAGCTTGGCAGACTGCTAATGCATGGTTGCAGATCCAGTACTCTCCCTACCCTTTTCCCCTAGATTTAGAACAATAAGCTGACCATGGAACACATTCCAGAAAATACTGTTTAGTCTTATTGCCAAGGAAGAGGGCCTACAAGAACAGCACTTTTGGTTTTCCAAGCAGAACCTGAGAAGTCACAACAAGAATTGGGGCAAAGAAGCCCTTGGGCCAACTGCAGGGGGCTCACCCAGAGCTGGGCTACTGGGGCAACCCAGTTTGATATCCTAATTAATTAACCTTATCAAACTGTAGACATCCAGGGCCCATCCTATCACCACTGGGATACCTGGGCACTTCCCATAAAGGTCTGCCTTTCACTGTGCTGTTTTAGCACTGTTGCAAGGGTTTTTCTCTTTTGATTACAGGCAACACTTCCAGCCCAAACTGTTCAATTACTGTGAGTACACATGTGCATGGACATGACACACTTCCATGCTGAGAGCCACAGCAAGACTGGTTTGTGCTGAAATCAGGATGGGCAATTTTAAACCAGAACTTGGCATTTTATTTTAAATCCCTCAAAGCTCTCCAGAATGCAAGACTGAAGGCAATAGCCCAAGCACACTGTTACTCAGTCAAACTTTCAGCTTCACAAAAAATAACCAGCATATTAATTTAAGGTTTAAAAGGAGTAGGCTGGAATACAGTTCAAATAGTGGCTTAAATGAGGCAATCTTTCCCTTCTTGCCCCAAGCTTGAACTTCAGATATAAAAGTGACACCTGGTCCCACTTTGCAGGAAGTAAAGCAAGCATGTTGAACCCTACTTGTACTGAATTCCCCATTCTCTCCTCTTGGTGCTTTCTTCCCCCAAACACAGATGCTTCTCTGGGCTGTCTTGCAAAGCCAACTATCCCAGCCAAAGAGATGAACATTTTATTACTTTGTTTTTTCCTCCAAAAATGTGGTCATGGACGTGTGGATCGACATCATCCTCTGCTTACCCTCAGCAGTATCAGAAAACAACAGATTGCTGACACAATTTAAAGTCGCTTTTTAAAAAATACACACACCAACAACAGAAATCGTGCTGATTTTGAGGAAATATGTGATTCCTCAGTAAGGGCACAAATAGCACAGCAACAAACACTTGCCAAAGGTGTTCAAGTGCTTTTCTTGAAACGTGACACGTGTCACTTTGTGCACATGAGGAGTTCAACCACACATTCTCACCTGGAATTCCAATTCCAGATTTTTGATTAAATAACAGCAACAAAAAAAAATCTGACTCAAAAACCAGAATGGACACAAGGAATTAACTACCCTGGCAGGCTGGGCACGCAGGGCAAGGTTACTGCATGCTCTTAGACCAGCTTGGAAAGCATAAGCAGCCCCTATTCTTAAGCTGTGACAGTGAATAAAAGACTCCAAACCTTTCTATCATGCATCTCAGCCTTCCAGCAGCACTGCAATAAGGTGTTTACATAGAAAACAAGATCCTTGGAAGTGTGACATCGGATATATCAAAACCACACACTTCTAAAGGTCTGGTATGTTAATAACAAATTGTTATTGAAGAAAGAAAGGAAGTTCCTTAGATCTCTTAGGTATTCATGCACTTTTTCAAAAATACAGCATGCATGAATAGTTACAAAAAAATCCTTAGTTTAATCAGTGGTCAAATAAACTGAAAATTATAAGATGTAATAACAAGTTGGAATTAAATTTGGAAATGGCACTAAAAGAACAAGTTATATTTAAAAAATCTAGGCCAATTAGTGAGATTTTAATAGTATGACTATCTGGAGAAAGTAGTATATATTATTACATTTATTAAAACTTCTTTCCAGAAGGAGTTACACAGGTACCAAGTGTTTCCCCTGTCACTGTTTGCTGTTTTGAATACACATAGAACTAACTCCCTTGACATGCCCCCATTTCCAATTTGTTTTTCACTACATCAACTCTGTTGTTTGTAGTGCAGTAGATGTGAGGTTTACTTATCAGAACACAGACATTTACAATAAATGGTTACTGTTGGGCCAGAAGGAAAGATATATGGAAAAATGAGGAAAATAACAAAGAAAAAAGGACCTTGTCTTTCATCCATGTAAACTAAACAATAGATGCATACAGGCATCATTAAGAAGCAAGTCCTTATAGATTACTAGGACACATTTGAGATTTTCCTGCAACATTTGGAGAGTCAACAGTCTTGGTAAGGTCTTCACAAACACCTGGAGATCTTCAAAAACATTTCTCTTCCCACTGATGATGAAAGTGAGCTGATTCCTAACTCAGGGTATCTACCACAGAAACGAACAGTGTGCATAATGCAGTTGAAGAATGTGGGACACACACACACACTACCTGTGCAAACTCACTGCAGACGAGGAGTAAAATCCACAGCTTTATGGTTTGTTGGATGCAGTCATTTTAAAAAGATGGCATGCAGAAACACAGGCATTAAATATCCTAAAGGAAGCTTAACCAGAGCAGTCCAGCCCTCCCACCCACCAGCTCCCAAGCTTACCTTAAGCTCAGCAACCTGTGAGGAGATGTGCCACATCAGACTTTCACTTAGGAACTTCATGCCATATGGCCCCAGAAGTTCAGAAAGGGCTCTCATTTCTGAGAAATAAAAGAAATTGTTATACTTCAAATATTCCATCTTCATTTATTTGCAGCCCATCATGTACCTAGCATGATGTTTTAAGGGCAAAAATATTTCACCACAAGCATAAATTTAAAGACAAGAGTCTGTATGGCAGTAAACTGAAGCAGTAGTCACCAACACATAATATACCCATCTCTTTAGCTAAAATGCAATGCTACTTTGACTAAAAATAGGGAAAATAAGACAAGAGGCAGCATGAATAAAAAGTACTTAAAATACCATTGAAGGCTAACAATGGTTAGCTCTAAGAGTTAGCTGTAATTTCAGTAACAGTTGCTCTGAGAGTTCTGTTATTCCAATTACTCGAGCAATACAACAACTGCTCTTCACAAATACTGAGGAGAAGTATCAAAGTTTACCTGATATATCAGAGTATTCCTCAGCATTGAATGTCAATTCATTTTCTGTGGGCAAATTCACAAACGCCTTCATGGCCGGGAAATAAGCGATGTGGCCATTGCTGACCTGCCGTAGCAGTGTTTCCAAATACCTTGGCAGAAAGGGGAAATGCTTTAGATGAAAAGGCACGTGCTCATGGATACTCCACACAGATGAAATACAGTGACAAGGGAGAGCACAGCCCATACACCACAGCTTTAGGCTCATAGTTCAACTGATGCCTGCATTTTATTCTCTATCTTGTCCCTATAAAAAGTACAAGAAGTTGCCAACAGGCAAACTTCAAGCTGCTTTTAACAGGTACAGAGAGAAGTGAACGTGTCATGTTGGAAACTTAAGAAAATTTTAAATAATTTCACTTCTCCGATTCCAGATTTTTGGAAAAAAAATCTCTAAAAAATTTCTAACAAGCATTGATGTAATACTCACCAATTAGTGTACAGGCTGGTGATGGTTGGCTCCCCATGGCTGTCCAGGTGCTGGGTTTGCTGCAGCAGAACGTTGTTGAACACTCGTGTGATGTCGATCTGGACATAATTCTCTATGGACTGGAGCACTGTCATGTAGGCCCTGACACTGGTCAGCAGCTCTGAGGGCTTCGCAATCTCCTGTGTTGCTTGATTATACATAGTCATTCCAACAATTGACCTTTTAGAGACAAAAGGATTGGAAACAAACTCGTTTCTCAGTAAAATTCAACAAAGATGCAGCTCTACAGATGATTTTCTAGCCACAGATTTTCACAGAATCATAGAATGGCCTGGGTTGGAAGGGAGCTGGAGATCAGCGAGTTCACCCCTCCTGCCAGGGACAGGGACACCTTCCACACCAGACTCCTCAAGAGCTCCAACCTGGCCTCAAACGCTTTCAAGAATGGAAAATACTCATTTTACTTGAATACTTCTCAAATCTGCCCATGTAAAACTCTGATCAATGCACATACTACACCAGCACTTTTAAAAACAGCTTTGGATTCCAAAGACAACTGTATCTGTGGTTCCAGTAAAAATTTCATGAGACTAAGAATATTCACCAAGCACTTTTTAAATAAAGCTTTTTTCCCCCATATCTGTATGAGCAATCCACACTGTCCAAGGCTTATATAACAACTACTTTGGCAAATAAATTAATGTTGAAGTCTTTTAAAATGCAGAACTTCTGGGAAATTCAAGAGCAACCCTGTATTTAAGTGTTCAAAGTGTATTAACACAAAAAATTATTTGACCAAAGCTGCTGTTCTAGTTTGAAATATCTTTTTAAAAACCAAATAGCTGTAGTATAGTATGAATTGAAAAATATATCCAGTATATATGTAAAGTAAATAAACAGAAATCCTATAATGAAAAATACATCTCCCTTTAGCTAACACAGGGATTTCTATCTTTAATCAAGGAGCCAAGAAATGGCAGGACATACTTTAATTTGTTCAAATTCTCACTATAAATAAAAGCAGCCTTCTAATACCAGATGTTCACAGGGTAGCTTTCAGGCTAGAGCAGGACTGTATACTCCATTTTAACACACGTGGACATGGACCTTATGCAGTGTGTCACTGGAAACAAGTCCTCAAACAAACTCTATCAGGGGATCCTTAAAAGCAGTCTCAGTAAACAAATACTTGTAGTGTTTATTTTAAGTTTATAATGGTCTCAGACTTTGAGAGCTAAGCTTTTAAGTAATATGTACTTTTCAAAGACAGAACAGCAATAAAAAAAATCAGATCACGACTTTCACCACAGGTGAATGGCATGAGTTATTCTGGAGGAGATCACAATATTTAAGAGTAACCTTTTGTTGTTGCTCGGACATATGTAAATAAATATTTTCAACAGTTTGCTTCTGAGGCAGCCTCTTATTTTAAAATAAATTCAAAATTGATACAATAACAAGATTAAGTGGCATCATAATAAGCTCCAGTCCGATCACATGTGACAGAGGAGCTTAAAACAGTAATCAAACCCTAACAGTGAGACACTAACACTGTCTTTTAAGGAACACTGCAAGCCTCTGGAAGAAATGCCTCTTGAAGGTCTGAAAATAATTATAAACTGAATATGAATTCTGCTCAGCTAACGAATTTCATTTCTTTCATGAAGCAAGAAAAAGGGAAGCAGTCTCTGAAAGTGGTGCGCCTGTTGCTTCAGCCCCAGTCCACAAGCCAGCCTCCCCCAAATTAAAATAATAAGCACAAGTGTCCAACACTGGTCTGAATTCATAAACCTGAAGCGCTAACTTCCTAAAATGTCATGAAGTTATCTTCATTTTTATGTCACCTTATCTTACTGATGGAATGCTCCAGTGACCTAATATTATGTCTTGATGATTAAACTGATTAAGCCTTGTACCCTGCTTGAAATATTTAACCAGTAATCTTTGGTATAAAACAGTAGGATAGCTGGCTGGTTTAATACCAAGTCCTCTCCAGAAGTTGTCATTTGCCTATTTCTGTAAAAAATGATGGGAAGATTAAGGTAAGAACAGAGGGAAATATCAAGCATCAACAGTTTACTTAAAAAAAATTTAAAATAACCGGACGTATTCTCAATTGGTTTTGTCAGATCTTGACTTCTGCTTTTCAGACTTCTTTCAGCAAGGCAGTGGACTCAAATATTGGAAAACACTCCAGCAATGTGCAAAAGAATTTGGGAATACAGGGAATACATGTCCTCATACATGCCTAAAACCAGCCACCACCAGCTCCCACAAAATACCCAGGATGGGGAGTGCAGGATGTGGCTGTTCAACAGATTATGTGGATTTTACAACAGGAATTGACTCTTGTGTGTCTGCACATGTAAATTAATAATCATTTCGTTGGGATTCTACTCATGGTTCTCACGAGCCACCTTTAAAATCCAGTTTGATGTAGTAAGTACACAATATTTCCAACATAAACCAGCAAAGGCTTATTTTGTATCTCACTCTACAATGTTTCTTACTTGGTGAAGCGGATTTCCAGGTGAGATGTCAGATACTCCCTCGGGGTAAACGTGTGTTCCCAAACCACCATGTTTGGTACATAATTGATTGAGAAGCAGAGCTCAGAAAGTGCAGTGTGCAGTTTGTCCAGGCTTTAAGAACACACAAGAAATCAAGAAAAATATTTAATGTCACACAGGTGTATATTATCATGGAAGGCACATACTGAATGGATAATGTCTCAAAAGCAGACACAGGTCTAAGTCTTCCCTATCATGTTCTGCATATCTTTTCTAGCATATTTAAAAACCAATATTTTGGCCAAGAACACATCCTACAACTGCATACTAATCTGCATTGCATACAGTGATGTGAGATTTCTTTTTTTAATACATACATAGATATATGTATTTTTTACTCCCCCCCCCCCCCCCCAAAAAAAAAGATGTTTAAGTGTTTTTTCCATAACTGAACTAAACAATACAAATAATGTTTTCTAGCAGGCAGCAATAAAAACCTAAAAATATTGGGGGAAGAAATCTTAAACTAAGTTCTTTTCCATCAGCTTCTCTAATATTTACAGTTCTCTGCTGTTTGGTTGTTGCAACTGTAGCAGAACCACTTCCCCCTTCCTTCAGCAGTGTGTGAATTTAGGCACTCCCAATCACACACTTTTCATTTTTTTAGCTTTCTTCCCCTTCATACAATTTATTCAAACAAATTAAGCAAGAAGCATTCGAGATGTAAAACACATTTTGACTTGGGATTCAAGGTGAAAAGAACAGGAGAAGCAGCTTACTTTGTCACAACCAATCTGTTTTTCCTCATGCTTTCCACTCCTGGTTTCTCCCTTTCAGGTTCTCCTTTCTTTCCAGTCTGTTTTTTTGACTTCTTGTTCACTGCTTGACTGATGGTTTTGGCACAATGTTTTGGCAACAGCTAGTAACCAAAAAGAAATAGCCCCTCCAAATTAAAATCTGATTTTTTTACCACACTCTTCATCACACAAGTAACACATTCTTCCTTCCACACAACTCTAGTAATAAAAATTCTTGCTCAAATCACCTTCAATTTTATAAACAGAAAGTTTCCCTAAAACACAGAGAAAAAACCAGACACAGCCACACTCACCTGATCACTCAGAGTACATTGTTCTGTGCAAATGTCTGTGATAAGATTTCGAGCCTGCTTGGCCATTTCATCCAAGAACATGTTACACAGGGAAAGGCTACGATCTCCAATGTGATGCCTCTGTTAAAAAGGGAGAACAGGAAAAGGATTTTCAGCTTCCCATCACTCCTACAGTACTGTAGAGAACAGTGCACTAATCATATAACTAGGATATGAGAAATAATAAATTCATTAGTCCTCAGTAATCTTGACTCCAGGCACTATTTCTTTCTTTTTGGAAGCAATTTGAACCATGAAAATTTCAAAGTCACCATAAAATATATTTTGTAAAAAGAGGCAAAAAGGTTTTTTTAAGAAGTAGGTTTTCACATTTAATATTGGACCAAATCTACTTGAATGTGTCCAGTATTCCAAGGTCTCTGTGAATGTCCTCTTCATTAATATGTGCCAAAGTTTAGTCTAGGGGGAAAAAGGCATGCACAGCTTGAGCTACAGAGAAGGCAGTGTCCCTCATATCACCGAAAAAACCAAGAATAAAGCCCTGCTGCATTGATTTCTGGATTCTGCTCCTTGGTCTCTGTCCTGCTGAAATCCTCCTTTCACCACGGATGATTCCCTTCCATCAGCCACACCATGACACTGTACACAGCACAGCAAAGATGAGTTTTCCAAAATGCTAACAGTTACCAAGGCAGACAATGCAGGTATTGAATTCCAAGTTCTGCTGGCTGTGACCAAATGTGCTTGCTGCAGCTGAATGCACAGCAACTGGTGTCCAGTGGACTTTGGCTGCTGATTCCTTACTGTTACTGGAATTGTTCTCAAAGATGTCTCTTGTTCTGAAGGGTTAAGCTGGCCTTGAAACTTTTTAGTGCTTGTCTGGTACAAATAGCATTGGCAGCTATTTAAAGCAAAGCATACAAGGAAAATACCTGTATAAATGTATATTGGAATGAAGTTCAGCAGAAAATAATTTTATGTTTAAATAAGAAAACTCCCTATTGCATATATTACAATAAATCTTATTCAACTAATTGTTTCAGATGAACACTATTAGGAATGAAAACAACATTTTCAGGAGCACTACATAAAAATAGCCAAGTTAACTCCAAGAATAATTCCAAAGTCAATGAACATACAGGAAATGTACTAAAGGATTTATGCCACTACAACAAAAATAGAAAGGATTTCCTCAGATTCAAACTGCTTCCTTTAACAAAGAGTCCATTTCTTCAAGCAACAGTGTGTTTTTTTAAATTCTAATTCTAACCAACAAGGTTCCCACTACCCAGTTCTGACCAAAGCAAATGCTTGCATTATACTCCATACAGAACCCCCAACTTCCTATTTCCTTCTCCCAACTATGATTTTATAAACCATTTAACAGGAAAACTGTTGCTTCTAAGTTTTAACAGGGCCTATGGGATTTATTAGCATCTAAGCCTGAAGAGTCATCGTATTTTTGTACCCTAGCTCATTTCTCTTTAAACAAAGATCAAAATGCTTCCTCACTTCAGAAAAGGATTTAGAGAGTTATGTAACAAGAGAGTCATGTAACAAGATATCCACTTGTTTTACCTCCATTTTTCCATTTTTAGCACTCTCCTCCCTCAAACATTAAATTGCCATCACAAACACCTTTGTACAGTGTTCAGCTCTAGTGTGACCCCTAGGTCACTCCACGTTGAACAGGAGATGAAAATAACTAAAATTGAAAAATTACCTCTTCAGGGCACAGCTCATGGGTGCAGCTCATGAAGTGAGTACAAAGCAGTGGGAATGCAATTGAGTATCTTGACTGAGAGGGAAGCTCCAAACACTGCTGAAACATCTTCTCAAAAGCACGACTATAAAAACTGAACAGAATTAATTGATTATTAATCAGACATTGAAATGCAGTCTGTATATTTTTGCTGCAAATAAGGTTTACTTCACTCAAGCCAAATGTGATCACAAACACATTTTGTATACCAGAAATTGCTCCATGCTTTATAATTTTTGTTTTCTGCATTTGCTTCTTATGCATTTTATTTGCACATCTATTTTACATTATTATCATTATCATATTTTTATTCTGACGTTCCCCACACAGGGACTATAAAAACTTGCACTTTTTACCAAAAAGTATTAAGGAAAAATCTGCAAATGACTCCTGATCAATTATATGACTGCCTGGAGAATATCTCTCACAGATGTTCATAAATACCTTTTTCAAACTAATTCTGCAAGAAACCACAAATTCCAATTGATTCTTCCACTGGCCTATCTTCCTAAAAAGTGTTTTAAAAATTATTATTTAAAAATTACACCTGCGAGGACAAACCAAACAATAAATAATAAAGAACTTGTCGAGTCAGGTTAGTAGCATACCAAAAGATAGAAAGGTCTGAGGTTTCAACCAGCATCTCCACCAAAGAATCCACCATTTTTGTGTGGAAAATGATGGTGTTCATCATCTTTCCCAGCTCTCTGTGGTCTGCAAGACCCAGCGAAGCTTTGGAAACGCTGGTGTAGGCCTGCAAAGACAATACAGTTTATATGTTATAATGTTACATGTACTGTAATTTATATTCTGCAGCTGCTTTTGTGCAAGGTCCATTGCTGTTGCTCAGCACCAGTGTAAAACACTGTTTGCACTCTGCATGTTTAAAGACCGTGCAGGGATTCTTCTCTTTCCACTGGAGCCCAAAAAATGCCAGCTGCCTTTCAGTGAAGTCTCCAGACATGCACTGAATGCTGCATTAATTCCCAGACAAACTGCAGAACAAATGCACTGGCACAACACAGCCCTGCAGGCTCTCCCCCATCAGACACTGAACCACACTCTGCATGCCCACCAACAGCTCAGCCCCAGCACGTTCCATTTCTGAGCTGCCACAAACACCCCAAGGGGTGACTCGCACAAAGTACCCAAAGCAGACAAAGTTGTATCAAAACACAGCAAACTATCTGTTCAAGTATTTGTTTAAGAGTAGGGTATTTTTAGGTAGTGTGAGAGTAATCTAGAACACGAGTAATCTACGAAATACTTTAGTTTTAAGCGAGTGAAATGTCATCTGTATTTACCAATTCTTACCTGCAATCTAAACCAATCTAATCTCATTCCTCTGAAGTCAAATACCTCTCCATCTTCAACTGTATCAGGGAAAAATATAGAACAGAAAACCCTTAGAGAACAGTAACAAAGTCAGATATTCTTTATCAGATCTTCTAAAACCCCCAAAGTACTAAAGATTTGTTTGGGTAATGAACCTCATGTTTTTACCCAAGAATTTTGATCCAGTACAGCTGCAGTAAAAGGAATTAACATATCTAAATGGAAATATGTGTGATATGTTTTCTATATTAAAAGGCAGAATTACTACCCAATAGCACTCTTTGGGAAAGAGACAAGCCATGAGAAGCAGATACAAAAAGGAAAGAGAAACAAGGGAACAAATGCAGTTCATCTCCTTCTACTGATGACATGAAACAAAAACAGTGAAACTTTTCCAAGATCATTCAAACTTACCTTGTTTCACACTTAGTGAAGTCATTGTGTTTACAAAAGAGGACATGATGATTGATTCATCCTCTGGGCACACTGAAAGATTCTAAAATAAATGTTGTTATTATTATTACTTTAAACTTGGTTTATGAAACAATGTTAATATCCATGCCCCATTCATCAGCTATACTCTGAAATGTTCAAAAACCTACAGGAGGTAACCTAGTCGATGGAATACTTCAAATAGTGCTATTTAATAGCTTTCACTTTTTAATGCATTGGTTGATGACAAATACCTAGAAAAGATTGCCTCCAAACCAACATCAGCTCAAAACAGGAAAACCTGTCAGTAAATGTAGCTATGCTGCATTTTCTGTCCTGTCTGCAAAGAAAACCTGGCCATGGCAGGATATAATGGGGAACACACCAGCATCACTTCACCTCCAAACAACCCTTTGCTCATTATTTTTTTGTTAAAAATTCAAATTTATTTTACTAAGCATTCAAATTTTACAAAATGCAACATAAATCTTTTTCCTTTTAGCCACTAATAGGAGCACACTTCTGTTAAGTAACACAATGCAAAATTCCTCATAATTCCAGCAATAACTGACATTGAAGCCTAAAGGCTGAAAAAATCCAAATTACCACTCAATCATTTGTGTAATCCGGTGCTTGATAGCTGTTATGAATTAATGACAACTAAAAGTCAAGCCCATTTTTCCCCTCGTTTCAGTTTGGGCTCCATCTAGTGGGGTCACTCGGGAATGAAAGCAAAGCACTTCAGAAGTTTATCGTTTCTTGGCTGGGCTAAATAAGAAAAGATTTCTACGCTCCTGCAGTGACGGTACCTGTTCCACTGTATCTAAACATAACAGTGCTTCAAAATATTCATGGATGAATATCATATTAGTATATCAATAATTGATACTAATATATATTAGTGTGTCAATTCCTAGCACTCCTAATGTAACGGAGCTGTGTCAGGGGAGGTTGAGGCTGGGGATGAGGACAGGGTTCCTCCACCAGAGATGGTGGGCACTGAGCAGGATCCCGAGGGTTTGGGTCACATCCCCAGGGCGGCCAGAGCTCCAGGAGCACTGGGACAACGCTCCCAGGCACAGGCTGGGACTGCTGGGGTGTCCTGTGCACGTGAGCCTCAGATGAACCTTGGGGGTCCCTTCCAGCCTGGGATACTCTGGGATTCTATACAGAAACCCTAAGCACCACTCTAAACCCCAAACTAAACAGCAAGTTAATTTTATCCCATGAAGTTCATCAAAACCCACAAACCAGCATGCATTTTATGCCATCGCTTTGGACAAAAAGCCCTTGTGCAAATCAGCAATTGAGAAGCCAGAGCCACGATGCTGCCATACCTGCACGAGCTCGTTCAGCACCACTGCATCAAAGCCAGAGAGGTACTGCACATAATATCTCTGCATCACTGGTCCGTACTTCCTCACGTGTGCTCGCAGCTCCTCCATGTAGAATATCAGCTCAGCTATGTGCCTACAACACCACAAGGAAAAGCTCACAAACATCACTCCTAAGATTAAAACAGATTTCTGTTACTGGCATGCTTCTCAAGGGGATTTTCTCCTATATACCTTGGTTTTAAAACAGTTATCAATTGCTAATTTCTGTATGAAAATATTTGTAAATGTTGCAAAAGGAGCTTACACAGGTAATTTTCTCTGCAAGGTCAAATCCACTCAACAGGACATAAGTTAGCAGGATACCACCACAATAATCCTCAAAGGTTTGTGTAACTATTCACTTCTTTTTCTGAATAAGCCCTTCTGTACAGCTCAATTTGAAAAAATGTTTTTCTCAAAAAGTGGTTAAACTTGGAAAACACAAATTTAATAACTACTTTTCTGGGGTTTTCTTCCAAGCCATGAGAATGGTTAAATACTTGCACAGGTGGTTTCAGAGAGGCTCTGGAGCCTCCATATTTCCTTAGCACCTAAACCCAGTGCAGAAAACCCAAGGCTTTCCCACTCCAGCTCTGTGAATGGCCTTGTGATTCTTACTGGTTTAAATCCCTGCAGTTTTCAGTCCAACCTTGTGTCCAATAGTCTTGAGAAGTCTCCTGCCTCTCCCCACTTGTAAGATCTTGTAATCATATTTGTCTTTTTTACCATCTGTTTATGGTGACACTAATGATGTGTTACATACATAAAGCTTATCTGATTTAAAAGTTTTGCTACAAGAGGCATTCTACAAATCAACAAATAAAGGTTTTTGGAAGTTTTCTTGCCTTCTTCATTGATTTGATCAGTGCAAAATCAATGAGGACACAAGAAAAAGCTTTATTTTTGCCTATTCAAAGTTTAAAAACCAAAACTTATATAAAATATTTTTACTTTATAAATGAATTTTCACCAATGTGTTCCAATTTCTAGGACACTACTTCTAGTCTTCTGTTTTGATGGGACCCTTAATATTCCCAAGTCAAAATTTTCTGAACATTCCCAGCTGCCCCATGTAGCTGACCTTTTCTGAGACTCCATTGCCCTCAAATTGATTGTGTCTTTGAAACTCTAGTACTGAATGGATTGCATGAAAAATGAACATACTTGTCTATGAAATCATCTGCGCTCTTCTTTGGCATATTATCTGCATGACGAAGAAGCCAAATAATTTCATCACGAGCAAAGGATAATGCCATAAATACAAAAAGTGCCTGAAAAACAAAAAAATATTCACAAGCTTATCAATATACACAGCAGCTGAATAGTCTGTGCACTCAAGAGACAACTAGTCTCTAAAACCCAAGAATTTAAAAAACTAAGTAGGTTTCCTCAGAGTGAAGGGAGGAGTTTTTTACCCCCCAAAGAAAATAAATATTGGAAATAGATATTGGATTTATCCTTGAGAAACGCCGTTTTTAGCACAAATGCCAAGCACAGGGGCTGTCGTTACCTTGGGGCCCAGCAGGCCTGGCTGGTCAGACAGGACAGTGGCGAGTTCTTTGAGTGCAGAGCGGAGAAACTTGCGCCTCTCTCTGTGCATTGAACCCCTGCACCAAAGGAACAGGCATTAGCCACACAATACCTGATTCTCTAAAGCAATGAACACCAAGCACAGGCAGATTATATCAACTTCAAAAGTTCTTCGTTGTTCAGATTTTGAACAACGTGGTTCAAAAAATCGGTATCCTCATCAGCAACACCGTGTATTCTTGAAGCATCAATAAATTTAAACCCCTCTGCCCCCTCTCTGTGATGCACATTTGACTACATTAAAACGTTTCTATTTAATCTGCATTCAAATTTTGTCATCATATAAAAGTAACTAACAGATAAACTAAATGCTTCCATCCTGATAATTTGAAAAATAATCTAAAACTTAGGAAGTTACATCAGTAACGACATTAGGCAAATCCAGATTTAAAAGAACAATCAGTAAATGATCCCACTGCCTAATTCAGCATTTGACAAATTCAGCATTTGACAAATTCTGTTTGTAAAATCTCAGTTTTGTTTTAAGAAAATCAGTCTCAACATCTGTCAGGAAAGCTTTTTAAGGCACTTACGCATGTGAAACAGCAGCTTCTTTGCACTCCCGGATGTCATTAATGCGCTTGTTGTAGCTGCAAGTAAAAACAGACAGAGGTGGCACAAGAATCAGCAGCACATTTCAGAATGAGCTGAGCAGGACTTGAGAGGAGCTACAATGTTACAGCAAGCAGGACACAGCAGAAAAGCAGCTCCTGAGCAGAGCTAAATGCCAAAAATGGACACTCAAACAAAAAAGTCTCTCTCCTGAAGCGCTCCTGGTGTGTGCTGTAGAGGTCTCAGCCACGTTTCTGAGTTTTCATGTGATGTACTGCAGAAACAGTGGCAGCAAGACGTAATTTTTATAGCAAACTCCACATTCATATAACGTCATTTCCTTTCAGTAAATCAAGATTTGTGGGTGAGATCATTAACCTTAGAGACTTGCCATTTTAGAGACTGATTCACCAGGCTGAGATAAAAGAAGGGTGGTGCTTATGAAATCAGGCCCTTAAAACTTACGCATTAAAGAAACAGTCAAGATACCAAACAAAAATGTTTTGGACTCAAGCAGAATTTACACAAAGCAGAAGCAATATGTTTGAAACAGTTCTTCAAGAAATATGGTGTTTTTAACAGAGACTCTGAAAGGAGAACAAAAACTTACCCTCTAATGTTTACAAACAAATCTTCTGCAGCTTTGTGAATATGGAACACTTCGTCTCGAAACAGAGCCAGGCAAGAGCTGCTTTGAAGTGCAAGTTTCCAAAGATTCAAAGCTGTAGCATCACTATTTAGGATTCCATGGCACAAAATAAACCCAACTTCAAAAGTTCACATTGATGTATGTCACAAATCAGATGCACAAAGACAGTGAGAGAACAGTGAGATGATTATGTATTTTGCCTTAAATAGTTTGCATAGATCATTAATAAACTCTTAAATGAATAACATTTTTTAATATATAAAAAATACTTCCCCACTTCTAATTGAGGTATTTCTGCAATATTTTTGTAAAATTGATTACTTCATGCTGATACTACTTGACTATTTTCATCAGAATTACTGAAAGCCTCCCTTCCAGTCCAAGTGTGGAACAAACTGATGACACACTCTATATCCCAGCACCACGTGCTAAATTCTAGCTTCACTGCATGTCAGTACAAATGAAATTTAACCAAGCTGTCCAGAATCTTATTTCAATACAACAGCTATTGTGCAGTACAGAAAGCAAGTAGTCTTTTAAATGTTAACCATTTTTTTAATACAGGCATGAGCTGTTTCAGAATATTTTACTCACAAATGATCCATTTTTCCATTGTGTCTAGAGACAGGTATTCACACGGCATCTGTTAAAAAACCAGCAATTTGTAGCACACTAATTAGAAGTACTTCTTAGCAAAAAGGGACAAACAAAGCCTGAAATGCTAATGAATCATAGAAGGCTGCTGACCACTAACAGTGATTCAGTGTTTCAGCACTTCAGAAACTGAGGGGCAGAATATCAAGTGAGCTTCTGTACCCTCTAACACCTTGAACAAATTTTGACAAATATTCATTTTCAATAAACACTGTATTTAACAGTATTTAAGAATCTAAAGCTTTTGATGGATTCTAATCACAACTTGAGAGCCATTAAAGCTTCCATGTTTTTCAGAAAGATAACAATTCATATCACAACTGAAGCAGCAAGGGCAAACACAAATTTTGAAGGCAGGACCAGTTTGATTTCCAGTCTCCTGGCTCACAGGACTGGTCCCCTCTATGACTGCAGAAGTTAACATTGCTTCTCTTCAACTTCTGGTCAACAAAATATTGAAACTGAAGGCACAAGTTAATATAACAGAAACTACTACATCAGAGAAAATTATTCCCCTGTTTTAATCAGCGTATTTACTTCTCTGATTAAAGGTCACATAGAGGTAATCCAACAGACAGCTATTTCACAGAAAACCTTGCTGAACTGTAGCACAGGATGTAAAGAAAAGACCATACTGTGTCAGACTGTGCAGGGTTGAGCATTGTGCTGGGGGCACTGATGAGGCTCAGGAGCTGTGCGTTTCTCCACTGGTCAGCTGAGAGGTTCCGTCGAGGATAGACCATCTGCAGTGAAATCAGAGCGTCTGAAAGGGACTGGAAAACAGGCTCATGGTTAGTGGGAATGGCCAGTACTATTCCACCACTACAGCTGTTTCCTCAGCATTATCACTAACAGCCATCAAAACATTTTAGTCAACTAGTTTTGAAATTGAACCTAAGGGTAAACTCCATTGCATCTAGTTTATTTAACATATAAAAGACTACTCCAGGCTAGAGAATGGATGCAAAGAATCAAGAGAGTTTGATTTCTATTATTTTTAGTTAGAGTTACAAAGCTCCCAGTTCAGAATTGGAGGACAAGGGAAAAAACCAGCAAGGCACAGAAGCCCTCTCACATACAACTGGAAGTTGTTTATTATTTATTCAAGCATCCCCGTTTTTGTTTTACTCCCCTCCCTGCCACTTCCTTTAGTATGTCTTTCCCTCTGGTAGCAAACTATAATTGTTTTGAGCAGACAGGATCTGCAGGAATATCTTTGTAGCAAATTGAACTTATCTGGGCAAGTGTATCCCAAACCTTTTCCCTGACCTTTGTACCAATGCTGGTGATGAAAGAATCCTCAGGGAGCCAGATGTGAGCAGTGTGAGAGCAGAGAAGGTCACTCGGGCAAAAAAACCCAGTGTCATGTGCCAAAGCTAATGCAAAGGACTAAACAACTGCCTGGTCTGCTGCAAAGCAGTGGGATTACAGAATGACAGCTCAAGTGTGCAGTTCCACCCAAGAATGTTTCTGTAGCACAGCACCTGAAAAGATCCCTGACCCCAATTTATACTTCTAGCACAGAACAAGCACAGGAGCAAAAATCAGACTGAAACAGCATCTTCACAAATGTTTCAATGGAAAGCACTGATCCACTATTCAATACAAGAGCACAAACAAAGATAATACTGAGAAGTAAAGCACCTTTGCTAAAATGTGCCCCAGAAAAGATGACTCGTGAATGAGACCCCTAGCTAAGTTAAGTCTTAACAAGACAGGAATCGTGGAAAGTGTGACAACAGTAAGATTACAGAAAAGTTAGAAGTATTGGAAACTATTTCACTTCAGAGCACTTAAGAAAGTAGCTGGAAAACTCTGAAATTCTAGTGACAATACTGAAAAGTTTAAGAAAATCAAGAAAAATCCCAAGAAAATGAGAAAAGGAAAGCACAACTAGTACCTAAACTTGAAAATAGGTAAAGAAAAACCCAAACCTTAAAAACTTTGGGTAATAACTTAGAATTTAACTTAGGCTACTGCCAAAGATTCTAAAGTAAGTTGTAATTGCTAGGCAATTAATTTGCAAACACCTAGAAAGTAATATCTTTATAACAGTTGGTCAGTCCTGATCAGAGAAACCTAGTTTCTTTTGAAGGGAAAGCAAATCTAGTGAAGAAATGGGAAGTGACAGAAGAGGATTTACTTTGGTGAGGCTTCTGTAACTTTCCCAAGGTATTCTTACATGAAAATAGAGCTTAGATAAAACATCAGGGAACTGCAGAACAACCAATGTGTAAGAACAGAAATTTAGAAACATCTGTACAGAAAGGACTAAAGGAACTGAGCTCCTTTAACTCAGCAGTGTCAGCTTTTGAGTGCAGGAGCTGCTGTTCACGAGGCAGGGGTGATCTCCAGGATCCCCAGTCTAAGGACAATCCAAAGCAAAACCCCTCAGGCCACAAAACAGAAAATCACATTCATCTAGGACAGCAGTTCTGCAAAGCAACCAACTTCACAGAAACATGGTGAATCTCTCATTTCAAGCTACAAGCCTACACAAAACACAGAAGTTGCTATTCTCAGATGATCCACAACTGATTTTTAATGAATTTCTAATCCTTAGTGAATCAAATGGCACCTTACTAATGGGTCTTATCATTCCTGTATTTCTGCAGGTTGTTCTTTTTAATAGGGTATCAATAGGGCATCAAGCAGAAATCTCACGTAAAATTTATACCAAATGGCTTTCAACAAAAGAAACTCTTGCCTATTTACTTTTTTATCTCTGTCTCTCCCAGTTAAGGTTACTGCATGCCTGTGAAAAGTGGTTACATACTTTACTGTGAGGTACAAATTCCTCCATCATTTTCTTTAAAGGATTTTCATAATCCACAATCATCTGGCCAAGGCGTGGATATTCTCTGTCACTAAAAGCAACAACAAACAATTCACTGAGGTGTAGCTGTTACTATCATGGACATCATACAGGTCTTTTCTACAGTGAATTTTTTACCTTGCTCCATGTGTCATTTCATGGGCATAGTTATAGAGGCCAATGATCGCCTTCCTTTCCTCAATTCGGGACAGCAGGATCATTAGAGTTGTGTAGGTTATAATCAAATCTAGGTAGTTCTTGGTTAAATCAAAGTTTACAGTCTAGAAAGGAAAACCAGGAAATTATTGTTTAAAAACTTTTAGGAACAAGCATAAAACATTTTTCCTTACAACTTCTACTGATTTTCAGCATTTTTTAAATCCAATGGGCTGTCTTTTGAACAAAGTTCTTGTTCTGGTGGCATATAACTCTGTATAACCTTGATTTATTCATTCAGATTCCCAGAACTGTTTGCACTCCTGAAAGCAAAGCATCCACATAAATCCTTCCAGGCTCCAGTGTCCCAGACTGCCTGACAGCCAGGTGAGATTTTCTGGTTATCAAACAGCCAGCAGTGTTGTGCCTCTCAAAGTTTCACTTCAGTAAGACCCAAATGTAAAAGCCTAGCACATATCCCCCAGCCTTGTAACACCATTCCACAGGACACAGACCTGTGCCTTTCTCATATTATGAACCTAAGTTGGCCAAATTTAGAATAATGACAAAAACCAACAAGGTGACATGAAGAACATTAAGAAAGTTGAAACCAAGAGGAAAAGGTGTTGGAGGTTTTCTTTTGGAATTTAGGGGGCTTTCTGACTATGTTTGTTTGGGATTTTTTTTTGTTTTGGGGCTGTGGGGGGAGGATGATGGTTTAGTTTTAAATAAAAGACTTTTAGACACTTTTGGAGTTGCTTTAGTCAACCCCAAAGGTGACCTCCTCACACAGCTTAGGTGGACACAAGCCATAGCCTTGTCCTGTGAGTCTCACAAGGTGTGAGCATACAGATGACCAGGAATTAACTTGCAGATGCAATAAATCAAAAATCACTGAAAATTTTTATGTCTGGTAACAATACTGTTACTACTGTCCATAAGAAGCCTACTGAGAAAGGTCTGTCTCTCTATTACAAAAGTTAGGAATCTGAACCCTGCATTGTTTTTATTTCTCTTGCATTTATAACTAGAGATGTGATGTTTCTTACTAACAAAAGCAAGTCCTTCTCCCCACAGGACTCTGAATAGAAACATTTTTGAAAGTTTAAACCCAGAAACTTACAATATCAAAGAAGACTTGGCAAACATCAATAGTGTTTAGCAGCTCACAGACATGGTCCTTGAAAAACAAAGGAATAACTTCAGTTTAAAAACATATAATTAAATCACGTTACTACAATTAGTGATGGAGCTTCATTGTTTTTTATTTGATGAACAGAGCTTCAAGTTCAGCTATTTCATTATATAGTGTTATTTCATGAATAAAATGACAGAAACCTAATGTGACAGAACAGCTTACACATTTGTAATACCTTACCTTAAATTCCATAACATCCACAAACGTGAAGTAGTATAACGCCAGGTTCTTCAAAATCTCTGATTTTTCTTTCTGGAGCTGAGCAAGCTGTTGCTACAAGAGGAACACAAACATGCACACTGTTCTTAGAGGACCTTGAGAGGACTGGTGAAAAGCAGTTCCTGTGAAGCTCAGAGTAACCACCAGGCTATGCAAAGAAGCTGCATCATGGTTTGTAAGCCTGAGCTTCTGCGTGTGTCACACACACAGAGCTCTCAGCACTGATCATTTGAACAGCTGCCAACTACATTTTGAAGGTAAAAGTCACATTAGTACACATTAGTAACCAGAGTCATATTGTTTAGCTCAGCTAGAGATGAAAATGGTCGTTAGGATAGTGTTATGCTATCATATGTATAATTTGCAAAAGCGGAACAGTACATGAGCACAAATCAGTATGCCAAAACCAAAACAATTATGTTACTTGAGGTGGAAGAAAATAAGGTGGCAGGTTACAAACTTTACTACAGAAAAACATTATGCTTTTAAATTCTGAACTTACCAAAAAGAATATCCAGGCAAAGCCACGTTAAGCATGCAAAATAAAATGTAGATACAAACATAAAATACAGTAACGGTTCTTTGACCAGTTCCATATAAACACAATAATACATTCAAACAAAAGCAACAAAATAAATAAACATAAAAGAAGCAAAACACTAGCATTAGACACTGGTGGATAAAATGGAAGAGGCAAACGTGAATACAAAGGTAAAATAATTCACATGGATATATTTTTAAATCTATTTTAAACAGACAATGAAATATCATTTATTTTTAAAGATTTTCTGGAGGAAACAGATTGGTCACTTAGACAGTTAAGAATACAAAAAAGCAGCTGTTAGTGAACAGCCATTCTGTTTTATCTATGTATGACAGTCTCACAGCACTGCAAGTATCCAAATATTAACTGGCAATATCCAGCTACAAAGTACATCTCCTTCCTGATACAGGAGTTGAAATGAGTTAAAGCAGTCACAACAGGAAAAACTGCCCTCCAAAAACCTGTGAGATTTTAAATTAAAAATGATAAAGTTAAATAACATCTTTTTCTCAGCAAGAGCAATTGGTTATAAGACAGATTAAAAAGTTGCTTCAAATCAATTAACTTATTTTCATGAGAGGTTAGAACTGAGTATGCTCTTTAATAAAGCTGTGCTCTGTATTCTTAGTTTTATGTAAAGCATCACAATTCCTCTAAATTCATTTAATTCTGCACCCCGGCCCTAGCACTGCAAGCACTTCTAGCCAGTTTGTAGAAGACTAAGCAGAAATAGGGTTTTTTTCTGTGTAACTAACACAAGTGTGAATCAGATGAATCTGAAAAGTCCTTTCAAGAATTTTCAGGAAGAGATGACAGGGTGTAATCCACGAGTAAGATTATTTCTAGTGCAGAGAAAAAAAAAAAAACAGAACTCATTACCACTGCACACAGGCCTTAACAGCATTTTTCCACTGCAGTCCTAACTCATAGTAAGCAAGGTGCAATGCTAAGGGAGACTCACGATTATATGATGCTGTATACACCTATTTTTGATATGTATATATACACACACACACCCCTATATTTGGTGTATATGCCTGAAGGTCCACTCCTGCAGGACACCACATTTTCAAGCCACAATATGTGAAGTGAGGAGATATGGCAAAAAGGGAGATGGTGCTGGGAACCATAAACACAAAAGAAATAACAAATTTTCAGAAATTCTGTGAAGCTGTACTGAGTACAGGGAGGTATTTGCCATACTCAGCTAAGAATTATGGATTCATTGCTGTGAATTCTTACCTTGTTACCTCTATTCCCAGAAATATTTACACTTAAGTGATGCTAGAACTTTCCTAGAGAGTTAAGATGATTATTCTTTGAATGCTGAGTGTTGAAGGGGTGAGTACACTTTTATTTAAAATAGTAGTACTGAAATAAAACACTATATAAACTGTTATATCAGTATGGGGCAAACAGTTCAATTTATAGGGCCTGATCAGTGCTGTTTACAAGAACAGCTTACAAGTGTGCAGTGTCTTGGATGTTTATTTGCTTTTTTATCATCCAAGAATGTGGGTGCAGCCCTTCGCACAGCCACAGCACTAAAACTTTCCATTACTAATTCCCTAACATCTGTTTAGAAGTTGCTGGGGCTATATTGATTTGTATTTGGTTTGAGGCTTTTTCTCTTAGCCTGCAATTCATTATTGAAAGTTTCCAATAACCAACAAATGTAGGGATATCCTGAAATAGGATATACTGAAGAAATAACTCTTCAAACATCAAAAGATTATTTTACTATAGCTGACTATGCTGGTTAGCTGTAAGTGGTTTATATATTCTTAGAGAACTTGAAGTACAAATTGTAACAACAGTATTTTTGTTGAATGAGGTGAATTAGATTTAAGACCTATGAAAACCTGTCAAAATTTCAGCATAATATTCAAGATCAAAAAAAACTCAAATAATTAATCTGAGATTATTTCTTATGTCTATTAACAAAATACCACATCTCTGATCATATTTGAGTATTATTTATAAATAAAAAAGAGTGAAGCTGACACTTTGTGAATGTATTACCTACAGGAGAAGGAACTGAACTTCAACTTCTGCCTTTCCTTCTATGCATGGAATTCCAAAGATCCTTACACAGTCAATTATGCAAACAGAGAAAGCACATTAAAAGAAGCAAAAAAAAAAAAATAGAAAGTGCAAGACAGCCTCACTTGAAGTTTATATGAACATAATGGCTCAGACAAGGGAGAAATGATGCAACCCTGGCACACTAATCATGTGAATAAATACCAATTTAATACCTATAGAGTCCTCTAAATGAACACTTGAAAAACTCAATTAATTTGAACAAAGTTCTGTGTCTACAAAATCCATAGCAGAACAGCAGGGAAAGATAGACGTATCTAATAAAATGAAAAAAAATAGTTTTAAATTCTGTAAATTAACTCTAGAATGATGGATGTGTCCTTGGTTTCCTTATTTCCAATGAAAAGCGGTTTCTGAAGTACTGGGCTGCACACATAAAGAGATAAAATAGAGTGTTTAACATGTTTACTAACTAATGTACATCTACCCCAAGATCTATTTTAGTTTCTTTTCAAGTTTCCAGCACTAAGTTAACTGTTCTGAAAAGGCACCAGACCTCTGTGATGCTCCATAGCTGTTACCATTCCCAGGGAATCAATAATGGCACAACTGGAGCAGGGATGCTTCTCCTCAGAACCAGATCTGCCTCTCAGCTCCAAGAAAGAGCTTCCCCATTCTCACCTTCAGTTACAATTTCTGCAACATTTTTACAATTCATTTTAAAAATATATCATTTTTTGAATGCCATCTCAGGGTGGGGGTGGTGTTTGTTTTCTTGGTTTTTGAGGGCCAAGCTCTTAAATTGTCAATCATTAAAGCAAAGAGTTGGAGTGGATGGAGGAAAGGGTGAAGTGTTTCACACATTCACTCCTCTGCAAGTATTGCAGACAAAGCAAGACTGATTCACCTTGGCAAGTGACTTGTATGGACTTACATGAATTACAGTAGTGTTCCACAAGGGTTTATTACAAATAAGGATAAAAAAATACAATATTTGGATGCTATTCTAGCTCAAATCCAGGCCCACTCAAAGTTCAAACTAAGAAAATAAATTTTGTAGCTGACACCACTTACTATTTTGAAAACATAAGTTACACTACAAGAATTTTGTTTGGTGAAACGTTCTGAAGAGATTTCAGGATTTCACATGACCTCTTAGAACTGCTATGAAAAAATGCTCACTCACAAATGACTGTTAGGCTGAAAACTTTATACAGTATATGCTATAAAGGATATTTCATTTTAAACCAGTCTTACACCTGTAACGACTGAAGACCTCAGACAGGCTACTGCACACAAAACCAGAACGGTAAGTTCAGACTGGTAATATCAGACTGGTAATCTTCATGGAAAAGGCCAGTTAAGGTTTATGGTGCAATTTGGGGAGTTGGGGTTTTTTTTTGCTTAAGCAAAAAGTTATCTGAAAAGTTTTTTGCTTAAGCAAAAAGTTATCTGAAAAGTCAAGTCTCCCATGCAAGAGATCCCACACCCCAGAAAGGTGGAGAGAAATATTAACATTTACTGAATATGGGGGTAATTTAAGTTAGACTTAAGAAAACAGCTGTGATAGCTTTAATGACCATATAATTTCTTCAAAAATAAATGACTACTGAAAAGGGATTACCAATACATGAGGCAGAGAGCTGAGACCCCAAAGTTCTTTTTCTGGAGATGACAGTTTGTAAATTATCTTCACGAGTGCTGTGAAAATTACAGTACTAAATGCTTCATTAGAAACAAACAAATGACATTTTTCTTGATGTACTGTACCACTTGCAGGGGCCAAAAAAGAAAAAACTGAAAAACTGAAAATGAGGTTATTATTTGTATTAAGTGTTTTGAAAAAGAGTAATTACTGGAAGCACCTATCACAAATTAAAAATCAAGACTGGCTACAAAGTGTGGGTTTGGGTTTTTTTTTAACAGAAGAAATAATTTAATAAAAGCATGCATTAATGACTTCTAACAAGCTTTAGCCAAGGAGGTTGAGACACTCGGTGTCCACAACACCTCTCCCACATCCATCTAATTTGCTGTGTAACTGGCTCATGAAGTGAAACTGTGAAAGACACAGCAGGCAAACCAAACACACACCCTGGCATCTAAAAGGGAAATGGCAAAAATTCAAAAAGTAAAGTGAACTAACTCAAAAGTGTAGATCCTAGCCCTGGTAGACTGGAAATGCTCGCACTGCTTGTCCTCTGCTCCCAAGTGATCTTATTTCCTGTCCCCACAGACACAATACAGCAGAAAATTAGTCAATAGAAAACACAAATCAAATTGAGATGAACAATACTGAGAACACACCTGTGATATGATGAAGACTAGCATTACTTGGAAAACTGATCTTTCCTCACTAACCATCCACTTAGAAACTTCAAAGTGATGCTTCACTGGTCTGTTTTGTGCTCAGCACTGACTGAACCTCAATTTTTCCAAGAGACATGTGAAAATGTAAGATTTTCTACAAGGAAATTGCTGAGGAACACAGCAAGAAAAACACGTTCCAGAAAGAAGCAGATACGTTCACTACTTGTCATTTGTAGTGTTTGGGAAAGCAGAAGAGGCTACAACTTCATCACACAAAGACATGCAGCTTTACCTGTGCAGGCAGCAGATTTATCAAATTCTACTGACAATCTAAAAAAAATTCTGTCCTTTCTCTCTGCATCTCCAGCTCCCCATTGTGAAGTATTTTACTCTGGTTTTAAAGGCATTAAGTATTAGCATGGACTGAGAACAGAGCAACTTTTAGGTCCTACAACTTTTTTTTTTTTTTTTTTTTTTGAGTTCTGTATGCTCTCTTTTGATTTCTCAGTGACAAGAACCTCACCTGTACACCCTTATACGAGGATGAAGTCTAAACAGCTGTCAGAAAAATCAGACTCCTTCTGCATCCCTTACTTTGGAACTTTTCTTCTGAAGCCAGGCCAGGAAATGCAGTAAAAATGAATGCTACTCTGAGTCAATACAGGCAAAATCAGATCGCACACCTGACCAAGAGCAATGGTGCTATCAAGTTTTTGGGAGCCACCTGCAGCTTGGAAGGCCTTCTCAAAACAAAGCTTTAGCCAATTTAAAATAATTATGAACAGGAAATCTCCCACACACAGAGAAGGAACTCTCCTTTCAAAGAGGACTCTATCCATCTATCTTGTTTGTTTCTTGTTTCTGAATCCTCCAAGCTTTTGCTTGTACCCATTCCCTCCTTTGCAGGTTATTTCATGCAGTGTGCAGCAGTACCACCCTGCAGCCCATTGCATTTACAGTTAACAAATTAACAGTTTGAGAGTCTGGTCTTCAAACTGCACAATTTCAAGGGTATGTGATTCACAGTGGTTATTGGGAAAGAAAGGGCAAGTGTAAGACATCACAGAGATTGCCCTCGAGCATTGGGAGAGAGTTGGGAACTGATGAGGAGCAGTTCTGTTTCTGTATCTGTATCTGTAATTAATCCTCTGGAAGATGAATTACTCCATTTGATTTCCCAGCCTGGTCAGCAAGGATTCATCAACCACTGTCCCCAAACTTTCACCCTCAGTACAATCCTGAAAACCAGCACCTGTCAGACACTGCTGTGATCACTCAGCATGTCAAACACTGAGGGAGGAACAAAATCAGGAACTCAATTTTCAGTGGATAAAGATGTAAAAGATATCAAAAGCAAATATAACAGAATTACTTATTTCAACAGAATGAAAATTTGTGCTTTTCAAGACCATTTGATGACAAAAAGCACTGCTCACACTCTTCAATAAAATGTGTCGCTCATTTCTAAGACACTGTAGATGACAATACCTGAGACAAAACAGCTAAAATAAGTAAAAAAAAATCCAGAAAGCTGGCACTACCTGTTTTCTAAAACTGAATGCAAGCCTGTTTGGCACCATCACTACTGACATGTTAAAAGCACAGGTACACAGTGCTGGGCAGTGGCAAGCGCTGCACTCAAACAAAATCCAAAAGCCCTCCCTGAAAGGGCGTCCCGAAATTGTCACTGCAAAAAGGAGACACAGCTTGTAATTCCTTAGCTATTTCCACTGCAGCAGTCCTTAGTGATGTTTCTTTAATCACTGTGTGTCTGTTCCAATCAGCTTCTTGTCCTTTTCAATCTCCGATCCCCCATTTCTTTTTTGGGGGAGTTACACCACTCTCTGGGATACATCTGTAAATAACTAAGCGAAATGTCATCAGCTCTGACTGCAGACAGAACCCCCAGCTGCCTGTGGCCAGAGCTCCAAATCCTGCTTTAAAGTGTGCTCCTACATAAGGAGAGGGTAGGCTTTTGTCAACTCTGCCTAATCAACACAGGCCTGGCTGGCTCATAGTAAACAAACACACAGCAATGACAAAACATTTCCAGTGTGTCCTATTTTAGAAATTGTGACTTGTCAAAATATAGCAAGGTTTCTTTGATCTCTTTCCATAAACTTCACAGCACCAAATCCTTAAATATCATCATTAGTTAAGCTCCAATTTCATAATCAACAGCTGGAAGACATTTAAAGCATACATGCAACTGCAGTAAGTAAATTCGATGTACATTATCTTTTAATAGTTGATCTGCCACCCAAGCTTAGAGAATATGGAAGCATTTACCAAGCATGGTTTAATGGATTTACTATTTTTACATAAATTTGATAAAGAATTTCTATATTTGTTACTAACACAATCAAATTCAATACAAAGATGAGTTAATATTAAAGAGTACAAAGCATGCACAAGTTTTAAAGTGAAAAACCATATAGTTAAGGAAATTGTTTCCTCTACAAGGTAAAGGTTTTTTCTGGTTTCTTTGGGCTTTTTCCCCATTGCTATTATTTGAGATGTTACATACAGATTTGAGATGGCAATGTAAAAGAATTGTAAAATAAATGTATTATTTAAATTTACAAATGACTGTAGAACAATTATTCTCATTGCTGTCACCACAACCATTGTGCAGAAAGCAGAATGCTTGAAGCAGGCCTGAAGCTCCCAAGCACACAGGCACCTGCAGCCAGGGAACATGCAAACCCAACACCCACCTCCACTTCCCACCTCTGCAAAGAAATATAAGCAGGTAAAACAAACATCTCAAGGGCCCTTGTCCTTCCAATTGAAACAGTCAAACAAGTGTATACCACCTGCCAAAGTGCCTGCCTCCAGCCTAGTAATTACCTAAAAACAAGGCTTCAAAGTCAAATTCAGCAATACTGAGTCACTCAAGAGGTAAAACATAATTTACTTCTGCAACTGAACTCCCTATATAGGAGAAAACAATTACATTTCTGTATTTTTGTACTTCACAATGTTTCTCCTTATGTACTAAAGCATTCTTTACTCCCACAGGACTGACTCCAAGGGTGCCTGTAAAGTACAAACACTTCTTCCCACCTTGCAGCCACGCGGTTTTTTTTTATTTATTTATCTGCTGTTTAGGACATACCACAAATAAAGTTATGCAACTTTCATCTTCTGTAATCAGTCTGGTCACCAGGAATTTCTCCAATTAAATTAAGGCATGATTTTTCCAAGGATTTCTTCCCACTGACCATTCTTTGGAACGGAATAGAAGAGAGCAGGCAAAAAGAAAACCAGAGAGAGTCCTATCCTAACAACACCCATGCAGAATTACAGTGTAATATTCTCTCCTTAAAGACAGTTCCTTCTCCAGTATCCTGTCAGACATTTGAATCAACACCTATACTCAAACTGCAGCTGTCAGCATCAGATACTTTATAACCTCTCAGATGGTGCTGAAGGGGTAGTGAGAAAATCAGTGAGATGCCATTTGAGTACTTACGTTGTTGTTGCGTGTTTCTACCGCTGGAAACTTCCTGACTATGAATTTGACAGCAGATTCCAGGTTTTTGTCAATAAGATAGGATGGTTTGGCTTTGGGGTCACCACATGCCTATAAAAAAATACAATACAAAATGAAGTAGAAACAATCATCCATGTAAAGCTAAGTGATAGTTGCAAATCTGAAGACAAATTAGAAAGATTCCTCTTTTTGTTTGTTTGCTTTTGGTGAGCAGGTGATAAAATGAAAGGCAAAGTGCAGGGACTGTCACAGCTGGAATATGCAATGGGAAACAGTACAGAGATGCTCTTCTACTGAAAAAGATGCATGGAAGTATCAAAGCAGTTAGTGCAGAACAGCAGTGAGGGAAAAAACTCAGTCCTAAAAGAAGGAGAAAAAAAAATGCTTCCTTTTAATGCTATTCCTGGTTTGAGGTAGTATTGTATTCATCTGGAGTTAACAAACTGTTAGAAAACTCAGTCATGCCATCATCTGTGGAGGACAGTGCTGGGCACATGAAATGATTAAACTATCCTTTGGGAAACAAAACTCAACACCCCCCCACCAATCTGCATTTAATCTTTTTCCCAGTTGTGAACTGTGAGACGATTTTCCATCCTACAATCGAAGCACCAATATTTGCCTAACACAGTCTATTTCCTCAAACTAGGAACTGAGGTTTTACTCGTGTTCTTCATTCCTACAGCAGCACAGGCTGAGCTTTAAAAGCAGCAATCAAAAAGTGTCGCTAATTGTTGATGTCAAGTCACAGCTAAGTGTTAGGTCTCTAAATCACTTACGTAGCTCAGAGCAGCTTCTGTGGACAGACCTGAGGAAGCCCCGACTGTGGCCAGCTCCAGTGATGTTGTGACACTTCTCTGCTACTCTGACTACTGAGCCATGGGACATCATTGCACTTGGAGTAACGTACTAAAAGCAGCATTACTTACGTGACAAAATATGTGCTCAAACTGTACTTGTCTCAAATATTCATTTAGTTTTATTTTCCTCAGAGGGGTTTGCAAAGGAGTTCCACATCTCATGCAAAACTAAATTACATGCTAGGCGTTTCTATGCAACAGAGTGAACTCGAATGACAACTCATTTAAGAACTTTTCCACACTGATTTCTATGACCAAGTTGTGGACTGTAGAGACAGAAGTCATGGAGTATGAGACCGGTTCTGAAAGCGGGCAAGCGGGCAAAGGGAAGGTGAAAAGCTTTGCAAACCTTCCAAACTTGTCCTTGCTGGGAAAGCAGTGTAATAAAAAGAGAGAAAAATTACATATAAACAAATGACTCTTAAACTCTAAAGTATTACATTTATGTGAACTAATACACTATTACCTACATCCAAGAGAACATTACAACCATCTGTTACTCTGGTCAGCACACTCTCTACTGGATGTTGATTATTCTAATACTCACAAACAACTTTACACTTACTTATTAGAATTTTACTATTGTGCAAAGCACTGTGAATATACTGAGACACGTAACTACTAATAGTACTTCCAGACTAAGTTCAGGTAGAGAGGGAAAAAAGTTAACAAACATCACATGCAACTACAGGGGGAAAAAAGGAGAGACACTCAGTGAAGTTTTACATACCTGAAAAAGAAACGGTAGCCAAGAAAAAAAAACAAAACAAAAGAGTCATTATTGAAAGTTTCTAAAACACCTGCCACAAGTACATGACCATCATGATGTATGCTCATGTACTATTCTGATATCAACATGCTCGTATTTGCTAAATTTCCCACATAGTTACTACAGTATCATATCTATAACATAACAGGAATTTATAATGAAAATAAATCCAGCAACATCCACAGTATGTTAGATATTAAACTGTTGCTTCAATCTCCTTAGAGCAGCAAACCACATATGCCAAAAAAGAGCGATTCTGGACACACCTTAAAGTCTATACAATTCAAAAGTACAAACTATACTGTAAATAAGCATTAAATATTAAACACAGAGCTTCAAATTTATGATGTTTTAATTAACTCCATGTCACGGTTGTCAGAACCTTTGTCAAATTATTTCAATTTGTAGTTCTTGCCGCAAAAGATGTAACTTTCTCTCCTGAAAGGATTACTAAGAAAACAAGTTAACTGACACGTATTTGTGCCCTGGGTACTGTTACTGCCCTGTTAAATTCCAGTGTGGTTGCTGTTACACAGGAGACAAGAAATCTGCCACTGTTGACTTCATACCTTTTGCACTCTAAAGTCAAGCACTCCTTCCACACACGCTCATTTTTCCTAGAAACAGATGTTTTCCTTCCTATAGATCAGCTCTCCAAAATGTTCACTAAAACTTCTGTTCTACCCAAGCCCTCACACACACACTCACGAGGAAACAGAGATCTGAAAACATCAACTTGTACATCCTCCTGTAGCTTCTGGCACCCGGCCCCCAGAAAGGACAAATGTCATCCCCAGTCTGACTGCAATCCTCTCACTACGTGTGGATACGCTCCTGCTTTGCCTCTTCCCATGGTTTGTTAGCTGACACCACACCTGAGGCATCCCTAACTCCTCCTGCTAATGAACCACACTGGAGTGATGGACAAATAAGAATTCCTGCATCCCTCACACACAGTTCCAGCTTCTGGAAAGCTGTACAAGCCCACCTAGATAGACTGAACTGAAAGAGGACAACAGACATTGCTGAATGAGTAGGTCAGGGCTTTTTCCTTCACTCTCCTGTGTTCAGAAGCACCTCAGCTCCTTTCTGAGAACAGATCTTAACAGATTCCTAGCTGTTGTTGCATCAATAGTTTTCATGCACACAGTTACATGTGTTCAGCATCACAATAAAACAGCCACCATAAGTTAAACCTCCCCAAAATGGTGAACAGGCTTTAAACTCCCTACAGTTTACTCTATAAAACATTAGAGAATGAACGCACAAACCCCAATCCTTGCAGTTTTGCACAAGCATGAAAGTGTGCTAAGACACAGAAACAGAATTTTGCTCTAAAAAGAACAAAGACAATAAGGGCAATAGCCTTAGAATGTAGATATATAGTTTTTGCTTTTAATAGCTGTATTAGTCAATCCTTTGTGATTACTCTGATGGGTAGGAACATGGTGGTAGAACATACCAAGGCCATTTGCCCGTATCCAGCTCTCCAGTATTCACACAGAATTCTGAGCACCAGCCAAAACCAGTAGCACCTTCTCAGCCTCAGATAACACTATTTTCCCTCCACATGTGGGTTGTAATAACCATTCCTCAATTAATCTCTTGTTAGGAAAAATCCCACAACCCAGAAATACTACAACTTTGAGCATTAAAAAGAAATGCACTAATTAAAAATATTCTTACTAGTGCAGCATTCACAGAATACAGTTCTGAAACTATGGGATTCCAGCTGCTTCAGCCCCCAAATATTATACTCAAAGAATCTCCAGCAGTCAACTCTGAATTCCTTTGTATATTACTGAACAGCTGATAAGCAGCTATGCTGAAAAAGATCATGCAAAGTTATGGTTAGAAACTAATCTACATAATTAAAAAAGAAATTAATGGACTCAGATGCTGGATTTCCTTCAAGTTACACAGCATTTCTTTCCACAGATCTTTACAATGGTACCCTGCTATGATAAGCTCTCAACTAAGTCATTCTGTGCAGCTACCAACAAGAACAATATGATTTCTGTAGCTAAGAAGTTCACTATTCACAACACTGATTTGCTATCACGTGCACAGCTATCAAGCTTCAGAGAGGTCAGACTGCATGCACCATTTGCACATGCTTCACTAGGCCACATGTTTTGAATTAAAGAGCATTTTCCTACCCACCCCAGCGAGATTAATAATCATATTATTATCAAACAAAATTCAGAATCTCTTCCTCACTTGAGGCTGTTATGTTCTTCTATACTAATTTCACTTTGAAAATTAAAAATACTAAATATCTATACTTTCTATGCCGTACTCCTTCAGAAGCAGTCCACAAGAAAAGAGTCAAGTACAAAAATCTGCTTAAGGCCTACATCAGAGATAAGTGGCCTCTAAACAGGAGAACAGAACCCAGCTCAACTGCCTTTGGCCCAGAACACCAACACTAATCTACAGCAAAGAGACCTTTCCCCCAGTACTGTTACAGCTCTCACTGCAAAAATCTAAGCTGAACATTTTAATTCCTACTTGAGGGCAGAAGATGTTGAGGGAGAAGAAAAAATCAATCAATAAAATTACTGTATGTGCAGCTGAAGTGGCAGGAATTAAAGGAAGTTTATGTTCAGGTACAATCAATGTCAGCAGTCAGTGCCCCAAACCTGCATTTAAAACCCCTGAGCTTCTCTCATGCCACTCATTCACACCAACCTTTATGTGCCCTTGAGTAAGAGCACTGGGAAGTATCACCTGAATTACATGGCTTAGGGTCGTAAAAACATAAAGCCTAAATATTTACTGTATTATGGAAAGATCTATTAGTTATTTTCTTTTGTTGTTGTCTCCCAATAAAAGAGAGACAGGACCATTTGAATTAAAAGTTTTGTATTTTCATCCCCGAAACCGCCCACATCAGCAGATTATCATAAACCATACTTTGCAGCAATTTTATGTGTTTATTATTTCAAGAGATTCTGATTTGCTGTTACTGCAGAGTTGAGATAAAATACTGCTAAACACTGTTTCACTTGACTGTGACAACAGACACAGAAATAATCTCAGTCAACAAATCCCCTTCAAGTTTCATCTACAAAATGCACTAAAAAACTCTGCAAGTTTAACAAGAAAATGGATAAAATCTCAATGACAGTAAAAACGATGCCATTCCCCAAGTAAGTAACTTGGATTAGTAAATGGAAATACTTTAGGATGCCTCAGACTCCAAAGCAGGGAAAGCTCCTGAATGTCCCATTCCCAGTTTACTACAGCACTTTCTCTTGCTCAGCAAGGAAAGGCAGGCTCAGTAAAACTGTTCTTCCCTTCTAAGAGCTGCTGGCATTAAAGACTTCATGCTAAGACACATCTCTAAGTTTGCATGCCTGCTTTCCATCTGTGCATCCTGTAAACGATACTAAATATAAAATCAAACATTCTAAGAGACATTTTCACCATTAATTGTATTTTTATAGGATAAAACCTATTATATACTCTTTGTTTCTCATTTAAAACAATTAAGATTATGAACTCACAATCTCTAATTCTGAAAATGCAAAACTACTGAGAAGGAAAGAGAGGGGAATAAACAATAAAGAGCTGTTTTGAATAGTGATTCACACTACATTTGATTTAATATCTCTGATGAGGCCTGCCACAACTGCTTGCCTGTATTTTAGGTTGTGGAAGCCTAAGTTCCTTACTAAACAGGCTGGTCCCAGGTAAGTTTTGTCAATAGAGCCTTGCCCCTTTTAAAGTCTATCCAACAAGATGCAAGAATTAGTTGGTCACACATGGACAAATTATTAGAGTTTAATACTTTTAATGGCTAAATTTTAACTGTCCTACACCAGGATAGCTAGGGTGACTCTGTACTGAGTAATTTACATTACTTATGCTTGTAGTTACACAAATGATACTTGATGAAAGGTAAACCGGTATCTTGATACAAATTATGCTAATAGTGTCAACCAAGATCTGGATGCAGAAAAAAGTCTTGTATTGCTACTTTATGTAGAGGCTCTAAAGGCCTTGGATATATCCAAAATATGGTACAAAATTATTAAAAATTTAACAGCTGTTTGTTGCACTTTTTTATTTCCTAGGGTTCGAAATTTGAAAGATAATGTACCTTCATATCAATTCAAAATTACAATTAAATTGCTACAATCAGTCCAGTGTTTCCTATATCTAAGCAAATATCTTCCCTGTGTTTGCTCATCATTTGGTGTGTGTTGAACCCCAAGTATATACCTTACTTCAAATCCTAGTGTATCACTACTCAGAAAGTCAACTAAGTAAAATGTAAATTTATGTGAAGTCAGAAGAAAGAACCCCAAGAAATTGCCTACCTATCTCTCCTGTTCCAAGGCAGGATCAGCTGTGTCTGTGCTGCTCCTGGAATATGTCTGCCAAATCTTTATTTACAGGTCTAGAGCACCCCACATTCAAAAACATTCTTAGACTTTTCCAATATTAAATATTCCGTTTTCTAATATTTAATTTCATCCATCACTTCTTGATCGCTGGTGGTCATACTAGATGGCACAAAGTATTCCCCATATCTCTACTGCAGTCCTAAATATTTAAAAATCTGTATTACTTATAAGCTGACTTGAAAAAAAATCCCATTTTTTAAATGGGTACAATTTTCTGCACCATTTGTCCTTATTATTCTGCTCTGAACTTTCTTCATTTTGTCCACATCCTCCTTGAAAAGAGTGGTCAATCAGATATGTTTTCAATTAATCTCAATGAAGATGATGTGGAGCAAAAGGATTACTGACTTTTCCTTCAGATTATCTTGCTCACACATTTATATAACCTCATGTCATCCCTGATTTTTTGCATGGAAACTCACCTGGCTCTTGTTTGCCCTGGGATGTCCCTAACCTTTCCCAGATGTGTTCTGCAGACTCGAGAGCTCATTAGTTCTCATTTTGTCCTTTAAATTCCACTGGGCACAAAGTAGCCACCATCATACTTGCCCAGCCACCTCCAAGCCTGTCAGACCATCCCCACAGTTCCTGAGCTCCAGCTGAATTTCAATTAGATCCTTAGGCTGTCCCAGTTTCCTGTGTATAAATTCATTAAGCACACTGGAGCTGTCACCCAGGCTGCCGCAGCTGAGAGGGACTGGGAGCAGAGGTAACACAGCCCAAGAAACCCCTGCTGCTCCCATCTGGCAGTGAGATCCTCACAATCACTCCCTGACATGGTGTTCCGTCTGCTTTCATCATCACAGCTCCATCCAGGCTGTGCTTCCTTGGATTGTTCACCAGAACAATCAGAGGGGTCATGGCAGCAGCCTTGCTGAAGCCAACACTGAATATCTCCCAAGCTGTCCAGACTGGAGTGACTGCTCAGCTCGTGAGTGAAGGAAATACACTGGGTTTGACACTACCTGCACAGTGATAAATTCACTCTGTCCTCATCTGTTTGTAGCACCTGTTTAGGGACTGGGTTCTATTAATCAAATACGTGGCAGGTGAAATGCAAAGGATAAAAGAAAATTAAGAGAAGTTTCACTGCCACAGAACTTTTCCTCAGTGTAGTTTATAAAATAACATCTTAATGAAAAGAAACAAGGCAATGGGAAAGACTTGCCTATTCTGAACCTCAATGGGAATTGATATTACTTTTTAGGTGTATCTCCTCTGCAGACAACTTTAAAATATCTTGCAATTAAAACTGGATTTGGTTTTGTGTTAACACAAAATTAACATAGATTGTGGAGGGCAAGGTAACTTGTATTTTTAAGCCAAGAAACAAGGCTAGATAATTCTGGGCATCTACTCCTGATGCAAAAGGAAAAATCCACTCTGTATATTTTAGAAGATATCATGGGACATTTTTACTTTTTTTAAGAAGTCTGTTTCTTTACAAATTTAATCACTTTTCTGAGTGGAAAAAAATTAGTATGATATGGTAACACCAGTAAGTGCTTGCTTTCTGAGCAAAGGCATTTTTTTAAATTGTCAGCACTGTGAGTTTGTCTGGGGCCTCCTCGTCTGCTTATCAATAAGACAGTGTTCTAAGCCATTCCTCCAGGAGCACAGACACAAACACGCTGCAATTTCAGCCTTCAAAGAACTGCTGACATCTATGGAAGCAACACTGCCCCTCCCTGAGAAACTTCCTAGAGACCTGAGGACATTACCTGACATTATCTGTTCAACACCACCCTTCCAATTAAAAACTCAATTATTGGCGAGCTTTTCCTCTCAGCTCAAAGGTCTGCACTCCTGCACAGAGCTCTGTGTGCAAAGGGTGATCTAATCCTGCACCACTCCAAACTTCAGAGCTCTGCAGAAAGGAAATTTCCCCACGGTCTTCCAGCCACCTAAAATATCTTCCACTGTTTCCTAAAGAACCCCTCAAATGCTGGAGCAAAACTGTGCACTCTATCAGCTGGTTCTACCAATAAAACAATCAACTAGCTTTTACAACTTCAAATTTCAGTAGCAACGGCCTCAATATCGGTAAAAATCCAGTATTTCCACTATTACATCTTGAAAGAAAACACAAAGTCAGCTAAACCCTCTGTGAACAGTTATTGAGTTCCTTATCTATGACTTCAGTTTGATTATGCAGTTCACATCTAACGACTGGTTTAAGATTCTCATTTTTCAGACACTATGTAATCAAGTTAGGAAACTCAAAAGAATTTGTTTTGTTAATGACATTTAAAAACATCTTGTGAACAAATGTAAAGCCTATACTGTGAAGAACAACAGAACACTGCTAGCAAAGCAATTCATGCTAAATAAAGACTCATCATGTTTGATTAACATAAACTCTAAATAATTCAAACCCTTAACTTTCATCCCTAGCAGTTCTGTTGACTGTAGTACTACTTCAATACTCATGAAAATCACGGCCCCTTGATTTGCTGTGGCTAAATCTCTACTTCAGGTCTTTCAAGATCAACTCTCCTACTGTAAACACATCCTGGTATCCAAGGGTTTTATAAACAAACAAAAGACAGGCCCACAAAAAAGATTATTCTCTGCTGCCACCACTCCCAAACAGAACAGTTGACAGCAATGGCAGCATTTACACAAAGCTTACCAACACAAGACTCGGTCTGCTCTGGAAGGAAACCATGAAATCCAAACTTCACCTGAGCCAGGACAGCATGAAAAAACCCTGCTCTCCTCGATTTATAGAGGTGTAGTGGTAGGCAAGTAATGACAAAAGTTACAGGGTAGACAATAACCTAGATAACTGTGGATAAACTCTTAAAAAGCAGAAGGAACAAACCAAGAGAGAAACCACAAGGGTAAGAGTTCCAAGTTCAGTACTAATACTGGTCCCAATGCAAAAGACAGCTGCACGCAATAAGCAAAGAGCCATCCTTCAAAATAACAGCAACAAAAAATCCCCCTCCTCTGTCTCATCATCCACTATTACCTCAGTAACTTCACTTTTCCTAACTTCCGTGTCACTCTCAGAGGCAGAAAAACCATCCAGTCAGATGCTGTGTTCTAAAAACAACAAACTTCTAACTATTTCAAAAGACAACAGTGGCACAGAAGGTCAGTAAACAGGAAACTATGAACAATTATCGGCTATGAGCACAACAGCAACAAAACTGAAATCTGCATAGGAAGAACTATAAAGAATCATTGTTTCTAACTGCTTTTAACAACTTCTGTGATTCTTTGGGAAGTAAAATTTTCCTGCTTTGTTTCTAACAGTTGAGAAAATCCTTAATCCTTGAGAATCTGTACTCTCTAGACAGCATCTACAGCCGTCTCTACTGCTGCTAAACACATTTCAATCTCTCACTTCCTCTTATTAAAAAAAGTCTTAACCATTTCCTTTAACCGCAAACCCACATATTGTGTGGTTTTCTAGTAGCTTTGAGTTTCGGTATCATCCTCAGCAGAGGCAGCTATCACAGAATCTTAAACAGCAGTTTTAGAATTGACAGCTTAAAGACAGGGGGAAAAAAAGAAGTAAACAAAACTAAAGTGTTCCAAACAGTCAGCGACGCTGCAGCTGGGCTGAAGAGAGACTCCCAGTAAAGTACAATAATCAATTCCAAGACTTCTAGGCTCTCCATCTGAGCTAGCCAGTTCTCCCTGTCAAGCAGTACTGACTGCAGCTGAAGAAAGCTACTATTTGAATTCACAAATCCCTGCATGAATACACAAGAGTTGTGCCTGGGACATCTTCATATTTGCAAAACTACACATGACACTACAATCAAGCCACTTGGTCGTGCCCGCTCTCTGTCTCTGCATGCAAGACCTAGCAATTCTGGACTTGGTTCTTGGCATTTGCAGGAAAAAGGAGCGTCCCCCCAGTGCTGATGCTCCCCTACAGAGATCCTGCATCACTTCCTAGACACGAATAACAGCAGAGGCTCCACCATATGGGCCAGCACTGGGACTCAGCCATCCGAACATGCCAAGCAGAGACGTGTCCGTGGGCACGGGACCATCTCACAGCAGAACATGTCCCTGGATCAGAACACCGGGAATGCACACAGAGCCCAGACTCACAGTGGCTAAGGCAGGGCTAGCAGGACCAGGTTCAATTTCTCCAGTCCTGTTTCCTGCCCTGCAAAGCAGAGCTGCGCTCAGGAGAAATCCCCCTTAATCGTTTTTCACCTGGGATATTTCTCTCAAAGTGCAACAAGCACATACACAAACAACTTCCTCATGTTGATGGTTTTCCCCATAAACTGTCCATTTCTGATTGTTAGAAGAGTTACTGTTATCATGATTAAACTGAAGTGACTTTCCAAGGTACAAAACTACAGACTAAAAGGAGCCTTTCAGAAAGATATAGGAATTTGCAAACATCTAGTCAGAACGCCTTATTTATGTCAGTGAAGAAGATCTGCAGAAACACTCAAGTGCACATCAAATAGTGAAATGTCTTCGGATGAACACTGACTTTTAAATACTTCAATCAGTTGGTTTGCTGGGGTTTTTTTTCCCCTGAAAAAACACCTTAATTAAAATCAACATTGCCCTTGGTAGTCCTTACTTGTTCTGGTCTCCCATATCAGCAAAAAACGTGGACAAAACACATCCTTTACCTCGGATCAGTCAGGCAGGGCCACTCCTGACAGAAACCTGGCTCCAGACGTCAGAGGACCAAGTAAGCACCTGGAACTCTCAAACTCCCTTTGCCATTGCAGCTGGGGAACAGCACTGAAATTTTAATGTGCTGAGCCCACCAAGATGTACTTGCCACCCTAAAGTAGTAACTAGCATTTTCTCTGAAATAAGAAGAACCTCTCAAGTAACTGTGTTCAAGGCAAAGCAATAAAATCCCAACTAGTATCCATTACTGGAAGTAGGTTGAGGGGCCATGCACTTTCAGACAATATATCACTCATTCGGAAATGAAGCTGGGAAGGATACAAGCATCCAGCACAGGGGTTGGAACTAGATGATCTTCAAGGTCCCCTTCCAACCCAAATCATTTTACGATTCTGTGGCCATGAACTACATTCTTTCACACAGGAAAGCACAACGATTACCTCCAGGAGAGAAATCAGGCGAGCACGAAGGCGTGACCCATCCTCCTCTCCACACTCAGACCTGCAGCTTCCTGCCCGGCCGAGCCAGCTCACCCAGGCCAGCACCGATGCACTTCCTTGGGGAGCCGGGGCCGCTCCAGGACCCGCTCCATCTCCCGCCGGGAGCCGCTCAGCAACCGCGTGCCTCCAACTCATCGACATTAAACTTACTGATTTTACCCCAAAGCCCTTTTTCCGCTCGGCAGCGCCAGGTTCTGGCGTGGGAAAAGCCCCGCGGCGCTGCCCACTCGCGGCTCGCGTGAGTCACGCACGGCAGCGGCTCCGGGGGCTGCGCCGGGAGCAGGCCCCGCTGCCGCGGGCGCCGCCGCGATCGGCCCGGCCTCCTCCGCTCCCGCATCCTTCCCTGCCGGTAGCGATGCGGCGGCCGCGCCGAAGCCCCGGTCCCCCATTACCGGGCCGGGCGGCGGCGCGGCTCCCGCCCAGCCTCCGGGCCCCGGCGCTAGGCCGCGGCGCAGCCGGCACCGCCGCAAGCCCAGCGGAGCGCCGGCCGAGCGGCGGCGAGGATCGCGCCGGGGCGGCTCCCGTTCACCCCCCTCTCCGCCGGGGCCCCCCGCACCTTCTTGATGTTGTAGAGCCGGGTGAGCATGCCGACGCCGCGGTCGTTAAGGATGGTGAGCTTCTCCGCCAGCTTCTGCTGGCTGGGCTGCAGAACGGACCGCGACATCCTGGCGCTGCGGTGCCCCGCCGCCGCTCCCCGCCCGCGGCCGCCGGCCTGGCCCGGCGCGGCGCTCCCTTCCCCGGCCCGGCGCTCGCTGCCTCCGCGGGGCGTGGGCACGGGTCACGTGGGCGGCGCTCGGGCGCCCCCGGCGGGCGGCGGCGGCAGCGCCTCGCGCGCGGCGCTCCCGCGGGCCCGCGGCGCTGAGGGCGGGCTGGGGGCGGGCTGGGGGCGGGCTGAGGGCGGGCTGGGGGCGGGCTGGGGGCGGGCTGAGGGCGGGCTGAGGGGGCTCGGGGCTCTGAGGCGGGCTGAGGGCGGGCTGAGGGGGCTCGGGGCGCTGAGGGCGGGCTGAGCGGGCTCGGGGCTCTGAGGCGGACTGAGGGCGGGCTGAGGGGGCTCGGGGCGATGAGGGCGGGCTGAGGGGGCTCGGGCACGGCCCCGGGGCCGGCCTCGGAACGGCGACGAGCGCCCCTTTCTCTTCGAGGTTTACACCGAATGCCCCATCCCTGGAGGTGTTGGCTGTATGAGCCTTGAGCCACCTGGTGTACTGGAAGCTGTCCCTGACCCTGGCAGGCAGCTGGAACGAGATAGCCTTTAAAACCATCCCTTCCACACACCTGTGGAGGTGTTTAAGAGGCGTCTGGATCTGGCACTGGTGATGTGGTTTAGGAGTTAGAGTGGCGGTGCTGGATCATGTTAAAGGTCTATTCCAACCTTGATGATTCTAGGATTTTTTAACTTAACCAACCGAGATTCAGAACTGGGGCCCAGCAGAACACTGCGTGAGCAATGCTGACACACTGTCACTGCTGGTGACTCCTGTTTCCTGAGGGCACTTCCATCAGCGCCAGAGCACCACGGCCGCCCTGGGAAGGGGGAGAACCCGGGGACACCAGGGTGTGCTGCCAGCCCTTCACAAGGCTGTCACCATGCCCCCGGGCTGCTGCTCTAAACCAGCGTACAGCAAATTCAGAGAAACACCGCATCACCAACCAGATGAGTCACATCACTGGTTTTTGTTTTTCACTTGAAGACACAGGAATTAAAAGCGTATTTTTTAAGGAATGGTGAGATTTCTGAGCTGTGAATGTCAACAACAGACTTCCAGGAGACCATCCCTTATTGTAATGTCTTAGGGAGATGATTTCAGTGCTGAGAGGCCACCACAACCAGCTGGGATGCAGGGATCCCCAGCCTAGGGAACCAGAGACAGGCTTAAGAATTAACCTTCTAATCTATTTTTTTTTATAGTGGCACCACCGTCTGTGCCTTTTTTGCATATTAATACTTCTATTTAATTTTCAGTTCACCTTTTTGGATTGGAAATCAGACTCAGACAGTCTCTGTCTTTCAGAGTTTTTAAACTAATCTGTTTTAGAAAGCATAGAAATGAATGTGAGAGGTCTGAATTGTCAAATTCTTACTGACCTCTTTCTTCACTTTAGCAATTACAAGACAATTTATGACTCAGAATAAAACTAGGAAGCAAGATCTTAGAGTTCCCATCTGAAGTCTGCTATTGATTCATTCATTGGCCTTTATCAGATGATTCTGTTTCTTAGCTTTGTGTCCAAAAGTCAGGAATACCTAGCAACAATGTTGTAATGATTAATTAGGTTAGACCTGTTAGACCTGATTTTTCATTACTGGAGTCTCTGGAAAACATCAGAAATATTCAAATTGCTATTTAAATTTATAAAGCATAAAATGCTATGTGATTTAATGGGATTTAATTAATATTATCTATAGTAATATTTTACACAAAGCATCTTCCATTATAAATTATTTTTTTAAGCATCAAATGTAGTATTTCTGGTTGAAACAAAGATGTTTCTCATGTAGTTGCAGTGCAAAATAAGAATCATAGAATGGCTGAGTTTGAGAGAGACCTTAAAGATGATCACATTCCAAACCTCTGCCACGGGCAGGAAATACAGCTATTTTAAAACCCAGAGTGGGCAATTTACTACTGCAGAGTAGGCTACATTGCCACCTAAGTCTTTGCCACACTTATAACTTACATTTCTGTAGCAGTATTTTTATTTCTTTTCCTCTCCTGTCTGTTTTTCCTCAGTTCAGCTTCTGGCCAGGATTTTCAGTGGAATGGCAATCATCAGCTGCATTCTCCAGGAGCAAACTAGCACAGCCCACTGCAGGGACTTCTTCCCCTTTGGCCAACAGAAGCAAAGAAACAATTTTTTCAGACTTGTCTTGTTCAATATTTCCTTTCTAGGTAGAAAAAATTCTACCTAAAAGAACAGGAGGACAAACTGTAATTTTAACAGACCAGAATTTTTAAATGGTCACCATAACCTCAATGATTTGGGTCATGTCTTAGTATTTATTTGTTAATAATATGTAAGTATTTATTAACAAATAACTTGAACTTGCTTGTAAAAGCACACAAGCTGAATAATTTACCATACAAAGGCTATAATAGTTTTGAGAGACCCTAAAAGCATGTAATAAGCAGCACTGACAAACACAATTGCCTTTATCATACAGACTTTTAATCTTATGTAAAGAAGCAACAGGTTCAAAAGACCTCTCATTCTCACTAAACCAAGTGGACAGATCCATTATATTTCAATCTATAATTTTCTTGATGAATCCAAACCTTTTTCACTACTTAATCCATCATAAAGCCAGCATGACTGCAATTTATCATGTTCACTTCTTTCCTTCCTGTAAGGATATTTAGGCATTATTTTAATCTATTCTCCCATTAAAATGCAAGACTTTTCCCACTGGCTATGGAACAAAGTTTAGGAGGGCTGTCAGAATGAGCTACATTACTAAATTAAGTTCTTGAATGGATACAGTTGTAGACCTTAAATTCTTTCTGCTGCTTTCTAAGCAGGCATTACATTGTCAGCTTTAAAAATCTCATGGCAAATTCTGAGATCAGAAAGAGCACTGGATTAGGAGTCCACCTGGATTAGAAAGGGCATTTTATTTGCAGTTTCCCTACAGGCTGAAGAGCCAGGAGCATCCAACAGTGATCTCCAGGATGCCTATGAGGCCACTAAGCATCGATAGAATGTTTAATGGCCTTCAAATCTTTGTCACAAACACGAGCTAGCCCATGCCAACTGCCCGCTGCCCACAGTAAACCACAAGTACTCAGTTTGCAAAGAACAGCCTCTGACTGCTTTGAAGCTGGTGTGGATTCACAATGTTGTGCATTGATGCTGGAATACAGACGGCAAAGCTCTGTTATGGTGTTCCAGCACACAGGAAAACTGTAGGGCTCCTGTTGGGCCTACAAGTTCAACTGTCTTCTTGTACCCACAGAACCTTTTTCAGCGGCAGGTACAAGCTCCTGTGCTCTGATCTACTTTCCTCAGCCCGTGTTACACTTCTGTCCTAGATAAACGGGGTAGCATGAGTGGCTACAGCTGTAAATCTACAAAAATAACCTGTTAGAGGTTACTTTGTCTTCTCTCTTCCTCTCATGAGAACCCAGGGGAATAGCATGTCGCTCCTTAAATACAATAGCTTTTACCATCTATCCAGCAAAGACTAAAAAAAAAAAAAATTAAAAAAATCCTTGTCTTAAACTCGCCTTACATTTAAGGGAGGAAAACTTGAATCAAGAAATATGCAAAGAATGAAGGGGTTCCCCCCCTGTTTCTAGGAATCATATTTACCAGTCAGGCCGGATCTTTAAAAGTCAGAGGTTTAAATACAACAGAATAGTGCAAGGGTAGATTTTTGTAGATAAAATGCTAGCAGAGAAGAATGACATGAGTACCATCCAAATTGTCACACCTGTGATCAAACTGGGGAAGAAGACTGAAAAACCACTACAGTTATCTTCCACATTTCCATCTGTAATTTTTTTTTTCCATTTGACAAAGAAATATGAATTTTTGCGGGTATAAAAAGCCCCAGCTGTTTCACACAACTCAGACCCGAGATGGAGTATGATGTGACAGAAGCCTATCCCAGTCTGCTGTGTGAAACCCTGTGTGGAGAAAGGCAGAAGGACAGGACAAGGCTGGACACACTAAGGAGTGCTCCCACTGCAAACAACTGTAGCTAAGAACTGAACTTCAGTGGGTATTAGGATTGCCACAATAAAAAATTATATGCAGCTATCAAACTTACATCACACAATAAAATCATACATCTGAATGATGTATTTGCATCATGCAAATTTGGATGAATTTGCATCTCAACTTTAGCTGTTTAAATAGCCTAGTTCAAGTTCTTCTTTGAAATAAAATGCAGGAAATTTTGCTTTTGGGAAAACTTGGTACAGTAGTTTTCCTACAGGAAAATGAATATTTTGAAAGTCCTTATTTCCTAATGATTTGCTCTCTAGGTAAACAGTGCATGACTTCCTTTGCCAAAGCAAAGGACCAGGTATCAAAGAATTTGCTTGTATAGATGAGTCAAACAACTTGTATTTTGTGTATTTAAAATCTGTTTCTTCAACTTAATAATACTGTTAAGTGTTATAAAGCAGAATGTGAAGTAACAAAAACACAATTTTAAGGATTTCTAACAGGTAATAAAACCATTAATCAGAAGATCTATACCACTCATTACTAGTGGATTTCCTTCCACAGATTAATTCTGCATTTACAGCTTTCCACATACATTTCTTTAGTGATAAAATGTTTGGAGTTTTATTGTTGTTGTAATGTTTAGGAGTTTTTAGTTTTAATTTTTTTAAGGATGTTAATAGCATAAATACTTTTTAACATGGCTGAAAAAAGTTTGGTTTATAGGTATAACTCATTATATATATCTTCCAGGTTTGTTTTGGTTTGTTTTCCCTGCAATATTTTTTGATGTTGATAATGAAATTGTTAACGATCAAGCAAATGTTACTCACACAAATAATCATATCTAATCCAGAAAAATCTTTTCCCTTCACAGTGTTCATGTCAAAAATAGTCTCTTGTTTAACTTGCTGAATTAACAAGGAATTAACAAGGAATGCCATTAGCAAAGCAGCATCAGAGATTACATCTGCTTCAATTACTGAAGCTCATTGTTTGGAGTTGGACAGAAAACAGCCATTACATCTTATGAAAAATTGTGAAGTTTTAATATTAAGATGAAGCCAAGAACACTCAGTGCTGCTCACAAAGAGTCACTGACTGCTACTCCAAACACTGTATGGCCTTTTTGGTGGGACATTTGTCCTGTCAATCGAACCTGAATGGAAATCTCTGACATTTGGGGACTGTTCCTCAGTGAGCTTCTGGTGATTTTCGAATTGTGGATAAAAATGTGGGATGGAAAAGGACAAAGGCAAATCCTGTTCATGACTTGTTTTTACAAGATAGTCCCAAAGGAAAGAAATCTTCCTGAGATGTTAACAACATAGTAAATTAATCACATCAAATCCATTCATAATGGCATCCAAATCTAGTTTTCTACCATTAGTTTAAGTCTAAATGATTTACAAGTTTTTTCTAAAGTAAATCAGAAAACATGGCTGAACTTCATTTATGGTCTACATATAGAAATTAATTTCATATAAAAACAATAAAATAATGAACAACTTACTTTAATAGGCAATCAGAATGGGAACTTTTGGCTACTTTGAAAGTGATGGTAAAGTAAGGTAAGCTTAGGAACAGCTTTTGAGTTCAAGAAAATGCTTCTGTACATTTTTTCCTGGAATACCCAAAGAGAAAACATAATTTAAACCCCCCTGACCTTTCAGTCTGTCTTGTTGTTAAAGAAAAAAAGAAAAGAATTAAACACTAAGAGACAGCTTAGGTCAATCTGGGTCATTCTTTGACTCTGGATTATACTATTAAAAAATCCATTTTTTTCTGAGTGTGCCTATGTGGGTGTATTCCAGGTTGTCAACTCTTTTTCTAGGAATGTCTTTCTTTTAACTTACCAGTTGTCTTCTTTCTGAAGTCCTAGTTTTCAAATACTTTCAGCTAGCCTCCAAATGTTGATGCATCTGTCCCAGTCCTCATAGCAGAAAAACAAAACAACAACAACACAAAACAAAACAGAACAGAAAAACCCCAGAAGTACAAGTACCATTTTCTTTGCTGACACATGGTTTCCTTCCTGAACTCTGTGAAACAAAAAAACCCCTTGCTATGCTTCCTGGTACAAATGGTAACATTAATATTTTATTACACCTGAGGAAGCTACACATTAACAAAAGCTATACATAGGATGCTAAAGGAACTCTGAAATTTTGATTTTTACCTTCTTTGGTTTTCATTTTTGAGGCTTTAGGCTTAGTGATCACAGCAAGAGAATTTTTTGTGGATTTTTTAAGTAGCTGTCCTGTCTTTGAATGACCACTGAAACAATGCTGTAGAGAAACAAAAAGGTTGTGAGACAGATTAATTGCATTTTTTGCAGTAGACTGTTAAAAGCTGAGGCACAAAATGCAAATTTGAGTATTCTGACAAAAAAAACCCCAACAAATTATGAGCAGTTGTAACAACCACTGAAAAAAATCACAACCTTCTACTTCACATCTGCCACCTAAAATAGAGAAAGAAAACCACATTTCAGGTTTCAAAGGACTTGAAAGCATTACAGAAACTCACTTATGTTAAGTGAGTCTCACTGTCTTGTTTCTTTTTGAGAGTCCTGACCCTTACAGGCTTTTTTCAGGTTTTACTGCAAGGTTAAGTTCTCTGAGGTTGGTTTTTCTGAAGGGAAGGTATGCTTCAAAGGAAATAGCACACAAGTGGTGAAGAAATCTGCCTTGGTGACTGCTGGTCTGTGCTAACTGCACAGTTACCACTCCCCTGCAGAGCAGCTGGCCTGAATGGAAGTTCACACATGTGCGTGTTTGTTAAAAAGTTCTTATAGTCTCTTGATATTGCTCCTTTTCCTGATTAACTTTGCCTGTTACTGACCTGACACACTTGTTTTTACACCAAGCTACACAAACACATGAATAATTTATAGATAAATTTGTGTATGTGTGTTTGTGTATATATATCTTCATCTACCTTTGCTGACACATGACTGCAGGGAAGCAAGTTCAAGTCCACCTGCAGAACAGAAACCTGGGCACAAACAGGAGTGGAATTCAGATCCTACTTCTGTAACACAGACACGAGTCCTGCCAGATCTTCCTCACACCAACAGGTCCCCAGGGCCTGCCTGCTAAATATTTCAGCTTTGCATTGTACCCTGTTTCTCAGTGCTCTCCATGGAGCACAAACCCCGACACACTATAAAAACACACATCTTTACATCAGCAAATCTGTCTGCTCATTTATAGTGTGGTGAGAGCAGAGAGGAAGGCCCTGGCGTTTGCAGGGCCGTGCCTTTGGTCACGGGCATGACTTTGCTTTTGGGGAGATATCCCTGCAGCAATACGAGAAGATATGCCAGTGGGGACACCACTGGTTCAGGACATCTTTATAAAAACCAGCCAACTCTGCTGCTTGAAATAAAACATCAAACAAAGAGCAGCAGCCTCCCCTTCAGGGCAGGGATAAAAGGCAGGGTTTGAAGAAGGTTCATGGACTTAATAATAATATTAGGAGCAGCCATTGGGCCTCTGTTCACAGCCTTTAGCAGTGTGGGCTGAAGTTCCATGTGGCACCTTATCAGAGTCAGATGAGCAGCTCAGTCTGCCAGGCTCCACAGAGCTGAGGGACCGGCTCTGCGCCTGGGCTTGGCCAAGATGCAGCACTGCTCTTACCTAGCACCCTGCATGGATACAGCTGGTCAGGAATGATGCACAGCACATCAGCAGCATGGCCTGAGTGGGTGCTTTGATTTGTGTGCCAAAGGAGAACAGGAAGGGAGGCTGTGTAAATGTGTGCTTAAGATACATGTACTTCCCTTACAGCAGAAAACCCTCCACAGCAGCACGTGAGCACCACAGTTAGGAAGAAACAAAGCACAAAAACATATACAGATCACTCCCACCACCTCTGGTTCACCCCATTCCCACACACAAGTAACTGCCCTTTGTTTGGCCAGTGGAGTCTAGCACTTCCAACGTGTTACAAACTGGCAGGTCAGAAATCCAGAACAAACTAACACCTTCCAGCAAAGCTTGGCTCACTACCAACCAGGTCACAGGATGTGTAACTGCAGCACTTTGTGCAGGAATGCCCTGTTCACTTTCTGTACACAGCCTTCAGCACGGTGCCGCTTCCTATTTAAGCCAACTACTACAGCAACACATTTAAAGTGCTACATACTCAACCTGCCCCTGCCTTCACCCCTTATTCCTGCCATCCTAGGAAAAACCCTCAAGCCTCACAATAACTGGCAAACTTAAAATTTCTTAGGCCTTCACTGTTCACCTCAGCAATGAACTCAGTACACAAAACTGAGAATCCTTGCAGACTTTTCACTCTTCACTATATTAAGTTCTGCAAGAGGCCTTGCTAAAAATTCGTTCTTCCTCATAAAATAACATTTCAAGATTTTGTCTGCGCTTCACTAGCTTTTTGAAATCTCACCTTCCAGTCAGGATTCCACTTATGACAGATTTTCCAGGCATGTTACTGGATACAAGAACAAAGGAGTTAATATCTGCATCCTCATTCGGGGTGTGGGACAAAGGCACACAACCAGGCTGGAAAAGAGGACCAAGCACTCTCCATCAGCATTGCTGAGAGTCTAGTTCTCTTCCAGAGTATTCCAGTATTGGCAGGTCTAAATGATGAAACAATTAAGTTAGGAGAACAAAGGAGTGCTTGTCTCTCAGCCACAACCTGTCTACATGAAGGACATGGCATGGAGCACTGACACATGCCACTGAGGGGAAAGGGGAGCCCGTGGTACTCCAGCCATCCTCCCATGTACTGCCTGGCCCTGTTGCTCAGGGTGTGAGTGATCCTGACTGCCTCAGAAAGGGAAAAGCCAGCAGCAGCAGGCACCATGTCCTGACAGCTTCTCAAGCTGCAAAGCTGAAACCAAGACTGCTAAGGGCCTGCAGGCTACAGACAGCGTGCTGGAGTGTATGAAGCAGGTACCCTGAGAAGTGTTTATGTGCATTTGGGCACAAATGGTGGTGAAATATTCCCCCTGCAGGAGGCTGCTCCCCCCAAAGTCATCATGGACAAGAGCCTGACACATGCAGTGCAATTCAGGCTTTCAACTATTCTTTGCACTTGTTTCAAGTATGAGATCAACTTTCCTGAATACCATCATCCCCAAATAGCACAATGCACTCCCAAAAAGGCATATTAGAACTTCATATAATGGCATTATTATTTAGCTCTCTGTTTTAAATTCCTCCTCATGCATTTCACCGTCACCCTTGCATTTCTCATCACTGCTCCACATTCATGATTCACAGTCATCCAGTCACCAACTGGTGCACAGAGTTATTTTCAACTTCTCTGCTATTTTCAACCAAGGAACATAGAGTCTAAAGCAGAGGCATTATTAGAGTTAGATATTAGCTGACATTAGCTTGATTTTCCCTCCCATTTCTCTTACTCCTCAAAGTCATCTGGCAAATGCAATTTCAAATGTGATGTAATTAGTGTACTAATTAGGGTTCAGTTCTCCAGTTAAATTACCAACCTAAGAATCAACTGTCAATTTTGAGTGCATTTTAACACTTTAGTTCAACCCTCTAACATAGGCATTTTTCAGAGTGCAAGGCTGGTTTTTCAAAGTCAGCTATCTGCAATATCTGGTTATCACTTTTCTGATAGAAGCCAGCTCTTTTGCACCAATAAGTACAGGCAGTACCTAGACCAAAATAATAGTGGAAGGAAATAGATACAGCAGGGAGGATGATGTACTGCCATACGAGCTCTGTAAATATGTACAAACTGTTTTTTGTAATAATTAGTAATTACAGTACACATTTCTTAGTTTACACCCATAGAACGGGTTCTGCTGGATTTCTCGCCAGACAAAACAGAAGAATCATAACATTAAAAATGACTTAAAACTACTGCATTTGCATTGATATATAGCTTATTCAAAACCTGAAGATCCAGAAATATTGTAAATACATTCAGCCAAGGAAGCAGGAAAAGCATCCAGCTCCTGCCACACCCTTAGAGAGGTCTTCTACTCTCAGCAAAGCATGCAAGAGGAATATAGGAAATCATCTGTGTACTGAAATCCCAGTTTTAAACTCTAATTCACTATTATCTTCTATCCTGTAATGAATAGCATTAACAGCTTGACATCATCATGGAAATACCTGCTTTATAAGAAATAGTGTCTATGAGTATTCAAGCTAGATCTAATGTTTATGACATGAATGGACACGCTAAATAATAAGATAATAATTCTGCACCTAAACGTTTGCAGTGTCTTTGATTTCAGAGAGAAAAGAGCAGCAGGTTTTTTGTCCAGCGGGGACCCCTGGTGTTTAAGGCAGTTATAACAAGGATCAACATCCCTAGCACGAAACAAATCCCTTACTCTGGAGTCAGCTGCCTTCTGCATCCACACCTATTGCATCTTCCTCCTCTAGATTAAGGAACAACACCTAGGTGTATTATTAAACTTAATTGTGAGTGTCTTACCAATGCCTCTGATCTATGGTTCTTGAAAAAGGGGAAACTGGACATCACTGACAGACCTAGGAAATAGAAGCTGGACCCCACATCTGGAAGCTGGATCCCACCACCTGGGATACATATCCTGGATGTACATCCTGGAACACTGAAATCTAAAATGGACCACAATAGGTATTGAATAATGAATTTAAATATGGGAAATAAAAACTGCTGAGAAAAGCTTATGAATATGTATGAATATAGCCAATAAAACCCCAGCAAGTCCAGCAAACAGTGTGCATTCGGAAGGGAAAATCCTTCCCCTGTACCCAGCACGCAGTCTGTGCTCGCTTTACCATGCTAATTAATCAATTATTAAATTGAATTGCTGCTTGATATATTGGCCGTGTCAAGCGTCTCATTTCTAACAGTCCCGTTCCCTATTTCTCGCCAAGTTTTATCCAGCCTCTACATTGGTTACAATGTATCTTAATCCTGCCCAAGCATGCCTAAGCACAATGCTTTTCACCCTTTCAAGGCTCTCTCCATTCTTGAACGATACCTTAATATCCTTTATATATATCCTTATATCCTTAATATACCTTAATATCTTTCACAGAGGCGGCTATAGTGAGCCAATACAGCTCAAAAACAGCCATGAAATTCTGTGTGATTGCTGGCTTGGGCCGCAGACCTAAAGCTCTCCATCGCTTCCTTTCTGATCAACTTCATCAAAATAACTGATAAGGCCTTAACAGAAAACAAATGAACCAACTTCAGCATCATTATTATTTTAAGTTAACGGCTTTGAAGCACAGGCCGCTCGCAGCAATGGGGAACGAAGGCTCCCGGGGCTCCCTGTGCTTCTGAGGACGATCCCTGTGGTGCCACAAACCGCCCTCCCCTCACAACCCTGCCGAGCCCGAACGGACCTGAACAGGAGAACGGCGCCTATTGGCTGGCTCCGCTGCGGTGTCGCTGCCCGCGCGTCCCCTCAGCCAATCAGCTTCCCGTTCACATGCTGCCCTCGTGTCCCTCCGGCCAATCACAAGCTCACGTTCAGCTGCCACCCGTAGCTGCCTCCCGCCCCTCAGGCGGGTCCCCCGGCCGGCCCGCAGCGGGGCCGTGCCCACAGGGCCCGCTGTGAGCGTATCGTAACAAATGCAACAAATACAACCCCAGATTCCACAGCCACCTGCAGACACACGTGCCACACATCTACCGTGCAGAATGTTACAAAACCTCTTACTTGTACTTCAGGGTGCCTTGTCGCCCTAACCGCGGATCCAGCCCAGATCTCTGTTCTGTTCATCTCTCTACACTACGCGTCATCTTTGATTTTATCTTAATTCAGACTCTAGCTTCTGCAGGTAATGTGTGCGATATTCTGCCTCTTTTAGATTACCTTGATTCTATGCCTCATTCCTGTCAGAAAACTGCCTCTGGCATTCCCAGAAATCATTAATGCTCTCGCAGTTCCTAACAGCATTCTCTGCTTCTCGAATTGCCAAGGCATTTGTAGACCTCTCTACATGGAACTACGCTGCCTTTGGTCTGTGCCGCATTCTGGAGGGCTATCGGGAGGATCCCTTCAGAGTCAAAATATCCCTTCAGCATCAGTTTGAGGAATATTACAAAAGAAGTACTGTAGTAATATGTCCTTCTTATTCTGTAAGCCAGCACAGAGGATTGTTTGCAGATCGAAATGTATTTCTGGCAGAAGTTAACAATATTACCATCTCACTTTGCCAACAAACATTTCACACACTTATGAAGGCTTCCATTACCTGAAGGGACCTGTAAGGGAGATTCCTTATCAGGAACCTCGGGACAAGAAAGAATAGGTTCAGAATGAAAGAGGGGAAATAGATACCTGGAAGAAATTCTTTACTGTGGGAGTGGTGAGGAGCTAGAACAGGTTGTGCAGAGAAGCTGTGGATTCCCCATCTCTGGAAGCGTTGGAAGCCAGGACGGGGCTTGGAACAACCTGGTCTTAATGGAAGGTTGGAAGGAGATAACCTTTAAGGTCCCTTGGCAGGGAGGTTGGAAGGAGATAATCTTTAAGATCCCTTCCAACCCAAGCCATGCTGTGATTCCATGACTATGTACCAGCTGTGGAACATTACAAACTGCACTACAGAGAATACATGAAAATACAAGCATTGGGTCGTTTGGGAATAAGGGGGAAGCAGCCTCACCTCGCCTCCCTTTTCTTCATTTGCCTCTTTGGTAAACACAAGGAGCTGATTTTGTTTCGTCTTTGGTCACCAGTCAAATTACTCTGGTGAAAAAACCACGCTATATATTTAACTCCAGTGTTTTCCAGCGAGCTCTCCGCGATGTTTCCCCACGCCTGCCGACAAGCAGCCCCGGTGAGAGCCAGGCACGCCGCCGTTCCCCGCAGAGGGCGCTGCAGGGCCGCCTCCCCGCCGCACGGCTCCTCCGCTGACGGGAGGCGCGCTCCGGGCGGGGCGGGCGCGGCGCCGCCCCGGGCAGTGTCGGCGGGCGGCCGGGGCGCTGCGGCAGTGGCGCCATGCACTCCCTGGCCCAGGAGATCCGCAGCTTCTCCAGGGCCAACCTGCGGAAGCAGCGCACCCGCGTCACGACGCTGACCGGCCGCAGGATCGTCGAGACGTGGCGCGGCGCCTGCCTGCACACGGAGGAGGAGGAGGAGGCGGCGCCGGGCGGCGGCTTCGTGCAGGATCTCAGCGCCGACCTGCAGGTCGGCGTGGTGAAGCCCTGGCTGCTGCTGGGTGAGCGGGGCTGGGGGCGGCGGGCACGCACGGCGGCGGGGCGGGCAGGGGCTCAGCGCGGCAACCGGCACGCTCTCTGTCTCCCCGCAGGATCGCAGGATGCTGCCCACGACCTGGAGACGATGAGAAAGCACAAGGTAACGGTACAGGGACGTACAAATGGCATCTCACATAATGCGTGCAGTGCTTTTCTCCTGTACGTTAAAAATTCTGAAACATTCTCTAGCCGATCTGAGGAAAACTGTGTTCCACTTGCATTTTCAAAAGGCTGCTCCGTTTGCAGGTGGACGGGTTTCTGTCGGCTTCACGAGAAGCTGAAATGCTTTCAGAGAATCCCAGAATCTTCCAAGGGCCTTCTGGAGATTATCTAGTCCAAACCCCCTCCAAGGCAGGGTCTCCCAGAGCTCGTGACACAGGAGGGTGTCCAGGTGGGTTTGGAATGTCTCCAGACAGGGAGACTCTGTGACCTTCCTGGGTACCTGTTCCAGTGCTTGGCCACCCTCAATCTAAAGAAGTTCTTCCTCATGCTGAGCAAGAACTTCCTATGTTTTGGCTTATGGCAATTGCTCCTCGTCCTGTTGCTAGGTACCACTGAAAAGCATCTTGCTTCCCTGCAAGAGTGATGATTGCTTAGAGCTATTTAATGGAACAGATTCCTACACTGCCGTATGCATTTCCACCTCAGACACTAAGCAGCACCATTCTCCCTTGCCTTATGTGGATTAATGAAACTAGAAAAACAAAGCAGCTTCTCGAAGCCTCTCCCAAAATTTTGTCTTTTTACTCTTCTCTGTTGCAGTAATGGGGTGATAAGGCCTGTGGACAGTGATGTTCTGCAGGACAGGGCATGCACCAGACTGGCATCTGGTGCCATCTAAATGTCACTTTACTGTAACTCGAAATAACCCGCGACCTGGCTGTAGCCTGGACACAGCAGAGATGGCAGGAGGCCAGGGGTGGTGTCACTTGCCAAGAACAGGTGTAGTTTACTCTGAAATCCTTCTGCTTCTGCAAATGTTTCTGGTGACTAACCAGAAGGAAAGTTAAGCTGGTGGGTTTAGAGCAGGCTTGAAATTTGGGTGATTGTTGGGTGATCTGTGCTCTCATTCCCATTGCTTTCTCTTTTGTTTTCCAACCATGTGATGAAAACTCCCTTTTCTGTCAAAAATCCATTTTTAGTCTGTATTTGAGCACTGATCATTTCATTTTCTCTCAGAAAAACCCTGAGATTTATCACAGTATGTTTTAGCACACTTTGAAACTTTGCTTGGAGAAAAGCATACAACAGACAGCAAATGTACGTAAAACTGAATGTTGCGTCAGTGGAAGGTAGAGTCTGTGTAGGCCTAAAGATTAATTCACCTTTGTTACTGCTCATTTTGCTTGCTGTCTTCAGAAAATGCCTTTTTCTTTTCTTGTATTTTTTTGACTTAGGTCACTCACGTTCTAAACGTGGCATACGGAGTCCAAAATGCCTTCCTCAATGACTTTATATACAAGACTATTTCCATTCTGGACCTCCCAGAAACTGATATTACCTCCTATTTCCCTGAATGTTTTGAGTTTATTGAGAAAGCCAAGATCCAGGTACGGTACATCAATAATTAATGTTAATAGTTATCCTGTTTAGATTATTTATAACACTACTTCAGAACTAATACAGCTTCTTTTGTTAAAAGAAAATATGGTACCAAATGAATAGTTTTGCCATTGTCTTTTAAAATTTTAAATAGAAAATCCAAGGGATTTCCAAGCATTCCTAGAGACATGGCACTGCTGTTAATCTTCATTCCTTCCAGCACTGCTTTTTCAGACTGTCTTGAGTTTTAGAGAAATGCTTCTTTAATACAGTTGGACCAGAGCTTGACTTTAGAGTACACAAATGCATCCTAAATCCAAGTCACCAGCCCTGACAGAAGAAAACAAAGAAAATGTATTTATCCATTGGGGATGTTGTTTTGGATTAAAACCCAGCCTAGATTAGAAGCAAGAAACAGGGTTTTACAGATCTTTGTGGTTTAGCTATTCACCATCCTTGTGCTTCTCATTATAGAATCATTGAATGGTTTGGGTTGGAAGGGACAGTAAAGATTATCTAGCTCCAGCCCCCTGCCATGGGCAGGGACACCTCCCACCAGACCAGTTTGCTCAAAGAAGGTGCTATGAAAGAACGTGTTAGTAGTCTTGGAGCCAAAAGTGATTTAACTGCTCACAAAATCCTGAAAGGATGTGACACAGAAAATAGGCTGAAAAACCCTTCTGGAGTTGCTTGGCAGAGTTTTGTGTAGCCGGGAACGTGCCCAGCTCAGAGCTGTTAAATTCAGGCTTACTGTGTCATTTATGACAACCATTGCTTTGGTATCTAAACTATAACTCAACAACCAAACATTATTGCATGTTATCCTACCATATCTATCAGGTTCATTGCTAATGTAGACTAGGATAAAAGATGATCTTGCCCCAGTTTTCTTTGTGTCGCAGTGTTCTTTCCTTCTCTCATTTATAATTTACAAGCTATGTGATAACGTATTGTCACTAAATAACCTTTTCAAGGTTTCTAGTTACAGTTTCCAGTTCATTTCTAAAGGAGAGTTGCCATTCACAACTGCACAATTTTGCTTTCTTCCTCTGGTGTTTATACTCAGTTACTACTTTGTAGGTTAAGGAGTTGACAGGAAAACTTTTACAAGGAAAACTTTTTCCATTAGTATGGAAGAGGTGGATGACAGAGGAGGTCATTGGTGGAATAGCTGTTCTCCAGGATCAGTCTGAAAAGCACACGATAGTGGTGTGCAGAGACAGATCTCTAGGTGCTTTGAATTTATTTGCTTTGTCATAATAGTGTTAAAAGATCTGCTGATAAATTGTGTCGTGAAGTGCTCTCCTGTTTAAGTAACCACAGAGGTACGACTGTTTGATCTCCTAAAATGGGGCAGGAAGAGATGTGCACTGGTGAGAGAACATGATGGATGAGAAATCATTTCTAGGACATGGTTAACTCCATGAAGGGAGGATTTGAGGATACAAGTGAAGCCTGCACTGTTCTGTAAGTCACAGCTGGGTACTTGTACCAGGATTCACTTCTCTAAAACTGTAATGGCTCCAGTCTCCAGACACCGTGGTACAAATTCTGATACTGATCAGAGCTCAGCTTTTCCTCTAGGCTCCAACTTGGCAGGCAGGTTTTTCCATGACATGTTCAGTGACCAATGTCAAGTCATAATACTAGGAATGAGGGATACTTTTTTATATGTTTAATATCTAATAATAAAACATCCGAAATCTTGTGTTTGCAAAGAGAAAATCTTTGCTTGTTCAGGAACATCGCTCCTTATTGCTCCCTGTGTCTTTCCTAAGGAAAAAGCCTCAGTTTCACTGCAAAGTAAAATGGATCCATAAGGAATTACATTAGCCTTCAACTTCACTAAAAACTTCATGCTTTTAAGTTTCTTTCCTATGATGAGGCTTTTTGCCCACTATGTATAACCACTGTACAATCACATTTTCTGTTGGTGGAAGGAGATTTTGTTTCTCTCTCTGTAAAAATTTAAAAAAACCCAACAAACCAACTTGGTCTTGAATCTTACATCATTCTTGCAAGTCCACATTTCTGGGTAGGAGAACTTAGGGTATCAGGATCAGAACAGGGAGGTTTTGGCAAATAGAGATAAATTTCCTATTTGCAGTCTGTTTCTCACTTTTATTCTGTATTCATAACAAATACAAAATTAGTTAAGAATGACATGCCAAATTCATTTTTAAATGAATTGTAAACAATGAGCTTTAGCAAGGAAAGAGAAATATTCTCAGTATTAAAGTTGGTTTAATATTATGGCCCAGATTCATTCATGTTCAATAATTTTCAGGATTCATAGGTATCACTATATAATTTTTGGCAATGTAAAACAAGCCAGTTATTTAAAAAGATACATCAAACTTAAATGTGAAAGAGGAAGTAAAGCATGAACTGTACAAAGGAAAAGAAAAATCGCTTCCAATGCATATTATTTACCCTCAGTGCCTCTGCTAGACATTGATCTGGATTATGGTATGCCATGTCTGAAATAACTCCCCTTAAATCAGTAAAAGCTACTCCAAATCTACCGTGGATAATGTTCAGCAATTGCTTCATTAGCAGTGGCACAGTTTTTAGTGTGATTATTGTGATGTATTTGCTGTGCTGGGATGCAGAGCTTGGAGTCGGTTCCTAGCTCTGCCAGAACGTTGTGTGTCATTCTCCTAGCCTCAGCTTGGAATTTCTCCAACAAAGATAACGATACTCCATTTCATACTTCTTTGTCTTGTTATTTAAACTGGGAGATTTTCGGAGCAGGAGCCATTCTCTGGTCTGTGTGTCTATTAAAATACCAGACAATTGTAGCTCTCAAACCTGTAACATAAACTATTGAGTTTCTGGAAAGGAACCCTGTGCTTGAAAGACCTTTTGGTCTCTGGGTAAAATTCCTGTTAAGGGCAGACAGAACAGGTTGTTTATAACTAGAAGAGTTTTGTTTAGCCTCAAGTATCTGAGCACATAGTGTCATGTTTCTTTATTTTCATTCAGAATATGGAGGTGCTGGGGTTTAGTGGTTTCTTTTTGTGTCAGAGGGGCATTTGGCAGACAGATAGGACTGGGGCTTTCCAGGTCATAGTCTGACATACAAACACGACAACATCACGAAGCCTGGGCCTTGCAAACATTGCTTCAGACATGCTAGACTGTCTAGTCGTCTTTGTGTTAATTTGGGTTTGTTATTTCCTAAAAAAGCTTGCAATGTCTAAAAAGAGCCATGGAGGTGTCTCAGAGGTTGTGTGGGAAATGTTTAAGTAAGATAAAACTCATTAATTTTGTATATAATTCAGGGTCAGCCTGAATTCAAACCCCAGAAGAAGCACTTGTGAATTTTGGGAGGTTGAGTATTTTTGGATTTTGCACCCTAGTTCCCAGTTAGGGGGCCTTAGTTGTACCAGTGGTGTGATGGGAAGGGAGAGATGTGTTGCAAATCACACGCTATCTTTTCCAATTTTTCTGTTCCCGTGCATAATTCCTGTTACCCAGAATCTTCCCTGCAGAATACACAGAAACATGCGACTGGAACTATGAGATGTTCTAAAATCTGCCTCTGTACCTAGCTGTTTGCTGCCTTGCCATGTTTTCAACCTTTAACTGCCAAGTTCCTTTCCATATTGCAAATAAAATTTATTTCTAAACTGGCACCTGGCTAGATCAGCTACTTCAGTATCTCAGGTGTCTGTGATGTGGTTTTCACATGAACAGGCTGCTGGGAGGCTCTGGAAGAAAGACAGAGGATGTGTTTTAGTGCTACGGTAAGAATTAGGTTTGACCAATTTGGTCATAATATAGCATTTTGTGTAGAAAAATACTTAGTTTCATGCTTATATCATGGCTACATCTGTGTTTGGACTAGTGTAAATATTTGCTTTGAGCTCAGCAAGGAGCTTTCAGTAAGTCTTACAAGAATTTTATATAAAGTTTCTTACACTTGTAATCCAGCTAACGAATGTCCCAACCTGTGTTTAATTTCTTTCCTGGAGGATGGCGTGGTGCTGGTTCACTGCAATGCAGGAGTCTCCCGTGCAGCAGCTGTAGTCATTGGTTTTCTAATGAATTCAGAAAGACTGAGCTTTGCCAGAGCCTTCTCCTTGGTGAAGAATGCCAGGCCTGCAGCTTGTCCAAACCCTGGCTTCATGGAGCAGCTCCACAAGTACCAGGAACAGATTGTAAAGGCAAATGGAAGCATAAACAGCCATGACTGATCCAAAGGGAAGAGGGAAATACCTGTTCTGACCGTACAGGAACAGATGTTGGATGTACTTTAATCTGTCATTTTGAAATCCCCTTTCACATGTGCATTTCCAAGTCTTTATATAGTTTTTCTTACCCTCCTTTGACCATGTTTCTTCCAGCATGTCATCAAAAGGCCAAATGGTGTTGTACTGACTTCAGAGAAGTTTTGCCTTAAACCAGAGCACTAATAAGATACAGCTCAGTTTTCATTGAAATATTAGAAAACAATAGAATGTTGGTTTGCTTATTGAAGGAAGTAAAATGACTGAGATAAGTTGCTTTCTTTCCAAATCCATGCATTCCTAGTTGGTTGTAAAATCTAGATAATAAAATGTTCATATAATGAACTACTTTGATACTGGATTTTAAAATTATTTTGCAACTATAGACGATATTATTGAATTTTGTGGGCTAGCCAGCCATTAATTTTTTTTTTAAATTAAAACGATGGTCTTTGGAGGATGCTCAAAATGCATAGGATGATTTAATGCTTCGTTTATTTCTATTGTTTGTCATCTAGTAGTGATTTGAAGTGCACTAACTTGATGAGCTCAGTCTTGGAACTAGCAGGGTTTATTTCATGTAAATCGTTTTGGTAGAGATACAAAAAATGTTGATAATTACCTCTCTGCTGATGCTGCTGTCTTTTATTCACATCTTCCCGTGCTGTCCCCTCACTCCATTCCATGTCATATGTAAAGAACAGACACCATAGGGTATGTAATTTTGACCCTCCTGAGGGATCCCAGGCTGAAATTACTGTATTAATATGTCTTTAAAAAAATCTACAAGTTTTTCATAGTATTTTGTGGCCTTCATGCCAGCTCTTAAGGATTTGATATATTAATATGCAACAAAATAAAGAGAACACTGTGTTTGGATAAAATTGTGTGGTTAAGTGATTTTAAAGATTCGGTTTCAAGATTAGCATTCTGTCCTGGCACCAGTAGCTTCAATTGCAGCTCATCATTGTGTTTGAACCACGACCTCTCTCGTTCTCAATATGAATTGCTAAAGAACAGTGACAGGACGAGGGGGAGTGGATTCAGAGAGAGACAGGCGGTTGAGATCGGATTATTTACACCGAGGGTGGGCAGGCCCTGGCACAGGCTGCCCGGAGCCGCCGTGGCTGCCCCGTCCCTGCAAGCGCCCGCGGCCAGTCAAACACGGCTTGGAGCGCCTGGGACAGTGGAGGCTGTCCCTGCCCGTGGCCGGGGGTGCTTCACGGGCCCTTCCAAGCCAGCCCATTCCGTGATTCCGCGCTAAGCGTTACTGCGGGATGAGGCAGCCCCGCGGCACCCGATCGCTGCTGCGGTCACCGATCCGCCAGGGGCTCCGTGCGCCGCCCCGGCGGGGGCTCCGTGCGCCGCCCCGGCGGGGGCGGACGGCCGCGGGGTCGGCAGCCCGGCAATGCCTGCTGCCCCTTTCCCCGGGGGACAGCGTGGGGAGGCTGCTCCGAGTTCCCGGCTCGTGCAGGCAGCCCGGGACAGGCCCCGGTGCGGTAACCGCGTTCCTCCCGCCCCGTTCGCCCCCGGCCCCGCTCGCAGGGGCCCTTCGCCGCCGGCCGTGAGGCCACAGGCCGGCACACGCCGATGGCCGGCCCTGCCAACCGCGGCCCCTGACGGGGCTGCGCCCGCCCCTTACACACCGCGGCGGGGGCGGCTCGGAAGTGACGGCGCAGGAAGCTCCGGCCCGTTCGAAAGCGCCCGGCGGAGCCGCGGCCGCCGCCTCTTTCCCGCCGCCCGGGCCGCCATGGCCGCCTTCGCCATGGAGCTGCCGCCCGCTGGTGAGCCGGGCACACGGGCCCTCAGCCGGGCACACGGGCCCTCAGCCGGGCACACGGGCCCTCAGCCGGGCACACGGGCCCTCAGCCGGGCACACGGGCCCTCGGGCGCTGCTCGGGGCTCCGCTGCCCGCCGGGGTGCCCCGCTCCGGGCGCTGCTGGGCGGCGCGGGAGGGGAGCGGGGTGAAAGCCATCGGCCGCCGCTTGTGGCCGCGAAAACGCTGCGATAAACTCGGCCGGCCTGTAAAATGAATGGTGAAACCGCCCCTGATCTCAGCGATACGTGTAAATATCTCAAGGGCGGGTGCCAAGAGGATGGTGCCGCGCTCTTTGCGGTGGTGCCCAGCGGCAGGGCGAGGAGGAATGGCCATAAACCAAAACCAAAACACGAGGAGTTCGATCTCAGCACGAGGAGGAACTCTCTGCAGTGAGGGTGTGCAGTCTCCCTTTCTGGGGAGATTCCAAACCCACCTGCAGACACCTCTGCGTGCCTGCTCTGGGAGACTCTGCCTTGGCAGGTTTGTGTGGACTGGGTGATCTCCAGAGGTGCCTTCCAACCCTAGCGATTCTGGGATTCAGTGATCTTCGTCACTCACTGTACCTTGTGTTATGCTTCTTTAATTGAGCCCACAGTGGGAAAGGTTAGCTCACCCGTCTTTTCGGTATTGTAAAATTTTGTTTTCAGGAGCTGAACCGATGACTCTCGGCTCGCCGACATCTCCGAAGCAAGGCCCCAGTGCTCAGTTTCTCCCCGGGTTTCTGATGGGTGACTTACCTGCCCCGGTGACCCCGCAGCCGCGGGCTCTGTACGGCCCTTCAGTCGGTGTCATGGAAGCAAGGTCTCCGCTGCTTGCAGGTCAGGATTTGTTAAACGTTGGGAAATTGTCCTGAAAGCAAAAAAAAAAAATTGGTTTGTCTCATTGTTTTATGTTGTTGCAGACTTGAATCCTTATCGTTTTATATCTCTCTGTAAGCAAACTCTACTGATTGCATAAGTGGTGAATCAGTGCATTCAATTATAATAAACATTTTAAATGTGGTAGTTTTGGTATCAGGAAAGGTCTGTGTTACAAGGAAGGTAACATGGACCTCTCCTAATACAAAATCAATTTATATAACTCTTAACAAGTCAATTACACATACATGGATGTTGAAAACAGATATCTGCTGGCAAACTAAATGCAGCTTGTGCAAACTGCTGATTTCTTTGCAGAAATTTTTCTATTTCTTTGAATTCTTAAAGGTCACTTACAGATTGTCAAACTTACAAAAACTGGGTGGAGGAAAACTGAAAATATACTTATTAATTAGTATCTAGTGGTTGTAGCTAACATCTTGATGGCTGCTGTCACTGGACTGGAGTAGTGACTTTTCCTGGCTATAGATGCTCATTTCTCTTCAAGCACCTAATTAATCAGGCCAGGAGAAGTTCCTACCCGTGTTAGTGTTGTACATCTGTTCTCTTCTCTGAGACGAATGAGTAGTTGATATGTCATGGGTGATCTTGGCTTCTGCACTAAATCAGTTGGCATAATTTAATATCTGATGCTGTTAATATGCTAATCATTTTGAAAGAGAAATTGAGGATTAAAATACTGCAAGAATTTCTCTTAATAAAATATTCTCTTCTCTGAATGTCAGGCTGGACTGGACTCAGTGGTCTTTCTAGGTCTCTTCCAACTTAAAATGTTCCATAATTGGAGGTTTGTTGGTCTTCTTGCTCTTGTCTGCCTGCCCTTATAAGCCTGGGAACAAACCTCGTATAAAAATATTTAAGAAACTGAAACCATGTGAATTTCAAAAATTGTTGTGGTGAAATGTAAACTACTTTTTTTCCCCTGGGGTAAATCCACACAAAGTGTTAAGATAAATCAGGTTCTTTCAAAAACTTTAATTCTCTGTTATACTGGATGTCCCAAAATTTACAGAATGAGAGGGCAGCTGGTTTAACTTCATCCTGTCTGTGTGCAAGCTAGTCCCTACTCTCGAGGGCTTACATTTTTATTTAATATGAAATTAAATGGGAAGCCAAGGAATTTGGACAGTGGGAATGTGACAGTAATGTGCAATGTCTCTGTGTGTTTTGGTATGGTTCTTTAACATGTAGGATATCTCAATTTTTAAAAATCTTGCTTTTGCATCTGTACTATAGGCAGGTGAAACAATTAAAATGGATTTCCAGCCTGGCTCAAAATTGAAAGATAACAGCCATGCTCAGAACTTCAGAGAAAGAACACGCAAACAGTGAATATAATGGGTTAATAAGAGGTCTGAAAGTTCTAAATGGTTTTTCTGTAGGATACTGTTTGAGACACGTGTGATGCTCCTAACTAGAACATTCAGTTTGGTAGGACACATAGGTTTGCAAACCTCCAGTGGAACAATCAACAGTCTCAAACAATCCACAATCAGCATGAGAGGATGGCTGAATTTATTATTGAAGTTTCAAGAACAAGTAACATGGAAGCACAATTACAAGTTTTCTCTTGCTCTTCTCTTGTTCCTTGAATTGCAGGAGGGTCTCCCCCACAGCCAGTAGTCCCCTCACACAAAGATAAAGGTGGTGCTCCACCAGTGAGAAGCATCTATGATGAGTTATCCAGTCCTGGGCTTGGATCAACCCCTCTGTCTTCCAGAAGACCAGTAAGTGTCTTTGGTGCTGGGCTGTTCTTAGCAGCAGATGTGAGGCAGCTCACTGCCTCAGTGAATCCTCAAACTGTGCTGTACAAACTGCTGCAGCACAGTGACTGGGACCCTTCAGATCATGCTGTGGCTTAGTTTGGGTTGCTCAGTGTACCTGTTCCTGTTCAGACTAAACAAGAGCTGTGGTCATGAAGCAAATTCCTGTTATTGCCAATTTTCAATACAGCAGGAAATGAAAAATGCAAGTCGTGCCTCAGTTATGCTTTGTAAGTACAAATTAATCTTTGTTAGCCTTTCACTGTCTCGTAAATTCCTTGGGCTGCTGATTGCCAGGAGGAGCCTTTGACAACTTGAAAGGAGGCTGTAGCAAGGTGGAGGCTGCTCTCTTCTCCAGACAGCAAGTAACAGGACAAGAGAAAATGGCCTCAGGTTGCACCAGAAGAAGTTTAGATTGGACATGAGGAAAAATTTCTTCACTGAAAGGGTGGTCAGGCATTGGAACAGGCCACCCAGGGAAGTGTTAGAATCACCATCCTTGAAAGTGTTCAAAAATGTGTGAGAGTGGCACTTGGGGACATGATTTAGTGTTAGGTTAAGGGTTGGACTCGATGACCTTAGAGATCTTTTCCAACCTTAAAAATTCCGTGTGTATGTGATGATCTTTTGGAAGGCAATAGAGGCACTTAGGGAAACAGAAGGAATTTTTTTCTGAGTAACATATCTAATCACAGTTTGGGTTAAAAGAGGAAACACTAAAACTTCCACAAAGTAAATTTTATAATAAGCTCTGCTGCTTAACTTACTAATCAAGCTTTAGGAGGTCCTTTCTCACTGAACTCTGATGCAAGGAGAACACTTTTCACTGAATGAGCAGTCTTTCTGTTGAGTGTTGCCTTCCGAAAAGTTTATTCTGAAAGCTGAGGTTCTCTGTGAAGGACAGAATCCTATAGTGTCTTAAAGGGCTGGATAATAAATTTCAAAAATGTTGAGCAGCTGTCAGAACATATGTTGCTAGGTCTACTCCAGGCTGTTTGATTTTGTATCTAAGAAATGCCATGATTTAGACTAAAATTGTTTGGGGTGTTGAAATCCTGCGTTAAAAAGAAAACAACTACTACCATCTAAAACTCAAAGTACACTTCCCTTCTATGCACTGAATAGTTGAGCAGGAAAGTCAGTCTGGTAACAGTCTCCACGTAAGTGAAGGTTATGTTTCCATGATTTCTGAACCCTTTAGGCAGTGAAAATGCTGACAAACTTAGGGTATTAATATCCTTCCCATCAGGATGCACATCCCTATTGCAGTGCAGCAATAGGGAGATGACTATTTTGAGAAGGTAAAGGAAAGGGTTTCTGAGTATTGATACTTAAAACGACTTTGTTTCACAAAGCATATGTCAAATACATTGTCAGATAACTTTTCATTAATACCTCTTGGTAGTCTTTTATTAAATATACTTGAAAATATCTGTTCTTATCCTTAAAAGTTAAGAGTAACTTAAGGCAAACAGTTAATATTACTACCTGAATGTTTGAATCCCTTGAAAATTGTATACCTGTAAGAATGATCTGTTACTTTCTGTATATTAATGCAGGCCAGCTTTACTTTAACACAGAGCCCCTCAGTTGGAATTCTGCCATCAACTCCGGGAGCAGGTAGATGTCCTGTCAAAATTTCTATTCTCATTTCTTACTGCTTTCTTTAATAGAGGAAATCATCACTATTCAAGCTACATCAGTTCCTTGCTAATTTATGAAGAGGTTGTGTATTTGTTGGCTTTTCAAAAGGTGCATGGGTGTGAGTAGGAAATTAATTATTCACTCTGAGACTGACTGAGATTCAAGGAACTTTGCATGTTCCTTGTTCCACATGTGGTGTTGAACTGAGCACAGAGGTGTTTGGAACTGAATGAAGAAGCTGAGATTGGTGGATTGGCTTCCATCTTCACAAGGTTTGATATCTTGTGTAGGTGCTTTTTGCTAAACTGTATTCTGTTGGCCTGTTCCTATTTGGCAACTGTATTAAACTGTTGGTGTTTCAAAGTCAGAGAGCACAAGGTTGCTACTCACAAAAACTTATTAGTGTGTTTGTAGACGTGAGGTTATTATTGACTTCCTTTTTCTGTCTGTGAGTAAATCCCCATCAAACTCCTCCATACACAAGTGAAACGCTTGACACTGAATTGATTCTTTTATTATAAACCTGTCTTGCAAGAGAAGTTTGTTCACCAATACCATTTCAATTTAACAGCTTCGGGCATGTTCAGTCCTGCAAGCATTGGGCAGCCTAAGAAGACAACTCTGTCTCCTGCTCAGCTGGATCCTTTTTATACTCAAGGTGATTCCCTCACTTCAGAAGATCAGCTTGATGACACATGGGTAACTGTATTTGGGTAAGTCCATTTCCAAAGCCTCACAATAACCCGGGGAAAGTCTTTACAGCATATGAGGAAAATCCTTGGGCGTTGGTGTTGTCTGCACTGGAGTGTGCTGCAGGAGCTGCAGCTCTGGTTAACACAAGCAAGCACTCACATTTCAGTGAGCATCTTAAGCTGCACGTTATTTCTGCCTGGTTAGAAAGGCACTGTTCTGCTGCTGGGCTGTGTGCTGAAGTGCCTGGCACCTGGAAGGTGGCATTTCTCCAGTCACTGCTTCTGATGGCATCAAGTGGTATCTTCTGCATTGCTGGAAATGCTTTATAGGGCTGTATCTTAACACCTGGATTCTTGAACCACTCATCATTTTTTGAGTATTTTTTTCTGCCTTTCAGATTTCCTCAAGCATCAGCTTCCTATATTCTACTACAGTTTGCTCAGTACGGAAACATATTAAAGCATGTGGTACGTCTTGGTTTGATACTTATGTCAGAAGAAATCTGGAATTAAGCATTTAAAAAACTACATTTCACAATTTTCATCTCATTCAGATGTCCAACACAGGAAATTGGATGCACATTCGGTATCAGTCGAAGCTTCAAGCCCGGAAAGCCTTGAGCAAAGATGGAAGAATTTTTGGGGAATCTATCATGATTGGTGTCAAGCCCTGCATAGATAAAGTAAGTTAATAGTTACTTTCAGTTAAATATAAGGCACTCTGCTTTTGGTCTTTCTTTTTATTTTCCCTGACCTCTTTGATTTTTTTTTCTTTTGGAATTGCAAATTGTAGGTAGTTCATCTATATAGATGTAGTCTGTTACACATTTACATAAGTTTTTTCTGAAGTGTTTGTCACCATTTCCTGCTGAGAAGGATCATTATGGGCCATCTCTGTGCTCCTTGGAAGTGACAACACACACAATCACACTGCTGTGCCAGACAATGAAGTGAAGCCATGGTACAAGAGACAATTGAGATGAATTTCCTGCTGGAATTTGTGGCATTTAGGGCCTGCAAGAGACACCTAATGGCACACTGAGACTCTTGCTGCTCCTAATTCTACCTCTCTGGTTTTAATGTGACTGTGTGCTTCTGGCTCTTGGATTTATCTTAGTACTTTTGGACTGAAAATTTGTTAGCAAGAAAATCCCAATCCTGTTCTCCCACCTGCCCCTAGAAGAACATGTCACTCTATTGTAAGCAGTAGTGGGGGTAGACATGGTTTTCTTGTAGTCTTAATATTAACATGAGCTATTATATTGATGTCTAGGTATTGGCAATATCCTGACCTTTAATTCTTGCAGTGCTCTGCACTGGGTACTGTACTTTAGCTTAAGAAAATAACCTTCATTCTTCTGTAGTGCACAGACTTATTTTTTTGTCTCCTTTAAGGATACTTGATACTAAAGAGTAATGTAAGCTTTCCAATGTAAACCATTCTGCAAAGGCAGCCCTAGAAATTCAACTTGCAATTGGTGAAGTTTTAGCAGTCTGAAACATTTCTTACACTCAATAAAATTCAGAAACAAGTGCTTCTGTGGGCCTTTTCTCTGTGGGCTTCTGCTGGTGGTCTGTCCATGTCTTTTTACTATTTTGGTGCCCAGTTTGGATGGATGAATGAATTGCCTGTAAGCTGAAGCTCTGGAAGTAATGATCTAAGACATAATTGCCGGGCATCTGATCTTCATTGTTTTTGAATTCTCATAACGTCTTTTGTGGATAGTATTCACTTTCATATACCAATAAATAAACCCATAGTCATTAATTTGTATTTTTGGAGGCAAAAGATTTCAGGAGACTAATCCATTGCAGTTTTGGTAAGACTTTCCTGCAGCTGAAAACGAGGTATGATGGATTTGACATCAGTGCTTAGGCTTCTGATTTAGAAGTGTTAGTTCCTTGGGTCCCCTTGTGCCACCCACAGTGTCAACAATCTGACTGTTTATTTTGGAAAGCCCTCTTCTACCAAATGCTGCTGAATTTCTGCTGTCCTTAGGCTGGTTGAATCCTATGCTCCATGGAGTCTAAATGCACCAAATCACATCTCCCCAGGCTGGTTATTGACCATCTTGTTTTCTCTGGTTTGCTGTGGGACTTGGGGTTCTTATCAAGTCCCTTGCTACCTCTTCCATGCATTCCTTGCTAAACATGAGCTTATGAAATGGAACCCTGAAGTTTATTGCAAGCCATACAATGTATTTTCTCTACATTGTTTCAAACTTGGTTGAGCTTTAGTACAGACAGTGAACAGATTCCAACCTTCCACTGCTTTGCAGTGGCATAATTCAACGTGTAGATGATGGCAGTGAGGAAAATGCTTGGTGGTCATGTGTACCTGTGTGTTCTGCACTCACATGCCTTTGACCTTTCGGGATCCAAATATGTTTTACCAAAAAAAAAAAAAATAGTAGATAATTTTAGATGATAAAGGTTGGAATACTGCTTTTCAGTATTTGTTTACATTATATTAACCCTCTGTTTAAGAGTGTGATGGAAAACTTTGAAAGAAGCTCTACATCCTCAATGTCTTCGATTTTCACTCCACCTACAAAATCTGCTGGCACACCAACACAGCCTGCAAATAATACTGCAAGGATTTCTACAATGAGACCTCTTGCAACAGCATATAAGGCTTCCACCAGTGACTATCAGGTATTCTGAGGGAAAAACAAACGTGTTTTTATGTTGTCTCCCCTTAGCTCTGTGAGGCTGTGCAGACATTAACTTCAATGTGACCTTAGCTTTTATCTTTTGCTGTCAGTTCTTTAATGATGTGGTTCAAGTACAAGCTCAGTCTGTTCAGTCTCTAAAATAATAATAAAAAATACTAAAGCAATGACTTGTCACTGTTCCAGGGATTGAGGGCTTGTTTTGAAAATATTTCAAACGCATTTTGTCAAAATATAGTAGAACTTAGGAAAATAAATAAATGGGTAGTGTGAAAACTATTAACTACATGTTGACTGATTGTCTGTATTTTCTCTTTTTGTTTTTCTCCCTGCCTTCTAGGTGGTTTCTGACAGACAGACTCCTAGGAAAGATGAAAGTATTGTCTCTAAAGCAATGGAATATGTTTTTGGCTGGTAATACACAAGAGGAAGTAACACACCAAGCTGGTCGGGGTTTGAACTGTACTGATGCCATTGGTAGTTAGTTGTATAACTACCAGTGGCAGTATTTTATCTTGCATAGCACCTGTGATGCCTTCAGTTCATCCAGAAGACACGTGGCTTGCACTTTACATGATGGCAGTGTACACATGGTTTTACAAACGGAGTAAATGTAAATAAAAGTGCTTAATCCCTATTTGTGCTCTGATGGCGTGACTGAAAAAATGTCAGCACTGACTGCTCTGTGCCGTTGTGTGCACCTCCTGTGCACAGAGCCCTTTTCATGCCTGCTCTGGACACTCTTTGGATGACAGGCGGGGCTCTGGCTCTGAGGTCAGGCATGCCCAGGAGAGACTGGGAGGGTGTCGTCCCGCTGGTCCCAGGTTGGTTTCTGGCTGTGTGTGAGGCAGGAGCCGCGATTCCTCAGCTGTGGGAGCAGACCTGCAGCCAGGCTCCCTGACAGCGCTCAGCCCAGTGCATCTGAGCCTCAGCCCTGTGCTGCTGCTTCATTTGCTGCATTTCTACAACACCCAAAGCTCTTCTGGGCGCTTCTATTGCGCTAACGGGGTAAAAGAAAATTGCGATCTTTATTGCTACCGCTGGAAAACAAGGTGAGCAGATGGACAAAATGCCTTTTCTAGCGAAAAGTGGGACAAGCTGTGGCAGGTTTTGTGGGCGGCGGCCATAGGGAAAGAGATGGTAGCCACAACATCGTTACCTACGTGGTATTTTATTAGAAATTCGTTTAAAAAATTACAATTTGCTGAAGGGACCGCAGTTGCTGCACCCCCCGCGGGCTCCAGAGAGCTCTCTGTCAGTACTGCCTGTGCCTGCAGGTCCGTTTCTGTTCCGTCTACCCACGAACGATGGAAAATTTACCTTTTAATCCATGTTGAAAAGATGATTCAAAATGTTGAATCCACTTTGAAAGCGCTTCCAGTCTGCGCCGTGAGGAGACGCCGTGAGGGGCCCCGAACGAAAGGGCGGGGGGCGGAACCTTCGTGCGTGCGCTCCGCTAAATGGCTCCGGCGGGACACAGTGTCCCGGGCGGCGCGGGGCGGCCGCTCCGCCGCACGGCAAACCGCGGTGGCGGGCGGGGGCCCCGGTGGCCGCGGTGGCGGGCGGGGGCCCCGGTGGCCGCGGTGGCGGGCGGGGCCAGCGGCGGCTCGGCTCGGGTGAGTTTTATCCTGCAGAAAGCCCCGAGCCCCCGGCAGCGGTGGGTTCGCAGCTCCCCGCGGAACGCGCGAGCTGTGCAGCCGGCAGGAGGCGGAGCGCGTTTCGCGCTGCCCGCTCCTCCCCACAGTGACGCTCCAGTGCCGCTCCCTCATTCCCTCAAGGTCCCTGCTCGGGGCTCCCGGCCGAGCTCCGGGCGGGAGGGGGAGCCGCAAGCGCCTGGTGCTCCTATAGCCTTTTCTGTATTTGTTGTCGGTGTTTCCCCCTTTTCTACACGCTGCCCAGGCACTGCGGAGTCACGGATCTCATCCCTACGGCTGGGAGCAGAGCACGGCGGCGTTTGCTGTTCCTTTCCCCGCAGCAGCGCCGAGTGGGCTCTGACCGCCTCTGTTTAATGAAGCTTTACGTATTGCGTTGGTGTGCCTTGAAAACGTGGTGATAAAGGGTTTTTCTAAGTTAAATTTGTTTTCTGTCTGAATTTTAATTTTTTAGTTTTATGCTTGCTGAAGAGAGAGAAAGCAGTAAATGCAGTGCCTTATTACCTATCAAAGATTTGAACATGGTCTGATTTCTTTAACACGAATGTTAACAAATTTGCCAGATGAAATGACACAAAATACAATCGTGAGAAGCTACTCAGCTGTCCAGAACTCTGCCAAATTACACGTTATATTTTTCAGTAACGCTGCACTCCGAAAAGTCTTACTAAATTCCTGTTTCTGTGAAATTTGCAGTTTCTATGGGCTTTTCTCATAACTAAATTATTTATAAGTTTAATATGCTTGTTGAGACTTTTATCCCCCTAGTACACCATCACACTGTTATTTCACTTACGGATTGGTCACTTTTTCATTTTCCTTTTGTGTTAATAGCAGTAGAATAAGTTCCATGACTTAATGGTACTAATTTGCAGTTATGTTTAGTTAAGGTCCAATAATGTAATGCTCTGTTACCTTCTTGAGCAAGGCTAAGTTCTATTCATTATTATTTCCCATGTGAAAACAATCTTGGTATGAAAGGTTCCTCAACACAACCACCTGTTCTTGGGTTAAAAAATAAGTGCATCTGTGTAAACAATAAAGGAAAAATGTAAACAACCTGAACATTAGCACATACAAACAATCACCTTGTGACCAATAAATGAAGTGGTAAGAAAACTACCAGCCCATGGGTGCTGCACACGAGGTGTGTGAAAATGGTGTAAAATAAGTGATGTGAATAAAGAATTGGCTGTTCCCACATGAAGAAAACAGAGTCTCGGCTAACTTATTGCAGTAATTTCCACCGTGAGTGGTAATGACATTTTGCTTCTGCCTGGTGCCTGCTCAGCCTTTCTTTATTGCTGTCTCATGAGGCAAGAGCAAGTTCCCACAAGCACAAATGAGGGGGCACACAGCTCAGACCCTGCTCAGACCACTGCAGCCCCTCCTGTTTGCACCCTCCAGGGCCAGGTTTACCCGTCTGTCCCCTCTCCCAAAGCACAGAACTCCTCCCTCTGCCCCAGGAGCAGACAGCACAGGAGGCCCTGACCTTACACCAAAACTGCACGGGGTTTGCAGGCCAAGCAGAGCTCTGTGCCAAGAGGAAATATTGCTGCTGCTTCTTCACTTAAAAAGCCATCAAATTCACACTATATACAACATATATAGAAATAACTTTTAATTAAAAAAACAACCTTGCATCAAAGATTATTGTATCAGACATTGAAGCAAGATTCAAGTTTAAGACAAACCAGTGTTAAAAAAGTGTTTAAAAATAATCAGAATGTGCAATAAACTACAATGTAGCAATAGGCTGTAGTGTTGAAACTTTACTGAACTGTTTTCATATGCTCAGTCTGTATTTCCTGTCATTTTGACAAAAAAAAATTGTCACTAAAACTGGGTCATCTGTCCAGTGCCATTCCAGATATTACACATGGAGAAAACACAGAATACAGAGACTCCTATTAAATTGCCTTCAACTGTTCCTACACAGAAAAACTGCCTGTTGGTGGATTATACCTACATTCAATGTTTAATCTTTGTTAATACCTCTTGGGATTGCAGATACATTCCAAGCCATGCTATTTAGATGCAAGTTTAAACAACTTGCTATTGTTTGCTCACTGTGAATGCACTGGGAAATGAAAACTCTATCCAGAATCACAATGGAAAGCTCTGGGGCTCCCTTTTTTATTGCTCTTCAAGACATCAATCATCTTTTCCCTTCCAGCTAGTCACTAAATGTTGGGCATGCTTCTGAGACTCGTACAAGGCACTGTACAGAAATAGGAACAAGACTTTAACATATTAAAGCAAAGTATTATGAGCCTCATTAGCTACTGGAGGACTAAGGAAGTAAGATGATCCAAAGCACAGCATTCCAGGGGCTGTGTCACTTGGCTGGAGCCCTCTTTCTTGCTGCCTCTCCCTCCCCACAGGCCCTGCTTTTTGGGTGTCAGATACATCGACTGTGGCAATGCAGTGGGCAACTTCTACCTTATTGCTTAAGGACTGCAGTATGAAACGTGCCCTGGCACTGCTGACAGTCAGCTCCATGGCTTCAGCGAGGTGCAAGGCCCCCAGACCCCTGGCTTGAACTCTGCTTCCCCCTACCCTCACCTTACACCTGCAGTTAGAGAGACAGCTTTGTGCACAGGAAAATAATCTGAGCCTAGTGCTTATCCCCACTGTTTTCAAGGAGTTTTTCTGTGTTCAGTTGAAGTTGTTGGATAAGCTGACAGCATCTCCTGCTGCTCCAGAGTCCACTAGAACCAGATATGCATTTGAAAACAAACAAACAGAGAAGGATGATTATTGACAAATGTGGCAATACGACAACAGAAAGTGAATAGTGCCAGCAATTTATGTGCGCCCACTCCCGACATTGGGAGTATGAGACTTCCAGCTTGAAATAATTACTTTCTCTTGGGGTTCAGGAAGAAGAAAGTGTTGTCTTTGGGATTTATCCTGCCTGTTACAAAGCAAGAAAGAAAATATATTATATGCAGCTAACATAAAGGTATTGAATTGTGCTGTCATATGCTGTGTGAACGAGAGATTTTACCTTACGCTTCTCTCCACCTTAATTGGCTTTCTTAATGAACCACATTATTCCCTGTCACCTTTGTTTCCTTGTACTGTTGCTTCCCAGACAAACGCTCCTACAGTCTTCTGGCTCTTGGGTAGATTGTTTTCTTGGTGGATGGCCATTGTCTGGCAAAGCAGTGGGTGTGCCTGGAGTGCAGGGAGAGTTGCTGGGCAAAGCTGCACTTGACATTTCAGTCTGATTCGTTACTTGATCTTGGCACAGTAAAGCTTCTACTTCTTCATCTTTTAGAGGAAAAACACGAAGTTCCCACAGCCCAGACTGAAAGGAAGCAGAAGAGTAGGAGTGAGGGTGGAAAAAGAGCATAGAGGATAAAAAGGGATTTCAGTTGAGTCTGAACTGATTAACTGTGTGCAGAATCATGTGCTATCAAGTAACAAACAAGTGTCTTTCTTTACAGTGCTTGCAGGGCTCTTCAGATAAAGAATACGAACCAACACTGCCAGGCACCAAGACGTAAGCTGGCTGCACAAGGTTTTGAACTAATAATAGACCTTGAACAGGCAAGAAAACTCTTCTCCACAATGCCAGACCATCAGGATGCCCGACCCCCTAATGATCAGGCCTGTCTGCAACCTTGGCCAACACCCCAGAAAAAACCCCAGCCCGAACCAGTCCTCCCATATCTGCTACAAACCTGTGCCCTGTGTACTGAGCAATGAAAGTTTCACTTGTAGACACATCTGGGGTTAATTTACAAAGCACAGCAATGCAGTTCTAAACACAAGTACTAGGTTCAGTGCACATTAACCAGGGTGACAGCCTGACATTCTGATCAGTGTGACAGGAGAATATCTTCAGGTTTCCTTGTTGTCACTGAAGAACTGGGCAGACCTGGAAGCTGCTGGAAGCACCCACCTTCTCCTCCTGGCTGTCCCTGCAGAGTGGTGCCACCCCTGAACAAGCAGAGCTGTGGGCTTCTGCAGCTGGGTCAGGCGCAGGGTCAGCAGCACAGTGTTCTTTCTGCACCGAGTCCTGGCTCTGTCGCCCATCAGCATTTTTGCTGTAAGATCTAGTGCAGAATTAGAAATTAGTTTTAAGAGCTATTCCCTGACCTTTCACATTGCCACCAGCAGTTCACATTTCCTTTTCAAAGTGTGCAGTTTCTCCATACATGCTGCCCCCACTCTGCTTGCTCAAACCAGAAGAGCAGAGGAAAACTGGTGTGGCTCTTGACCTTGCTGGCTTTAAAAGATTAAAAAATTTGACCTCACTTTTAATAGAACTTCAAACTAGATATAAAGCAGTGGTATGCATCTGAAATGCCAGGTGGAAGCCTGACCTTGCTCATGTCAGTGAGCAGTTTAATTCTGAATTCAAGCAGCACTAAGATTTTACCAAGGAGTTCACAGTTTCAAAATTAAGACACATACAGAACATTTTATTTTTCAGTACACTTTCTAAAGTTGGGAATACTTAATATAAAATTACCTAAAATAAAATTCCTCAATATGGCTTAGCTTTATTTTTATCTTGCATTAAGAAAAGCTATTTTTGACCATTTATTCCTAGTGTCATGGCTCACTTTCAGACAAGAGTAGACACAGCCACATGATAAATAGCAGAAAAACCTATCCCAACATTTACAGGCTGCTTTTTGCCCTGGCAGACTGTGAAGTGATTTATGGGAATCATTTTCTCAGGGCCAAACTGCAGATGCAGGTTTATGATGTTTGTTCTGATATACACTACTTTTTGCAAGACTTTTAGTGGTTATATTGAGTAGTTATAATTAGAGTTCTGCACCAGATGGCAAGCCTGTGAGAATGCAGCATTGACACAATGACTTTTGAAGTGTAGTGCCCCTGGCACGGCCCAGGACCATTCAGACACACATCTGTGAGCAGTGTGGAGTTTCATCTGAGTCAGGTGAGCGAAGAAGGTCTCATGATACCCTGGGTGGCTGGGGTGACAGTGACTGGGATGGCACAGCCTGGCAGAGCTCTGTGTTCTCTTGTTTAGCAATGCCAGGTCACTAACATGCCCAGTTTCTGTAAGTGTGCTCAGCACTGCCCTCCCTTACAGCCTCGGAGTTAAACATACCCGCTCCTGTCCCTGATGAGTTCATTAATGAATTTCAGCCTGCTGTGGCAGCATTAGTGACATTCCTGCAGCACAGACCCCCAGGTTCCAGGAAGGCTCTTATCAAAGCTAATACACCTGCCTGCTGCTCCTCCGGGGCCAGCGGCTCTGCTCCCACAGCGACCAGCGCGCGCGCTCTCTCTCTTCGTACTTGGCGTGGCGCAAGCAGAAAGCTCTGTCTGACAGGTCTTCTGCCTGTAACACAGGAGAGCTGCCCTTGTCAACAGCACTGAAAACACCAGCAGTGTTAGACAGAACTCTGCAAAGGCCTGTTCAACAAACAAGAGGCAGCACCATGCATGCTTTCACTACAAAGGTACATTTCCGTGTGTTCTGTTTACAAGAGCTCTGGTGTATGGGGTGCTGTCATTTTAGCTTTATTTCTTTACATGTCTGTGGTTGATCTGAATTGATATAGAAGTTACACCCCCTCCATTAACTAACACATTTTTCTCTGTGGTGAGAGGCAGAAAATTTAGAGGACAAGTATTCATTTGCAAATCAAGGCAGTGTTAAAAGTACATAATAAAGACAAGCAAAAATTCCAACAGTTTCCAGAGATTGCTTTAGGAGGAGGCTGGGAGGCAGCAGGATTTGCCAGGTGCTCTTTAAGCACTGAGAAATAGGTTTGAGATCACTAAGGACTTTGGTAACTCCACAGAGAGGAACTTGCTGAACCTGAGGTGCCACATTCCTGCTGTGAAACCAAGCAGAAAATGGCTTCTGCTTTGAAGATATTATTTCTTACCCAATGGTTTGCATGATCCCGAGTACAGCTTAAACCAGCCCTAATGCAAGTCCTTTACCTGCTCACAGTAAAACAGAGCCAGCTCTTTAGGTAAAAGATGGAGCTATTGTGCCTATTGGCTTTCACTGTGGAGTACCATCTGTGTTTCTCACAGCAGCAAGTTTGTTCCTTAGCCAGGGCTGGCTGAGGAGCACTTTGCTGTCCCTCCCCCTCACTCCCCTGATGGCAGGGGGAGTTCTTGGCTGGATCCTCCAGTACAACTCTCAGTTGTTTCAAAGTGCTCCAAAGCATTCAAAGTTCACCTAAAAAGCTGAGGTTGGCAGGAGCACTGGAGTGCTGCAGCCATGGATTTTATGCCAGCTAGTCCCAGCTCAAAAGCTGAGAAATTCTTGGAAAGAACAATTCCTGGTCATAGGAGCTGTGAAGCTGCACTGCCAGATCAGCCCTGGACAAGAATTATACTAATAATTGGGCAGGTCATGGAAAATAAACTGCATTTTTTTTTCTAAGGCAAAATCCTCGGTGATGTTGTACAGGTAACAGCATTTATCTTCCAGCTGAGCCTACACAACAGAGAACCACATGCAGGGTGCTGACTCAGTGCCAGGCAGTGCCACAGAGACACTGGCAGTGCCCCATTTGGTGGTGTTTCTGTGGAAGCCATGCCCATATCAAGGCCCCCAGCCCCGAGGGAGTTCACAGCCATCGGGGGTACAATGGCAAAGCACGACAGGCAATCTGTGTGATCCCAAAGGCTTCATCTGCACTGGAATCAGGCACAGGAGCCACTTGTACAACTGGGGCTGCCCAGCTCCTCCTCAGCCCAGCACTCCACAAGGCTGCTTACTCTGCTCATCTCCTCACTCCTTGCTAAAGGCTCCTTCACTGCTTTTATTTATTTATGTTAAACACAAACCACTTCGTTAGCTCCTGCTTTCCTTTCATGCAAGTGAACATAATGGGCTTCCTCCTCTCTGAAATTCAGCAGCTCTGTCACTTGGAGAGCATCCAAACAGGGCTACAGCTCAGTTCACATTCTGCTTTCCAAGGTCAGTGATGTACAGCATGAAAGTGAGAATTTTATGAACTACAAAAGTGTTATTCCCTTGGGGAAAATTCAGGATTTTTCTGTGCTCAGATTTCCTTTGAGGTGGAAACAAAATATAATTTAGAAAGAAAAACTTAGGAATTTGAAAAGACTTTTCTTAGCAGATTGCCAAAACTTTTCATGCTGGGAAGAAATTTCATTTTTAACAAGTTTCCATTCCAAAATTGAAGTCCTCATTCCTCTCTAAGTGAAGAGTTTTGAAAAATACAGAAATAAGCCTTGTTTGTTTTCCATAGCCAGTGATATCATATTTAACCATTTGTTTATTTAAAGAGATTTCTAAAGATTCTTTTGAAGAGTATATTTTCTTATTTAAAAATTATTACTTTTCTATAGATAAAAACTTCACAGCATCAGAATAAAAGGTCTTTACTCACTACAATCTCTGCCACTCCCCAGCATTTCCTCTAACAACTTTAGATGAATCTGAAGTTCTGTAACAGGAGAAATGTGTTGGTTTTTCCTCCCTAAGGTTAGTTTGCACAAGGACAAAGGCAGAGTCACTCCTGGGTGGATGGATCTGGCAGTGATGTTGACAGAGGAGGCTGTGGGGAAGGCCTGTTTGTGAGGCATGTCTGATGATTTCACTCAAAGAAAACTCAGCTTTGGATCCCCCCATGACACTGCAACACACTGTGCATTGATGTTGAACAGCACCAGGAATATTTCTGAAAGGTTCTCAAAACACCAAAATCTGTGTTTCGCTCTTTGGCTCCACAGGAAACTGAGTCATAGGCCACGAAAACACTTATGCAAAACTAATTGCACAAGGAATTACTCCAAAGGATTTGTCATTACTAAAACAACTACAAAATAAACTTGAATGTTACAACTGAGCCTTTCCAGAAGCTTTAACCTGGACAAAACAAATCAAAACAAAAACAAACAGGAAAACCTGTGCCACACCCTCCCATGCCTTAAAGCAATAAGACTGAATTCATACATGCAAACCAGGAAACTCAAATGTTCTATTTCCAGAAAGTATTTTTAGAGCAAGTAATAGAGCAGACATAGATAGCAGATTAACTTTTGCATTGCCAATTTTGTTCTTGTCAGGCAAGGTTTCCAGAAACAAAAATGCACCCATAAAAGGTAAGCTTTTATGCTTACACAAGGACAACTCTGAAGTTTGAAATTCAGCTCTGCAGAAGATAGAGAAGTAAAGAAACTATTATGCAGTACCACAAAAAAAAAAATTAAAATTATATAATTTCCAACACCTACACAGGCTACTATGCAGTGAAATAAAGAAAAAGAGCATTTTATATAAAAGCAGAAAGTATATTTTGCCTTCCCCTGTGTTACATGAATGAGCTACTGAAGGTTGCCTTGACTTTAGCACATGGAGCAATTTCAAGAGTGTCAGAGCACGAGTACAGAAAATGCCAAGAGGTAATGGTGCTGTTTCCTCGTGTCTTTTTACAAGCTAACTCAGCAGCAAATGAAACTCGGCTCAAAGCTAGAGGAAGATGAAGAATTATGGTCAACCACCTTTTCTCAGTACTGTGAAAAACATCCAGACTATACTATCCCAAAAGAACGGGGGAATTGGCAAAGGATGATTTACAAACAAGACCATTAGCACTTTTCTCTGTCTGACACTCCTCCCCTCGTTCCACCCAGCAGCTGACAGATGATGCAGAAGCACTGGGCTGCAGCGGGAGGCCAGGCTGCTGCAGTGTTAACTCCAGTGATTGCCTGGCCACAGCATGAATCACACGGGATTGAGAGTCACACCAAGCACATTGTACTGGGTGGGCTAATTCAGACATTAGCCCATGAGCTTCAGAGAGAGACCTTGAACTCCCTTCAGCAAAACACACCAAAAGCTGAGACACATCATCTCTACGGGATCTGCAATCTAAACAAGAAATCCTCTGATTCCATGGAAGCTCCTTGAAGCCCTGAATGCAAAGCACTGTTGAAATTCTTCCCTTCTCCCCAGACACCAGCATGAAGGCAGCAACGAACAGTAGATGCTCAAGGGACAGTGTGCCCTTGCTGCCTTTATTAGTTATTCTCCATAATTAAATCTCCTTGCAGGAGAGTTCTGCTGTGTGTGGAACTCGACCTTCTCGGCACAAAGGAAGGACAGGCATATTTCCTGCTAGCTGGGACATACTCACCTAGAGGTTGGTGGGTGGAAGTGACATAAATTTGACCACAGATTGCACAGGAATTTCTCTACTGCATTGGAAAAGGCAGGGACAGAGCAAGCTTTTTCTTCCAACCCAAGAGTATGGTGCCAGTTAAGTGCAGCTACGCCAGCTAAGGAGGTGAGACCATGACGTTCTCCCACAGGAAAGGTTCTGGAGCAAGTAGCTACAGACCTAGTAAACCTCTGAGGAAGTTTGTGCCTTTGTGGAGAGTGTATTTTCTACCCCAAGGGAGTGACACAATAATTTGTTTGCTGAGTTTAACATAACCTTCTGCACTGCTACCTAAATGCCATCTTTTTCTTCTGCTATGGCAACTAAACCTCTGCTGTAGAGATCCTCTCAAACAGCAGCTCAGGAACAGATACTGTGGATAAAGGTAGGAATACAAATCCTAGTTATAATCAGTGATAGTGGCAGAGACAGGAGGGAGATTAAAGATGTCCAAAGGACAGCAAAACCAACAGGTTTCTGGAGAAGAAACCACAAAAAGATTGCAAGGACAGAAAATCAGCCTAGAGAGCAGATTTGCTGGTATGTTCACCCCAAGGTCAGGAAATGCCTCAAAGCCCTGATGAGGGGAGAAAGGGACTCCCATCTGCAAAGCCCATGGATATTCCCTGAAGAAAAGGGTAGATTCTTATGTCTGGTGGAAGCAAAACCAGCCCATGATTTGCAAACTTAGCTCCACAGGCAGGCAGGAAATGCTGAAGGTTATGTTGTTCCTGACAGTGCAGAAAAGTTTGTTTCCAACAGGAGGGTTGCAGGAAAACAAACACTGAAAAGAAAACCGAGGAAACTTGCTGATTACCATCTGAAGAGCAACATGCCATGGGAACTGGCCCTGGAAGGAGGATGAGAGGGAGGGACGGCACTGGTGGCCCCAGGAGCCAGTCCCACTCCAGTGCTCAGGAGCAGGGTGCCACAGCCTGACCCAGGGACCCTTTGGGAGTGCTGGCTGTGCAGCAGCAGGGCAGAAGAGCCACACAAACAGTGAACAGGGAATATTAATGGTATACCTGCATTTCTATCTGCCACTGTAGAGATAAGACACGTTTTCACAATCTGATACTTAATACTTTATTATTGAAACTTGAACTTACTGGGATTTCTATGAAGTCAGTGTTTACAGAGAACATGCACCAATTACCCCAATTATATATTGTATCTACTTTATATAAACCGAGTGGCTTAATTAAAATACAGCCTACCTCTTCTTCATCTGTTTGAGATTTTTCTAAAGGTTGAAGTTCAACAACTCTCCAGCTAGAAGTAAGACAAGGAAAATCAAATTAAACTTAAGGTGCTGATAACAGATGGCTGAAATGTATATTTTCCTTTCCCAACAAGGTATCTAAGCTTTCCTCTTTCCTAACACAATCTTTAAGATATCCAATACAGTTGTAATAATATTTTTCAACTTAAGAGACAATAAAAAAGCAAATACATATGATGGATTTAAAGTACAGATTAAGTACATTTAGCACTTCAGGCAAAGTGCTACTAAGACACTGAAGCAGAGGAGACAAATTACCCATTTTTGAAATCTAAAGATACTCTTTTTCTAAAACAAAGGAGAAAAAAAGTCTCTAGAATCATGGATTGTAGGCCTACACTGTATGGGAAGAAATAAGCTTATTCTATTGTATCAGAATGGCTAAATTAAAAAAAAAAAGCCAAATCCATTTCTGTTAATTCAGAGAAAATAGTTTACTACTTTCTTATGAACACACATAAAAAGACAGCAATCTCCAAAAAACTGTTCAGAGCTCGTCAGCCTTATGGTATATTAAAGGCCATAACTCCAGTTAAGATGACAGAAATCCCCTCCCATTTTTAGTCAGTCTGTGCATCTGCCACATCCCTGTGTATATCAGTCTCTTTCTCCTGCACTATCAGCTGTCCAGTCTTCCCACTCCAGTCACATGAACTGAAATGTACAGTAAAAAACCCAAGTGCATGGAAAGATCATTTTTTGTATTAAAACATTTTCTAACTCTGTGTAAATGATATTCTTAATTAACAATCTCATGTTCATTTTCATGTCTCTGCAATTAAAGAGGTTGTGAACAAACCTTGGAGTAAGGATTTCTTTGTACTGCAGCTTCTCCAGCTTTGATGGTGCCACCAGCGACATGGGAATAACAATGTTGTCTATGTCATAGGAGCTCTCACTTCTCAGCCTCCTCCTGGAGTTATGCTGAACAACAGAATCAACACAAGAGGACATCACTCAAATAAATCATAGGAAATTCATGTTAGCAGAGAAGCATTACAAGTTAACAAGAAGAAAGCCTGAGCTTTAATGGAAACACTGTTCTTAAGTGCTCATTTATGTGTTCTTTGATGATCAGCTCAAGGGTGTTGTCTAAACTGTGTGGAACTCACGTTTAAGCTCAGCTCTGCATTAAATCATGGTGACTTAGTGGTGTACCACTAGGCTTAGCTAAACCATGGGACCTCACACTGAACATCATTGTGAATTTTCATTAATGCCAGTAAACAGTGTGCTTCTGTACACTGAGCCAGAGCTCTGCTGCTCCTCAGTAAATTATAGACCAGGGACTTTGCCTGGATTTCAGCACAAAGGGTTTTAAATAGGGAAACTGAGAGTCAACAAATTTTGTGACTCCATTTGTACTGTGAGGCCATTTGATATAGCTGCACCAAAAAAAAGGGTCATCAGTGCCCTAGTATAAAACTGGGAACATAAATCATGGTGTATTTAATGAAATTTGGGGAAAAAATAAGGCACAATGCCAATAAATCAAACTTACATTCCAGTTACATGATCTGCAAAATTCTTTTACAAGCAAGTATCTGTTTCAGAAACACCACATACTCAATCTGGAATAAATTAGTTAACCTAATCCACTTAATTCCCTGTAAGCATGCTCTGCACTGTCACATGACACTAGATCAGATGTAACAGGCACGTGGCTTTGGATTATTAATTCACACACTCTCTGTTGATGTTCCAGCTGGGACAGTGACCTGTTTTTGCTTTACCTGTGCTGAGGAGCTGTGAGAGGGCCGAGACATGGCACTGACACTGCTGGTGGCAGTGAAGCTGCTGTGGGGCTCTGCATGCTGGAAGGAGAACGTCTCGAACCGAGCGCTGCTTTCGCCTGTCACAAAAACAGCAATGAAGAACACACACCAGCTGTTGGCTGTTAGACTGCAGGCCTCTGTCCACACAGCAATAGTAAAGACATTTCTAGGAGCCTACAGTGAGCCACTTACAATTTACTGGGTACTAAAAAAAGCCATCTAAATAAACACTTGCTATTCATGCTGTCATTGCTGTTGCACAGAACTCATCCCTCTCATTCTACGAAGGGTTTCTTCTCATGGAACCAGCCTCATATGGGCAAATCTTTTCTTCAGGAGCTGTCACAGACTGCACACATAACAAATGCAATCTGACTTAGATTTCCCGCCCTGCTCCCCAGCAGCACTTCTCTAGTTGGGTACACCTCACAAGTTCTCCCTGACTGTTTCTTCCTTATTAAATTATAAAACTGGCAGCAAGGGTAACAAACAAAATCAGTTTAGATCTCCAAACCAATAGTGGTTTTTCCCGATTCACTGCTCCAAACAAATTGTAATTCCTGTTTACTCCCATTCAGTCCCAGTATAAACAGCATTTAGTGGGATTCATAATTTAACCGCCTGTTCTCTTTCCTTCTACCTAATTTCCAGTAAGAAAGGAGAACTCAATATACCAACAAACAAAAAGAATGAATGTATTCCAGCATGGAAGAAGAGGCAAGACTGATCCTAAAGACAGGTCAAGGTCATGAACTACCATCTCCCAGGCAGCCCTGCAACTCCCTGACACACCACTTTTATTTTTGGCCTTGTTCATTAGGCTGACCTTCCTCATGACAGCCCAAATTAGGAATAAATATGTAGTACTACACCCATAGCACTAATAAGCTAGGACTTGTGCTCCTACTCACAAATGTACCACAGAACAGTTCACTGGCAATGGCATGATCCTCATGACAGAAGATTGCTTTTTTGGTTCCATTTATGAAAAACCTAAATACTATTGTCAGAAGACTCATGGTAACTTCAAAAGGTTTATAGCAAGATGTTTTCTCTCTTGCTAGTGCTCCCAAGTAAGTCCAGCTGTTGATCTCAGTGTTCATGACCATACGCAGGGAAACAGAAACCCCATGTCAGCAGCCACCAGCAGGTAATTTTCCCACAATGTTAACTGATCATTTATCCCTTTTAATTCTTTCCTAAGGGAAATTCTAAACTAATATGGTTTCCCCTCTTGCTCAGTGACTTATTTTCTTCAAATGTCTTGCAAGGAATTTTGCCAAATGTTTTCCAAAAGCTACATAAATCTGTGACAGAATCTGTTAGGCTTTACATTCTAACAGCCTGGAGAAGTAAGATGCCATTTATCTTTACGGTGCTATGCTAAATTTTTCATGCCTACATTATCGCATTGTTCTATGGAACTTTTAGGGCACTTCCTATTAATTTACCAAGTGCTAAAGTAGAGATTCAGTGGCTTAAAACAGAAAGGTAACAAGGGTAAAAACACGGTAAGAACTGGCTATCCACAAGTCCTCTTAACAGTCTAGAGGGGATCCAGAACCACCAATGACAGTATTTGTTTTTGACAGTATTTTTTTATTCATTTGTTGTGACAAATGAAATATACTGGAGTAGTAAATGTTTCGTTGGGCACATGACTTAACAGATAACTTAGCAATGCCTGTTTCACTGACTGCTATTACAAAAAACCCTCTCATATTAAGAATGACACACTAGCAGAAGAACACAGTTGAACTGCTGAGTTGTTTCCTTTAAGAGTACTCCAAAAATAAAATACAGCAGCTTGTCTCATTCTGTATGTACACTTAAGAAGAAAGATGATTACTATGCTTTAAAATAGCAAATTATTTTCATGGTGTTCTAAGTCCGTTTCCTCATAAGTTTCATCATATGATCATTTTTTGAGACAACTTTTAATTCTCAGAGCCCAGTGATATTCATGCAGTATATTTTAAAGGATGTAGTAGCCTCTTGCAGTGCTGTTTTTCTCTTACCTACTGCTGTCTCACTTAGATGCCTTTTCTTTCTTCCCTCTGCCAGCTGGTCAGGTGCTCCTAACACCAGCCGAGATTTGGAATTAGACAAGCAGCCACTGCTCCACTGTTTGACAGAAACATGTGGATGATAGTCTGTAACAGAAAAAGCACAGATCAAGTGGAGAAATTACTTCTCACTGGTACAATTTACAGGAAATGTCAACTGCTGAACTATTTATAACAGCCCCAAACTTCTGATGTAAGAGGACTGCAGTCAGGCACCTGGTCCAAACTCCCCCAGCTTGTGGTACCCCCCTACAGCTCTGGTGGGATCATCTCAGTGCAATTCAGGAGAACCTGACCCTGTGGTCTGAGAAGAGATTCCTCTTCCACCTAAAGCCATAACCTGCTTTGTGACAAGTTTATAAACTGAACCTCTTCATGGCAGAAAATACTGGTGAATGAAAAACAGCCTTGCAAACACTAAAATATTTTGCTTTACATACCATTGTCAGCAGATACTTTGAAGTCCCCTCCCAAAGATGAGGTATCAGCAGGTTCTCCTTTGATGTCATCCTTCCTTAATAACGTTTCAAAGTATATGTGAAGAGGAATATCTAATAAACAAACCAGAAATCCAAAGGAACGGTGTCTGTATTAGAAAGATGGCAACTCTGAGCATGAATTATGCATCATCACCAGAGGTCTAGGCACTGATTCACCCACCACATTCAACATGACCTGTGAGCAATGTTGCTAAGGACTGAAAAAGATTCTGGAGGGTATTGAGTGAGAGTGACACCGGGGTCTTCCCTCTTGAGCAGCTCCTGCACAAAACCCAGCACAGCAGAGAGCACACAGTGCCCTTCTCCTGTAATGTGAAGAGCCTTTGGCTCAGCCCTTTGGCTACAAGTAATTAATGCTTTTGGAATTTGTTACTGCTGGGAGCCTGTGGGTATTTTCAAGATACATTTCCTCTCTGTCTCCCTGGAAAGTCTACAGCAGGGCAATGTAATTCATTTCCTGACAGGAGCTCTAATGCAGAGTTATCCTGCAGAACATTTCACGTGGTGAGGAATCTACTGCCTGTTGTAAGGCAGGAAGGCTTGAAAAAACAACTGCATCTCTCTGAAAGCCCTTCTGGGAAAAAAATTACAAGAATGAAGCAAAATGTAATTGAAAGAAAGTGTCAGTGTAAGAAGTAGGCTTGACAGCTAGCACATTCAGAGAAGAGGACTGTGGGCAGGGCATTAAACTATATATATATTTATGCCCAGTCTTTGCCTCATGTGCCTTCAGGACGTGCCAGCACAAAAACTTTCAACATATTTGCTAAATATAAAGGACAAAATTTTTTTTTCAGTTCGATATGGATCTAATTTGATTGCTTTGTCAAAACACCCCAAGGTTTTTGCTGTGTTTCCTACTCTCCTCCCAAGTTAAACCAAGAAGGTCTGAAAGGTGTATTAATCACAACATTTAAGTAAAGAGAAAACCAAAACCAAATTTCTCATATTTAGTTGGGTTTTTTTGTTTTGTTTTGTTGTTGTTGTTGTTTTTTTAACCTGGGAAACCACCTAGGTGACTCAGATTTTTTTATTATGTCCTCCTGTATCTTGCTTCTATCAGGAGTGCTTGCTTTTCTCAATCCACAGCCTAGGTGCAGAAACACCAGAACCCCAAACTTCTTAGATACAAACCACAATTTTCCAGTTATCAAGGTCCAAGTTGAAAGAGGTGCTGTTATGTTAAAGTGATACTGCAACCACTGACGTCTGTAGTCAAGATCCTGGGTAATTTGGAAACTGTGAAAGTTTCCAAATTGGATGTATAGTATATATTTTATACACAGGCACAACTATGCTTCCAGAAGAGAGGACACCAGTGAGCCAGTCCCACTGCACTGTTCACTAGATTGCCTGCAAATTATGGTTCACCTTTAAACAAACCACATGAAAAACCAAGATGAGAGAACTACAGCTGAATCTTGAACTTGAATCTCTCCTTGTACACAAAAAATTCAAACTGCCAGAGTTCCAAAACGAAACAAATGCCACCAATGTATTTTTAACATACTGAGAAAATGAATGCAAACCCCTTTTCTTTTACTCTACTGACAATTTTTACATATGAAGGTGTGGGCACAGCACAAGCACTATTTTAAGAGAGGTTATTGCTCTGGAAGGGGATAACCAAGAAAGCTGCAAAGAAAACATGAAACAGAAGCAGGCTACAACTTGGAAATTTTCTACCATGCATTTATTCACAATAATTTCACATGAAAGAAAATGTCAAATAGACTAGTCTTCATGAGGAGGTAGAGACAGCAAAGTACACAAAGTAAAACATAAATCTAGCCTCCCTCAAAAGTGAGGACTGCATTTGAACAGGAGATAGTAGGTCTAGTACTTTTTCCCTGTCTCAACTATTATCAGCAAGGCTCCTGGAAAAGAGAATAAATATTCCTTAAGAAGTATGTTCTTGATACTGGAATGAAGCTAAAAACATTCTTCCCCTCCATCCTGGCGAAGTGTCCAACAGTAGCCACAGCACAGCACAAAGCTTTTTAGGTTTTTTATTATGATAAAGTTTTTTCTGAGAAAACAGAAGGTCAGTGTTCTTGCTACACACCCCAGTCTCCCCTAAGAGGGAGGAAAGAATGAACACAAGGGGCACAGACTGTCCTTGAACAGATGTGTAAACCCCTGGGGTCCGGCTGGGCTGTCAGGGGAAGTGATAGTGTGTGTAAAGGAAAGATTTAGGTGGTGTTTTCCTGTCCCCAACAGAGTTCTGCTGACTGAGATGTTTGCTGTTGCACTCTTGGAGTGAGTGAGAGAAGCATTTCTCCTATCTGCTCCCGGAATAATCTCTTCTTTAACCCATACAAGGCGATATCAACTGCCAGAGCTGAGGCTTTCTCTGGATGCCATGTCCACACTTGGGGCTTCTCTACAAGTTCTCCAAAAGCAAGCCTTAATTCCTGACTTCCTAAGGCCCACAAGGCTGCAGTGTCGACACTGTCATTCTGGGAAGACTGGGTTTGATTAAAGATTTGAACAGTTCCATGGAAGTCCCAGCCTCATCTTCAGAATTATTTTGTGGCAAAGAAACCCCCCAGAGCAGCATAATTCCTGTACTGGGCAGTAACTGCCTGGAAACAGGTTTTTCCACAAAAATTCAATCTCTTCCGCTGGTAACAGCATTTAGGCTGTTATTTTGAAGTCCCAAGTACTGTCAAGTTACACCTGCACTAATTTCAGGGCTGACAACACTAACTTCAGGTCACAGACAACATCATCTACATCAATGTCCAAAAAGACTAAAAGCTCAGATGACAAGAAACCATCAAACTTCAAAGACAATCAAAAAGGCTGACTATCACAAAAATAATTAGAAAACCTAAATAAAGCTTTTTAGGCCTAGTCCAAAGGGTCTGAACAGAAAAAAGGTTGCTTATGAAAATGACACCACCATTATGGTGGTGTGTGCTCGCAGAAGAGCATCTCTAAAGGACTGACACTGACTCAATCACACACACCATGGAACACCCCAGCACACCTTTGCTCCTGACCAGTCTTTCAAGGCTGTAAGCACTTTGTTAGCATGGGAAATCCAGAAGGTGTGTTTTTCAAAAGTCAGGATCAAGTCATGATTTTCATTTAGTCTCAATTCATGTATTTGGGCAGAGTAAAAATTTCTGTTAAGAGAACCAAGTCCTAAAAATCCTTGAAAAGACAAGTTAGTCCACAGCCTCTAGAGCTGTCACAAGCACAACCACTGTTAGGAGTCCTGGCATTCCTTACCTGAAGGGAATGATAAGACTGGGTGGAAGGAAGAGTCCAGCTCTTGCACATAATCTAGGATTTTAGATTCTGTGCTGTACTCACTGCTGCTGAAAGTGGAGCCTGGCACCACACATGGCAACTGAGTTTTAGATGGAAAGGAGCCATCTCTAGATGGAAAAGCCTGCAAAAATACACAGAAACAAAGGTTAACTTTTCCTTTACTCATGTCCTTCAAATTAGACCAGAAGAGGGAAAAAAACCCAACAACCCAACAACTCAGTGAGTGACACTCTTTAATATGTGAATGAGAAGAATATCCCAACAATCTCCAGGTAGTCTAAATATGACTTACCTTCACTTGCTATGGACAACAGTGCACAACACAAAGAACACAAACTGTTCCTCCAGCTAGGACCAGGAAACAGCTGTCAAAGCTTTCAGGTAAAATGTAACTGTTTTCCAATCACTGTTTTGATCTATCCCATGACAAACAAACATCCCTTAAAATTTGATTCCAGGATAACAGATATGATATAAATGCACAAACAAACCTAGCACCAGACTAAACAGAGGGATCTCATTTGTTTATCCCTCAGGAAGAATCTCAGCATCAGTATCTCTGGGCATCTTGAGCTCACACATTTTACTGCAAGAAACTATACTGAACATTTTGAGCACACTGTGTATTTACACATAAAAAAAGGCAAATTCTTTACCTTGTTATAATTTAAACATCAGATGAGCAACAGAAAGAAGATATACAGCAATAAACAAGGAGAGGAATGCATTAAGAACTGATTAACGGGGAGTAACAGCAATTACTAGAAAGTGGAGAGGTGCAAAGAGAGATTAATTTAGCTGCTTGGCTGCAAAGCTTGTTAGAGCATGGAATGTAAAATGGTAAACTGGTAGTTGTGAGGTAGCAGGACTGAGGCAAAAGGCAGGTGAAAATGGGCAGGAATAAGCAGCAGAGTGTAGGCCACAGACTGAGCTCTGAAAGAAGGAAAGGAGTCAATGTGATGATACAGGACAGCAGCAAACAGTCTGTGCCTCAGGATGGGCTACAAAAAGTAATTCAGGGAAATAATGTGGCATAAGCTACTTTCTTACTGGACACTTGTGGTAGTAACCCCCAAGATATGGACATTTTAAAAGGCTTCTACAGGTTTCTGGTATTTTACCAAATGCTGCAGATCCTGCAAATGGGAAGGGAGAGAAAGGGACACTGGAGTTCTTAGGGGTCTCAAGCCTGTCACTGTGCCAACAATCACATTTACCAACCCCTGGGAAACAGTTCCAGTGTAAAAAACTGTAAGAACGAATATGACATTTTCTTAGGACTTTTTATGGAAATGTGCAGCATCAAAGGTGAGACTACCAAAGAATATTACTTGTATTTTCTGTACTTCTGCTTTCTGAATCTCAAAAAACTCTTTCTCCTGCCTGAAATAATCCAGGCTGCACTTTAGCACTGCCATTCATGAATTAGTGATGCAGCAATTATATCTACCACATCAAATTCCCTCCACTTAGTGAAAACAGTCCCTCTGCCACATGGCATCAATATTCACAACCCACATTATCTCAGAAAACATTACATTAAGAAGTTCCCCTTTCTTCTCAGTTGCTGAGTTGTCTGTGCTGGTGCTGTAGGTCAGACAGTACTAAAATCAAGCAAGCATGTTCTGATGCTGGAGCAGAGAACACAGTGATGGTGGGAGGAGGTTCTTGTATGTAACTTTTTTTTTCCCCTCCAGGAAAACATAACAGTCCTAAATCCACACTGATGTCCATACACAGGTGTATGCACAAGTGCTTTCAACTTAACTTGGAAAGGATTCTCTCCTAGGCCAGGACTGCTTCAAATCCACGTTCTGTTATTGTCCTGTGACAGACATATGGGACTCTTCATCTGTTAAACCTTAAACACCCATAAATGTTGGCAGAATGGGGTCCTGTGTTTGGAAATACTAGAGGGATAAATGCTAAAGCAAACCTCAGTGGTTCCCATTATCTGGATCATTACACTAAAGCTTAAAGAGCTTCTAGGTAGTTGCTCTACCTCAATGCACTAAGGGCTTGCTTTTCAAAAATGCACAAAAGCATTATCTCCTCTTGATATTTAGGTTTTAGAAATGAAGTAACTTACAAAATCTCTACTCTTTAAGCTGCAATGGTACTACTTCTGCCTGTCTTTTTTTTTTAAATTGAAGTGAATTAACATTACAGTAGATAAATACCTCACCCATTCTTTAGGAAGAAAGTCCCAAAAACTGATCAGTAAAATTACCTAGAAAGTATATAGATAAGACCAAGACATTCTGACATCCAGACTTTTAGTCCTTACTCACTTCTTGCTTTAATTCACTTTGCCCCAAACACATTCAGATTATTAAAAATGAGCCAGGTCAAAACCATGCACACATAGTCAAACAACCTTGCAGTCCAAATCCATTTTGAAATGATATTCAAATCCATTTGCCAATATCAGTAAATAGAAAACTCTTTTCTTCCACTTGCCTGTGGTGGGAATTTACAAAACCTTATGCCTGAATTTGAACCTTGCATGCTCTGGCAACAGCACCTAAGTCATGAAATCTTCCATTAAGCCAGTTTGTAATCCAAAGGAAAATACAGACTTCACAGAAGGAAGAACACTTTTATTTAAATGTCTGTGAAGCTACTGGGGGGAAAAGCTAAGAAATTTGTCAGTGTCTGTGTTCCTAGCTACCAGATCTGGTTTAAACTTCTGATGGAGTAGTCTTCCACTGGAAAATGCTGAATTAGTCAAAATCATGATGTTTTTCAGAAATGTTGACTTAATCAACCCTTGATGAAAAAAATTCAGAAGCCTTTAGCACCGGAATTAAGCATTTTACTCAAAGAGAGTGATTCAACTTTTACTGAAACAAAATGGAAGAATTCTTTATTAAAAACTAAACTCTCCCTGCTCCCAATTCCAAACAGAATACAGTCTACAAAACAACTGCTTTTTAGAGCCATTAATTATTGAAACTTTAACACAGCAACAAAAAAACACACCCAAACCCAGCTGAAAACAAGCTGGCATAGATCCATTCAGGCCCAGCAGTGACACAGGAACATGCAGCACAGCTTTTAGGAGACAGGCCCTATAGAAAACCTGACCACGAGACCAACCCTTCAGAAAGCAAGAGAGATTACAAAACTCTGATCAATCTTCCCCTTGCTATGCCACACCTTGCACATCTCCTGAAACATTTTTCTTCATTACTGAAATACAAAACCTCATGCTTCCTGAGATCAAGTAGGTATGAAGGACAATACTACATAAAACTCATTGTATCAGAGAAAATTCACTGTATTTAACAGGAAGTGAGGAGTGTGCAAGCTTTAAATATTCAACTAAAATAGCAGCTCGGGTTTAAACTTACAAAACTTATGAAATAGAATGGTGTCAACCAACAGCCTCTGATTTCCCAGAGTATTATGAATTTTGAGCTTCGATTTTTCCCCTTAGTACTGTTTTACTGTGTTACAGAAAACAAAGAGAGCAATTAATTTTGATATTCAAAACAATTACTGCACTTGTTTGTGACAGACTGATGCATTAGACAAAGTACAATGGCTCATGCCTCTGCTCTTGAAGGGTCAGAAGGCTGAACTCTACTGGCCATCCCATCCTTCTGCAGAGAAAATAGTGTGAGTCTATGAAAATAACTGAAAAATGGTTTGTGCTCCCAGTTAAAAAATTGTGAAGTGTAACCTTTATTTTGTGGTTTCAGCTACTGATCACTGAAACTCCTACCACTTTTGGAAATATGCCCAAGTGTAACAGTACAGAGAGCCACAGTTCAATTATGTCACTGTGTCTGACTCCAGTAAGTTAATTAAATTAATTCAAATGCACTCTGCTGAATACCTGTCATATCTGCTCCTGATTACTCTTAATCTTGCAATAAGCCAATGGGATTTCACCTGCTCTGTAGAAGTGCATGCTGTCTTCTACATCCTGAAACAAAGATGTTTTGTTTAACTAGAAAATCAATTGTAAAATCAAGGTTAGTGCTCAATCTTAGACCAGTTAAACCAAAAGAAAGGAAGATATGTTAATCCACAGAGATACCTTTCCCAAAAACACCATGCAGAAATTAGGAGCAGATGTGATCAGTAAAACACTACAGAAATGTCACTGCACTAAAGGTGCAAGACTGTGCAAGAAAGCATGAAGGTTTTTCATTCCGATTTAAAAAAAATAGAATTCACAGGCTTACTTGCTTGCCACAAGCCTCAGAGGATGGATCTAGCTCTACTGGCAGTATCACAGACCTGTAAAGATGCCCTTCCCCTCTGCCTTCATGCCTCCCTCCCTCAGAGACAGAAGTCTTGCCACACATTCAGAATAGCTGAATATGTACAAGAACTTCTTTGGCACTCAGGTTTCATCGGTTTTTAACTAACACAAGACCTTTTTTTTTTTTAACTTCCAGGGTTAAAGTTGCAATTTCATTAACTATTATTTTCACTTACAAACTCGGTGACCAAGGGATTCTCCTTCCCAGACCACAAGGCTGACATACCCACAGAGGTACCACCATATCCCTTGCATTGAACCAGTTTGCAGGAGACTTGGTAACAAAACAACCTTTTTTGGGAAGGCAGCAATGCCAGGAAACTCTGCTGAAGCAGATGGTGGAGCCAGTACCTAGAGATACCCAGGAAGAGGATGACAACCAGCAGACTCCACTCAAGGCAACCTCTTTCATCCCAGGTACAGACCCCTAGCAAATAGCAGACACTCAGCAAGGAAGATAAAGGCCATGCATGTTGGACATAATACAAATTATATGTGTGTGCATATATAGAGAAATGAAAATATACACACACTTTCCAAAAACCTGAAAATAAACAAGTCTGGGAAAGACCTGCATGTATTTACCAAGGGGCATCAACAAAAAATACCACTGGCAGTAGACATGGACTGGGAATGCTCCTGAACACAAAAATCACAGAACCAGCATGAGATCTGAATCAAAATAAGAAATTCACATGCTAGAATTTAAATACTTTTCTCCTGCCTGCTTTGGAGCTTTCTGGACAAGCACTCACTTTTTTTTTTTCAAACCACTAAATGAAAGCAGATATTCCTCTGCTCTTACTTAACTCCCAGTTGAGAGCGTAGGGAAGAGAATGTGGCAATATGCAACTGCAGGAGTTGGCAACGTTATACCAACTGTTTGCTTGTAGTATCCAAAACCCAAGCTTTTGCACCTCAATTCCCAACGTTCAGGGTACTGGCACCTTTGCAAATTTGAATTCTGGTTTTTCCACAGAGGCTTCAATCTCCACAACCAACTCTTTCTCCAGGAGGTGGGAAACAATTACAATGAGAATTTTCAGATTAAAAACCCCCACTCTATGCTCTACAACTCTGCAAAGAAACCGACGGGAGCAAAATTGACAGTACTCCAATCTCCCTGCTCTACTGTCTCTTACCTTTACTTAGAGCTGTATAAAGTTTTTGTAGATTAAAAGTCTACATAGCCTCAATGACATCTCTTTGTAAAAGATTACTTGAAAAAAGTGGAGCTAATATCCTTTGTTAGGATATTAAACAAGAAACTAACAAAATACACTGGCAAAACAAAATCCTTGTTATTAAAAGAATCCTGCAGCAAGTCACACAGATAAAATAGCAGAAAAGAAAACATCAGGGCATATCAGCTGAGCCAGCCTCTCTGAGAGTTTCTGATTAGCACGATACTTGTCTGCTTTTAAAACATTTAGTCACAGATAATTTAGTTCCTTCAAGAGCAGACAAAAAATAGCAGGAGACAGAGCTACCATTTTCCCCACGACAGGAAAAGCATTTGCAGAAGCACGAGGCATTAGCCTGGAGAATCTGGGGTGGGGGAGGAAGGCAGTTACAAATGCAAGAAATGATTCAATAGGTGTTTGTGTCTTACAGTCCTGACACCCACCTGCTACCCACAGACTGTCTCAGTTTTAATGTTTAGGTACTGCTGGCCTGATTTCTTAGCATTAAAACTACGTGACACAAATTTTATAGGAGACCCAGAGGTTTTGACTTGCCAGCTGTAACAACACAAACGAGGGGCAGATCCAACATTTTGAACACAGCACTCCCAAACTTTCAACTCCCACCTGCAGACATTTTCTCCTCCTACTAGAACACACCTGCAGCTTACTCCTTTGTGCTGTCCTGCATGCAAGTTTTATCATTCACTCATTCAAACATCCTGCTGAAGAAATGCACCACTGCAATCGTGTCCTCTAGACTGCAGCACAGACCGCAATCCCAGGGTTTGCTGTTCATGACTCACAATCAAGAAATGGCCTAAGCTCTTACGGAGCTATTTAGATAAAGAAGAAAGATACAAAACAGATTCCAGGGCCAAAGGATGACTCAGGGATCATCTGGTGTTACTTAGTCATCCTGAATTAGGGGACAAGCGGATTTGGCCCCAAAGGATGTTTCCAGCTCCTGAGGATCTTGGACGGTGACAGATAAAGCAACCACCTTGCACCCTGTTTTATTTATCTGCAGTCTATCCTGTCAGCCTGGAAGGTCATCTCGAGTTTCACAGACTGCTGTATTTTCTTTTAGATACCACCCTGCGTAAGCATTATTTAACTGGCACAGCAGGGAAGGTGCAGTCCTCTTCAGGAAAGAAACTGCAGAGGACAATATAGGGCATCTCTCCCCAGGCAACGGGAGCTGCTGGGTCACACACACTCATTGGAAATGTATGTGGCATGGCAGCAGATAAGAGGAAAAACGTGGCTGTCTTCCCAGTGACCTCATGAACTGACAGATGGCACAGCAATGCACAGTTTCATACTTTAGATGTCCTAACATGGATGTTAGGGGGGTGGAGGGGGAGAATGAGCTTCCCAAACGGACCTGAGGAGATGTGAGGGGTGACACTCTGAACGCCACTCGGATGCACCAGGGGTACAACCTGTCATTGCAATAAAAACCCAGCTGCAAATTCCCCAAAAGCTATCCCAGCATTTCCTAATGTCCCACACACAGAGGTCTGCATTTTGCTGTGATTCTCTGGTCACAATTCTTTAGACACCATCTTGCTCAAATTACTCTGCAGAGCAGCATCTTCCCTCAGCAGTGCCAGGCACTGCTCGCTGCCTCTTCAAACCAGGCACCACCACCACAAGCTGCAACTTTCAGAAGATTCCGTTTTCTCCTCATTTTGGCAAGCTGGAATTTGTTAATTCCACATCTGCTGCAAGACTTCTAGCTTGTTTTCAGGCCAGTGACCTTAAAGAAATGGGAGTCCTCACAGACTGTGGTACCAGGGGTTATATAAATATGTCAAATTTGACGAAATATGGGAGAGGCACTTGCTAAAGAAGGCACAGTAATATTACATTAAAAATCCAACTATTTTCCATATGCTAAGAAGTTACTCATTTTTTCTGTGAAAGGCCAGAGGAAAGTTTTGCTGGATTACTCTGGAAATAAAAATGCATTTTCTAAGAAAACTAGATATCAATCCCAGAAACCATTCCCCATTCTGCATCCTCACCCTTAGACATATGCCTAATCCAGGAGCCAGCCAGGGCTGATGGCCAGTGCTCTCTCATTAGAGGATGAGCAATCTCATCAGCAGCAGGTAACCAAGTGCAGCAAGGGCAGGACTAAGACAGTGACAGGGCCTGTCAGAGTAAGAGTTGTTGAATGAAATTATACACTGCTGCTGATTTAATTTAAAGCCTCGATACCCATTTAGGTTTATTGTCAGAATGCGCTGGAAATGTCCAGTCTAATTTTATCACTTACTTCCCTAGCAGAATCCCTGATCCTCTGTTTTTAGCCAACACTGAGAAGCTTTGTTCCCTGCTTTACCTTAATTTTCAAAACTTAATTGAGTTTGGCACTTACATGATGACTGAAGCTGCCAACTCGATTGCTGCCACAATTTCTTGTTTTCTCAAGGAACAAGAGCTACAGAATCTGTCCGTAGCCCATGATTTAGCTCTCCACACTGCCTCTTGGTTAACTTCCTCATGGAAAGGACGTTCAAGAGCAGAGTCTAAGCACAGGGTTTTGAGCTGAGAGCTGCAGTAAGGATAACCAGCAATCCCTACAGGGGTGTTCTACCTCACTGTCTTTGGGACATCTCTGCACTTTGGGTACAGAGACACTGAAGCTGGGTTAATAGGAGGTAACCCAGCACCAGAGATGTCAAGAGCATGGAGCACACACACAGTTGCACCAGCTCCAATACTTGAAGCCTTAACTAGTAACCTAAAAACATACTTTTTGCTGGCAGTCTACAGGTGAAGGTTAATTATAAATCTTTCTTTGCAGCCTACAAGTCAAGGTAAGCGATCAAGCATGAAGAGCTAAGCTCTATTATCTGGTCGAAGGTAAAAATGTAAACTCTGCCTTGAACTCCTGCTGTGAGGCTACAACATGGAGTTTCTGATCACAAGCCTTTATTGATACTCTTGGAACTTCACCAACTCTGGCCCACTTCTCAGAACACAGAGACACAGGCAGTGCTTGTAGAAACATGAAATACTTCAACCTGCAGGCAGAGGCTTCCAGAAAGGCCTGTTATTTAGAAACTGCATCTGCAGTGAAAACCCTTCATGTTTGAGAAGGAGGAAGGGAAACTCCTCGAGTCTCCTGCTAAGGAGCTCTCACCACAGCTGCAGGAAGCAGTGGGAGGCATCAGCCACAGCACCTCTGTGACAGAAGTGAATGGGAAGCAGTCAGTCCAAGCCCATACCAGTGTCTTTGGTCAATGCAAGGAGGATGGAAAGCCTAAGCACCTCGTGAGAGCTCCCAGACTCACTCAGCACCCCCATCCCCTGTGGCCCAAACCTAGCAGGCAGGTAGGCTGCCAAGTCTTTAAACCCCCCTGCCAGGAAGCTGGGAACTCAAACGAGTAAGAAGCTGGACAGTTTTTCCATAAAGTATCCTGCTAAAACTAGGACGCCTCTGCCATTTTGCAGAGAATGCTGAGTCAGCACAGAACATCCCTGCTGGGGAAACTGCTCTCCAGAGCACTGGCACACTTAGCAAATCCTAGACAGTAAGCTGAGGAGACAGGGAGATTTCCCTCAGTACTACACTTACTTTTAGAAAGGCAAAGTCAAATCAAGAAATGAAAACCTCCTGGGAGTAGTACTGTTCTGCAAGATGAGTTCATGCTGTCTCTGCTCCCACATGAGACTGTTTCTTTAAGCACCACAGCTAACTCATTACATATTCTTACCAGCAATATGCTATTAATATCAGATGCGAGCAGATAGCCTTGCCCTGCACAAGACAGTGTGTTATTTTCCAGTTTAAAATATTAATTCCTGTGTAACGCAGAAAATTCTAATAGTTTTAGATATTCTTTAAGTGTCACGAAAAACGCAATGCAACTAATCAGAAACAGCAAAAATGGAAACAAGGTTAAGATACTGCAATTCAATTTCCCGGAAAATAATGTGCCAGCAGCTGTGTAAACTTTCCTGTAGCTAAAACAAATATTCTGAAAATAAGCAGGCAGATGCTTTCCACTGTAGCCTGTCTCCTCAGTCAGGCCTTCCAAAGATCCCTCAAGCTGTCTCTTGGATTGTACAAGAGCTTTAAAGACAGCCACAGAACAAACTGATTTGATCAGCAGGACTCTGAGTCACCTTTAATTTTTCTGTTCAACTGATTAATTCAGAGCTCCTGCAGACACTCCATGGCCCCTGAACGCAGCGAATAAGCAGCACAAGGTGCACTGTCCTCTGGCACACCAGACAAGACACAGGCAGACTCGAGCAGCAGGACTCTCTTGTTTTCTCTCCCAAACAGAGAGGCAGGGCCTACCTGCTGATTCCAGTGGCAGGCACTGTGCATTCTGTAGAGTTTCCTCTTCTGGAAGCTGTGAAGTGGCCTTGTCCGGGCAGATGTGCTCACATTGTTCACAGAGACAGGTCTGAGTCTCGTCCTGTCCCTCCTCCTTTTCTTGATGTGCTGATGGTCAAGCAGCCAGCTGCCTGGAGAGGACATCTCTCTGTTGTCTGAAGCTCTGCAGTTCCATGGATAATGAGGAGAGGAAATACAAAACGTCAGATATGCTCCACATGCACAGGCCAAGATTTCACACACTGATTAGCATTAGCTGCCTAATTCTCAGAGAATTTTATAAACACCACAAGGTTTTAGCATGCTGTTTCAGACAACTGTGCTTTTTTTGCTAGTTAATTACTTCCCAGTCAGGACAGGAAAGGGAGTTTATAACTCTTCTTCATCTTTCTGCTCATGGAAACAAATGTCAAAATGAAGTTAAACCCTCAAGCATATATCGAATTTTGTTTTTCTCAAATTCAAGAACTCTCTAATATTTTTAACACACGTGAATTTCAAGTTACAATCAATATTTCCCTTCACACAGAGGTTCCATTCAAGACAGCAGTCATGCTAACACAAAGCAGACCTAGAGGTCTGTCCTAAAACCTCCAAGATTTTCTGGTTTTGCTCAGGAACTGAAACCCAAGTAAAGCTTTACAAACCAGTGATCATTCAGCACAGGGTTGCAACTCACTGTGAAGCATTTGTATCGAAATCAGGAACTTTACAACTTCAAGTGTAGAGAGTCAAAATCAAGTACAAAGACATGGCCAAAAGCCCCTGTGTGTATGTGTAGAACACCCTCACACCATTCTCACCAACCCACAGCCAGTCTGGTGACAGAACAGGCACCACCACAAGGGAAGAATCTAAAACACTCTCCCATTTGGGTGGGAATGACTCAATGGGAAGAATGAACATTCCTGTTACAGCTATTCCTGATTTTATTTCGTCCCTGCAGCAAAATCTGCCTGCAAAGTTGAAGGCTTGCTGCAAAAAGCACTCAAGTGTGGCTTTTAGTTCTACAATACTGAAGACCTTGACCACAACTCTGGACTGTGTGAAGCAGTGCAACTACACAAGGTATTTTGGCCTTGGTTCATAACAGGTCATCTATCTGCACAAATGATTATTCTGTCTCTTGACAAGTCACAGTTTTATTAGTAAAGTTATGACACACTAGAACATGAAAATGAATTCGTTACAAGGCCACTTATAAATCTTTTTTGACAGGTGGTACTCTTTCAACAGTACATTTTTATTAAATGAAAGGGCTTGTTATGGAAGTGTGATTAAACACCATCCCATGCTGTTTTGGAGTGGTGACAAGGCTTTACACATCAATATAATCCAATAAGCAACACAGACACATGAAAACAACATGCTAATTAACAGAGGGATTGTACCAAGTATTTAAAGGAACATATCAGTAAGTGCCAAGAAAAAGCCTGAAATACTGAGGCATGACATTCTTAATGTTAACACTGCATTTTTAAGGCTTGAGAAAGAAATACAAGGTTTACAGTCCACAGAAAAGATTTCTTAAAATACTCTCTCTGAATTCTCAAAAATATTTTCTAAGTCAGATGGTCCCAAGCTCAACTTGTGGATTTCCACATGCATCTCTCTGAAGTGAGGGATAACTTGGACAGATAAATTAGAACAAAAAGCTCCTCAGCCTGGCTCTTCAACTTGTGTGATTCCTGCCTTTGCTGTGGAGGTCTGCTGAGGCCCTTGGTAATTTCTGTGCGGTCTGTGACATCTGCTCTGTTTGCCCTCCTGTGCCTTGCAGCAGTGCACTGCTCCAGTTTCAGATGAAGAGAGATCTCATCTTCGTGCCTGGAGCTCAAGTACATGGCAGTGGGGTTTTCCTGCCACTTGTGCCAAAGGTTTCCCAACCAAGCTTTGAGTCACCCATTTAGTCTGATCTTAGTCTGAGTGGTTTTCCAAATGTGATTCTACAGAAGAGCAAAATGAGCCATGGCCAGACGTGAAAGTCATGAATTTGCTAGACTGCTCCTTCCAAAGCTCACAGGTTTGCCTCTCTTGCTCTTGACCTTGCTGCCAGATGCAAGCCTGCACAGCAAGCCCTCAGACAGGCACAATTTGTCCCAAAGTATTACATTTTTCCATCCTCTCCCTTCATAAGAAAGTGGGTATCCCTAGCTTAGGGAATGCTTCTATGAGCATCTATCTTCACGCTTTGGGCTTATCTTGGCACCTAGATTTAACTGAGCAAGGAAAAGCCACACAGAAAAGGGAAGGCACTAATGTAATTGGGCCTTGACAAGCAGCAATTCAAGGTTACCCATATTCAGCCAACCAGGAACTGTCCAGGCACCTCCACTTCCACTCCACAGCCACTGTAACCCCACAGTTACCAACCCCAGAGCATCTCACACTTAAACCTACTTTAAAAATGGAAAATTGGGGTTTTCACATCAACAGCCTACAACGAATTTCAAGAACTTTCAAGAACTTTTGCTATCATCTGTTTTTTTCCCATCTCAAAAATTAAAAAAGAAATCCCTTATTTTCCATTTGATTTTGATTTCTGCTTTCTGAAATACTGAATACAATCAGAATGAACTCTAGAAAAAAAGGAGAGAAGCAGTTAAGAATTAAGTTAATTGCAGCATATAAGTGAATAATTAACTAATAAGTTAATTCAATTAATTGAACATACAGCTACTACAACAACAAAATACCACCAAAAACCTGAAACACACTCAAAAACCCCCCCAAGAAGTAGGAGGCAGTGAATTTCCCTGCAGGATTCTCATGAAAACCACTCTGTTTCACACATCTTTAATGAACAGTATTCATTGGCAGATTTCAAAACACTTCATAAGCAGTGAAAACTTAAAATTAACTATTTAACTCATGTTTAAGACAGCATCTAGAAAGCCCTAAAATCTCTCAGATTGTCTTCCAACACCTAACTTGCCAAACTCCAGTTTAGAGCTAAGGCACTGAGAAAATCTTCCAAGTCCTGACATTTTTCTTTGGACTTTTTAAAGTCATGAGTAGACAACAACCAACATTAGGAGACTGGTCCATGAGCAAACACCGTGTTACTCATGAGATGGAAAGACTAACTTTGGACAATGACCAATAATAAGAAGAGAATTGGCTTGAAGTGACACCATTAGAGTGTCTCATCATGGAGTTAACTTCACATACTCCTAAAAACATTTTTTTAAAGCAGGAATTCTTCCTCATCTCATGATGAGGAGAAGTCAGAAAAGTCATGAAAAAGTCAGATTCAAGGCACAGCCTAAATTTCTTTCTTCTTCCACATGCCCATCTCTATTAGCAATTCCTGTTCCAGGGCCATTTTAGTCCCCATCTGAGAGGAACCTTCTGATTTTCTCCTACATCACTGATAAATAACTGACACACCAGGAGTGGGGATGCCACATGGCAGGACCCCCTCATCCCTGAATTGAGGGCAGGATCCCACAATCGCTGTGGAACAGACGGCAGCCAAAGACGCTGCCTGTTCAAGCTGCTCACTCTAATCTCCTGGTGGGAGGCCCCAGGCTCTGCAGCAAAGCTGAAACAGACGGTGGGGCCAGCTCTTCCTGGAGCAGGAGGCAGGGAATTATCCTCTGCCATAAACACCCCAGCTCTAGCTGGGAACAGTTCCTTCATCCACCTCATCTTAATTAAGACCTGTGAATAACAGCAGCCTCAAAAATCACATTACAAGTATCTCAGGAGAAATAGCCAACATAACTAGACCTTTTGTAACTGTTTCAACATTAATTACCTTAATGTTGTTTTGAAACTACTAATTATTACAGCCTGTACTTGAAATCATTGAATAAAAGATAGAATTACTAAGTAGTATAGACTAGCACCGAGAAACATTTTTCAACTGTAGGTTGAAATTAATATTTTCAACCTACAGTCATCCTGGAAAGTATATCCATCCAGAGAAAAACACCTTGAATGGAAAATAGTATCTCCAAATTCCTGAAAATATGGGTGGCAAAGATAAACTTGGCCTTTTATTGAAGACTGATCTGCTTAAAATGGGTGATGTTACTACCCTGACACCGACCCCTGCTGATACACATTGCTTACGTATTCTACTAATCTAGTTTGTCATTTTCCAGAAATAAAGCTGCACTTGTTATGGCAGAATGCATTAAGTCTCCAACAATCACAATGAATGTGTTCCTATATTCTTTCACTACTCCAGAGATTCATCTTTCCAGTACTTAAATGTAGTTACAGTGACTATACGTTCATGACATCTTTAGGAACACCCTACCATTTTTAACTTTACAATCCAGACTTGACTTCTCTTAAAGCCTGCAGGAAGCAGTTCTCTATTCCTTATTTAACACTGCAATGATTGTTAGTTCCATATAGGTAACTTTACCAAAAGTTACTCTCAATAAAACCCTCCCACACTGTCACGCACCTGAAGGAGATGCCATTGACCAGCTGCCTGTGTCTACAGCTCTTGGATGAAAGAGATGAAGAAGCTGGAGCCAGATTGAGTGGAGAAATCAGGCTGCTGATGATTTCACTTAGTTGTGCGCTCTGCAAAAACAATAAAAATTAAAGGTAGTCAGAATTTTATCCAGACTCAGCAGCTCAGGTCCTGAGTTCTTGTTTTCCTATGCAGGATTTCACAGAATAATCATATTTAGTTTCTTCCATGGTTTTTCTTTCACAGTTATTACGTTCAACTCTACCAAAATCCAAATAAAAGACCAACAAAGCACCAACACCAACCTGAACATTGTTTATACACTTGAAGTAGTAGTGCCCCAAATACATTAGTGACCTTAGTATTTTAAAAGGAAAAAAGAAACCAGAGCACTTTACAGCTGATATTACAACAGCTGCAGCCAGAGCTGCTAACTGGCTGTTTGACAAGCATTTCAACAGGGGGAAATAAAAAAGGTCATCTGTCTATTCATCCGACATTTTGTTCACTCAAAGTATTTTTGTTCTTGAAAGAATCCTCTTCGTTGCTTACTACAGTTTGACAAAGGTGTTTTTATAAAAGGAAGTGTAATTACTTGAGGACTGTTGTGATGACAGACAGAATGAAAAAGATCTTCTGGTATCCTCAAAAACAGCACCGAGAGGCAACTGCCCCCCTTCCACTGCAAAAAACCTGATTTTCAAAACTCACCCAACACAAATGAAACAAATGTAGCCGATTTGTTACGACTAAGAATTACTCCTTCCAAAGCAATGAATTGTGGACTGACTCCAAAAACATTTCACAATGATTTTTTGTTTTAAATGTCAGACCTTAAAGGCTATTCTCACAATAAATGTAGCTTGCTCATAGGAAACTGTGTTCTGCACACTGCACAGAAATTAAATGTATCTGAAATGGCATACTCCTTTTTTTTAAAAAAAAACAACCTTTTGCATCCCTTTGTTGGATTTTCATTCACAACTAAGAATGTTTAAAACATGATTTGCTAGAGGTTATCTAGTAAGTTTTCCTTTCATTTTGATTTTACATTTATGCAGAAAGAGGAAGACTGTTTGTTTGTTTCATTACAACTCAAATACTTTCTGTTAACATTTAGGTGAGGTAGTCAGGTAAAAATTTCACATCAGAATAAAATTCAGGGATGGATATTAAAGCACAGAAATAGCAAGCCAATTATAAAAGGGCAAAGCAAACAAGTAAAATAGCAGATTGATTTAAAAATCTCAGCAGAATTCATTCTGTGAGGAGTAGTCTCTACTGAATATAAGAACATTAAAAAAATAGGCAGACTTCCAAAACACAAGGAAAAACCTACATGTGGCTGTGAAAAGGACTTGAAAACAGTATTAATAAAAACTGCCAGCATTAGTCACTTTTATTCTACATGACCTTTGGTTCACAAGCAAAATTACTTATTTTTAACAAAGAAATACTTTAACACCGGACTGAGGAATTCTGTGGGAATCTCTGTAGATGTCCTTCAGGCTGCAGCACTGTTGCTCCTGCCACTGAACAAGAAACTCAGACTTCCAGAGTTCAGAACAGAACTGGTAGTCAAAAAGGAAACCAAACCCCAAGGCTTTTAGTGGTGTAAAAGGGAAGAAATCCAAGGTGCTGTGTGAGATGTGTTCGTCTACTTCCAAGTAATTTTCAGATTAAAGTTCTTGGACCCCTTGGCCCAAGTTAGTGGCTACCTGGGGACCAGGAAACAGAGCACTATCCCTGGACTCGTCAGAAATTTTACCAAAAGTGTGTTTGATTCTCCAAGCCACCCCTTGAAGAGGGGCCATTCACCACATTCTAAAAATGCTCTTCGGGTTACCTTATGCAATTGCCAGCACTGAGCATAGAAATTTCCTGTTTCATTGCTTCCTCACTCCTGCCTGTGCTGGATAAGATTTATCAACCAGGGGAAACATTGTAATAACAGGAAAGTATGTCTATCAAATAAGAAAAATTGGTACAGAGATTCAGGAACAGGCACTAGGACTTAATGCTACTACTTATACCCCTTTTAAAAAATGTGTGTATCACGAGGAATTTATGTAGAGCAGCAGAGCAAGAAATTATTGCCCCATGGTGGCTTTGTCAGGTTTGTTTTACACAAACCGCCTAAGTTCATTCTGAAAAAGAAAAACCAATTTCCAGTACCTCCTTCAGCAGTGTGATCCTACCACATCCTTCGTGTACTTTCAAGCAAAAGAGAACCCTGCTGGAGTGTACATGGGATTTCCTGGAATCAACCATGGAAATAGCATTTGACACAGGACAAAGCAAAACTCTGCTCACAACTACATTGGTAAACCCCTGGAATTCCTCAGTTCTCACCAGAGTCCTACAACGCCTGAAAAGGCAGATGAAGCAGGGGCTTTTTTTTCTTTTTTTAATTTCAAGTGCAATATATCTCCAGTGTCAGCTGCTCTCTCTCACCTCACGCTAAGCATTTCCTGAAACAATCCGTGGAAACTCTACACTGCCCCAGCTGTAAAGCAGGGCAGGTTTGTGGATGGCTCTTAGAGGCTGTTACGTGTCTGCTTGGAGGCAAACAGAGGGGTAACACAGACATGTCAGAAACAAAAGGTTAATTTGTAAACCTGGTGTACAGTGCAGTTATTTAAGCCCTTCAACTAATCACCACCCAATCCCAGGACTGCAAAATATCTTTCTTTTTGGAAGTCATCACCATGGAACATCCCTGTTTCTGACGCCAGCCATTTGGCTCCACTGACAGCTCAGTTTGGTTTTATTTACCTGTTTTTCTATGTTCCTTAAGAGCAGGGTAGGACTGCTGGGTGACATTTCGAAGTCGTGTTCCGGCAGAGAATCCTGACTCTCGATGGCAGCTTGTGAATTCCCTGTGGCGTTTAATAAAGCTTCTTGGTCTGTCAATTGGATTTGCTTCTTCAAAATGTCCTTTGGCAATGGGAATTCTTCTAAGACCACCATCCCCTAGACAACAGCAATTGAACACAGTTGGTTGACAACAGATTAACTCTCCTCAATAATTTTTAAAGGGCACTTAAACCTGGCACATTCCTCTTAAATCCTCTTGACAATTTTGGAGCACTTAGCTAGATTTAAAATAAACTTCACAGCTAAAACATGGAAACAGTGCTCATGTTTTAAAGAAAAAAGCTATTATTAGTATCAATTATGCTACTCCTTGTAACAGAAATCACTCCAGTGTTAGGCCACTGCTAAAACATCTGTGTCAAAATTCAAATCAGAAATTCATACTTATTAGAATATTATATGCTAATTTGCCTGCTGTTTTAAGAGGAGGTTTTTCTCTAAAAAACAATTGCCCTTTGATTTGAACTTTAGTCTTTGCAGTCAATAAACTTTGCTGGAGACATTTTAAAGTGCTCTGTTTCTTTTATTCCTATCCATGTTCTACACAAACCACCAAGGCTGATATTTTTATGTAGCAGAAATTACACAATTCTAAACAAACACCTTTTACATTTTAATAACCGATTTTTTTAAGGTGAGCCATTTTAGAGTTTCATAATTAAAAATAACTATCCTAAATATTCTAGCACTGTCCTTACTTTTCAAGACCATCTGCACAAATACTATATCAGATATGGTGCACCATCTAGAACATCACCTTATAAGATAAATGTAACTTTATATGGAAGGGAAAGAACAGAGTTTCATAAATGGAACTAGAAAAATAATACCCCTATTGTGTTTTCCACGTGACAGATTAGGAAAAATGAAGTCTCGAGTACAATCCTAGGTAATGTATCAGTTGGTTTAAGAAGTTAGAATGTTAAACAAAATAAAAGCAAAAATCTTGTGACAGTCAAACCCAGCCCTCAAATAGTTCCTTGGTTTGTCATTATCTTGAGCAAATAAATTTAACACCAGAGACAGCTATCAAACCTCTCCAGGCTTTTTCCAAAGAGAAAGAGAAAGAACTTAATTGCTTTAGAAGTACTGTTACTCAAATATCAAGCAGTTATTAAAAGAATGGGATCCATATAATTCTGCCTCACATTTGTCTTTCTAATGAGAATATTCCACTCAATCCAAGAACAAGGAAGAGTGCCATAACGTGAACATGAGGAAGCTGCATTGCTATTTCTTTAAGCAAGACAGACATCACCTAGGCTAGTGGAGAACTAAGGATCCTGTAGTTTGAGAGAGACCTTGACTACTGCCTCAGCAGCAACTGGCCTTAAAACATAAAAGCAAGTCTCAAAGAGACCTTAAAGAGGAGACTAGGAGAAAAAGTGAAATTGTCTTGTTCTCATTATGCCTAACTTAGTTCATTGACTGAATTATAAACTCAAAGGTGAGAAGAAAGGTATTCTCTAAAAATAAACAAAGGTGCTTGAAAACTTGGATAAATGTTTAAAAAGGGCACAGAGATTCTGAATGTCCATCAAGTCAGTGCTACATTTGCCACAGGCATCATCACCTGCACTTTTCCATTTACAGCAGATGGACACAAATCCAGACCAGTAGCATATATTCCAGGAAATTCAAGTAGAGAACTCGTTTTTGTGTGCCACAACAGGAGGACAAGCTACCTCAGCAGCTTTAAACTCCTTTAGAATTTAGAATCTTTAGGTCTTTTCAGCAAAAGCATCATAGGTCACAACCACAGAGAGTCTAAAATGTCTAAAACCGAAATTCTGAGGTCAGAGGAATGGGAAGACACACACTGGAAGTGTTGAAAAGAGAGAGACACACACACATGCTTCCAATGGTACTTTATTTTTTGACCAAGCATGGAAAGAGGAAAGCAGGTAAGGAAGAGGAAAACTGTCAGAGTGTATGGAATGGGAGAGATGGGAAAGGCACAGAAGAAAAGAGTAGAGAATTAGAAGACAATACAGACTATATTACAAGTTAAATAGGTTACAGTCAGTAGGTTCTGGCAATGACTGCCTTACTCCCTAAATCAAATTGTTTTGTTTTGCAGATATAATTGTTCTGTTGTTTTGGTTTTTTTAATGGAAGGACTCTCAAAGATTCTGAGGTGCTACGTCTGTGTCTGTAGAGATGAAAACACACTGCAGTAGGTCAGGAAACAGCCCACAAGTCACTCATCTCCCTTCCTATTGCATTACAGTGCTCAAGGAGTGGCCTTTGCTTGAAATTGCTGTTCCCTGGCTATGAATCGCATTTTTTTCCACTCCAAGCAGATCAAAACCACTCTGAAACCATTAAACGGCACACAAATTGTAATGATCTTGTGTAATTCCTCTGCAGCCACTACATGAAAACAAAGAGTTCTTCTATCAGCCCACACATCCTTCTGTAGCTGCAGCACTGGTGTACTATAAACATAAACTATAAACACAAAATAAATCCCATGTGAAGAAAAGAGGTGTCAGCCTTCACTGTGGGACACACTGCCAAACACTCAATACCACAGCTGGCAAAATGGCCATGGAGTTTCAGAAAGGAATGTCACTAAAAATCTCCACCAGGAAGATGATTTGGCTCCAAACCAACACACCACCTAAAGAAAATGCATGACCAAAATAATATTTTTCCTCTTATTTCTCTGATATTTGTTTCTTCTGTAGCTCATCTGACCTACAGCATCATAAAGACCAACAGCTTTTGGGTATAAGAGTGTGCATGTATCTGGTATTTAGGACAACACCAAACCATGGGCATTCTCACCCTTCACCAAAATATAAAATCTCCTTACACACATCCTTAGACAAAGACACTTAATTTCTTTGTAAAGAAAAAACCTGAATAGGGACAAGCTGGACATGAAGGACTCTGAGGGCAAAAGAAGAAGATGGAATAATTTTTCTTTGTTTGTTCAGAGGGAAATGCTTTCTGAGATGATTTTCTCTCCTTTTAAACTCCCTCTTAAGCCTCATGTTCAGCCACATAAACTCTGAGGCATCTTCTCACTCCTCTTATTGTGCTGATCTGACCCCAACACACCACAGAGAACCTACAGGAGGCTCACTGATGAAGAGTCAGAGCCCTGCCCTAAAACCCCTCACTATCACACCACCTCACACAGTTTTGGCTTCTTTTCTGTGAGAATGACCTGAGGAACACGATAAATCGATAGCTAGATTACTAATGGTCTAGGAATGTCACTTTCCCACTGTCTAGGCAGTTCATTTCACAAAAACTAGTACATGAATGACACACATTGGAATTTTAGTAATTATTAATCCTTGACCTGTTCAAAGGGCTGTACAAACATTAACCATCTAACCCTCAGAATAAACACGCACTGCAAGAAACAAAAAGCCCACCCTGAAAGCCCACAACACAGAAAGGAGTAACCAACCATCCCATCTGAAAAGGCCACCTCGCCTCTCCTGAGAAGGGAAAATCAAATGCTGTGTGCTGGGCTCCAGAAAGCCACTAACAAAGTCACTACAACAGATACAAAGGTTCCCAAATCACAGTCCTACCCTGGTGCCAGTAAGGTACAATAGTTTTTAGTTCCTGACATCTTTCCCATTAAACTCTGCAGGTGACAGCCTGCACAGACACAAGAAGTCCAGGGCAAAAAAAAACCAACAGCAACAAGGAACCAAAGACATAAATATTACAAGAAACACTGTCAAAAGATGATTTGAAAAGCCCATTTACGAGCTTACAGACAATACCTTGGTGGCACGTATTTGCCTGTGAAGGTCAGTTAGTTGTTGGATTTTGTATTCTAGTTCTGAAATCTGGGCCTGAAGCCATGTCCAACGGCTGCCAACTCTAGCTCTGTCTGCAAGCCACTTCCATTCAGAAGTATAGCTGCTGTGAAGACAAAATGCTGGTTAGTCCAAAGATAAAGATAACCACATTTGCACAAGAACATTTCTGACAGCTGCTCTGCCTCATGTTGCAAACATCTCAGCTGCTTTCAGAAGATATCTGATTTTACCCATCCAGTTTCACATCAGCTTATTTCTGCAGCAACACAACTTGCCCAAACCAGTACAATCCATACTCACTGGCTATTCCCACACTAAGCTAGTTTTTTGTTCTGGATTATAAAACTCAGAGCTGGATAAACTACCAAACTATATCAGTTAAGGCTGATCACAGATGTGTAAAGAATTCCTGTAACTCCATCAGCAAGAATCCGAACTCTTACACTGTACTTCCTCCCTCAAGCTTTCACAAATATTGTTTGCTGACAACTGGAATCTAATAAAACTTCGTCCAGCAATGACCAGCTAGATATCAGGTCAATGCCCAAAAAAACCCAACTGAGTAGTTTAAATTTCTTTTATTCAAGCTGTTTCATAAATATCTGTGCCAGACTCTTCCAACTGCTCAAAATAGATGTTTCTTGCAATACAAAAAGATATGCCTCCAGGTACTTGGCATTGTGAACACCTTAATTTCATTATGCAAAATTCATCACTGGTACCAGCAAACATTACCCAACCTACATATTAAACAAATGAGTGAGGAAACCATACCATGCAACAAACAATATTCAATAAGTTTAACCAACACAGACAAGACAATGCAGTACTTTAGTATGTGATTTCTACCACTATCCCACCATTAACTGAGTTCATTTATTTACAGAAAGCAACTGGTGGTTTTTTCTCCAGTGAAGCTGTCAAGTAGTGTGCCACAGCTGACTTAAAAAAACTGTAAAAATAAAAATCTAACTTCTAGAAAAGAAGTGCTTTTCCTCAAGTTATTGGGATAAGTACTGGATGTAGATCCTTGATGACACTCAAGTTTTGCACATGCAGAATACAGGATCTCCTGCCCCCCAGGCAATGAAGAGCACTGGAGTAGCACAAAAGATACAAGAAACAGCAGATGCCAAGGAACTGGCACAGGAACATAATACAAGTGTAATTGTTTTATGCAGAGTTTTGTGTCAGCTATCTCAACAGCAAAGAGATAAAATAGCAGAAGATGCTAGACATGTCCTGGCACGAGTAGGGAATCATCAAATTGGAGAATCCTAAAATTTTCACGGCTAATATTATAAAACATAACATAACTCAAAATTTCAGACCTTTCAGTCTAATTTAGCTATCAAAAATAGTAAGGATAGACACAGTCTCTGGTAGGTTGCCGCTAAAATACACAATCTTCTCCCTTTTTAACATAAATCATCCTCCCACATAATTTATCCCCAGTTTAAACTCTCTTGTACACAGAAAAAGTGAATGTATGAAATGACGGTGATTGCAATATCCTATTTAAATACAAATTCTACAAGGAGGCAGTGTGGATTACTATCAAAAAGAAACTCAAAGAACTCTGTAAATATATACCACAATAAATTGCTTGTGTTTTACATATTCTACAAGTAATTTTCTCCTAGGAAAAAAATAAATATGAAGTAATCTTGTGAAAATCTATTTTTCTGACCTCTTTTTATTTCTCTTCATCTTCCCATAATTACCAGCAAAGAGTAAGGAGTTCCAATTAGTTATGCTTGAACCAGTTCTTCTGACAAGAACTTTTCTGGGACTGACAGCTTTTGCTGTTTGTGCTCCTGAAAGTCATAAAATACACTTTGCTGGGAAGGGGAGGGAATCTGAATTCCAAGCTTTTAATTAAATGTGTTCACACAAGCGCGGTGGCTGGAATAGTTAAGACTTGTCTCAGCACCCTGGTCTGGCAAAAAGCTAGTCCTAAGAAAGAGCTGCTTAGTGAGTCTAAAAATGTCTTAGTTAATAATTTTAACAGAAAAGTTCAAGAGGATAACTGAGAAAAACCCAACAGCAGTATTGAGGTGTTTGTTTCTGCTCCTTCCTCAAAAGGCAATTGAAAAAATGAAGGATGAAACCCCACAAACCAGGACACTGTAAAACAAAGACAAAGTGAAAGGAAATGAATCACAAAGACAGATTCACCTCCCAAACTAGATGCAACAGTCTGGGGAGAAGGGTGAGCTACTCTCAAATAGTCTGAGGAGGAGCAGGAACCAAATGAGAAGTGATGTGTCCTGTACACAGCTGGGAAACAAGAACCAGAACGGAAAGGGCCAGAACTGCTCTTACACCACCTACACTGCATGAACTCAATGTGGCATAAGGGAATCCACAGCCAACATCACACCACAGCTGTCAGGAGGAGGAATGTTAAATGTTGTAACCTCTCTGTATATTACTGTCTTACACATAAACAAGAATCCTCTGCAAAGTTACATCACAAGTTATTGTTCAAAAATGGTTGCATTCTTTTTTACCCTTAAAACAGTATTTAATCTTCAATCAATTGCATTCACTGTTAAACATATTAAGTACATTTTTGCTTCATTCTAAAACACTATGCAAGTATTTCTTAAGGCTTTAAATTCTATTATATCATTAAAATAACAGCATTTAATTACACTGTGTAACAACGTCCTTAGGCCCCACTCTGAGGAAGAGTTTCCACTGAACTAAGCACAAACATTTTATGCTCAGGCCAAAGGAAGCAATTTCAGCTTTCCCATTCTGCCAGCCCAGGCTGCCCCATGCCCAGTGCCTGCTCAAAGACTCGGGCAGCTACACGGTGACGTGGACTAGAGAGCTGCTCCTGGTTAATTTTAATTTTAGCGGCAGCATGACTAAAGCAAGCTTAAGTCGAGATCCCTTTCCCAGTTTTGATGCGTTGGAGACAGGATAAGAGACAGAAGCATTGCTCAACTCTATTCCCATCCCTGTCACTCCTAGTTGTTTGATCTTGCATTATTTTTAACTATCTTTTCCTCTGAGCCTATTTCTCTACAAATCTTTTAGTAAAGCTTGGAACTCCTAAGGAAGATGAAATCACTGTGAGCTCTCCTCACACTTCTAAAGTGAGCTGTTTGCATGCAAATTAGGATGGTAATGATAACCTATTTCTGCAATAAAAAACCCAAACCAACCCTGAAACAAACCCCAAACCTGGGTAAATCTGCTCCTGGGATGCTAGACAGTAAAGTTTAACATTCACTCAGTAAAGGAAGTTGTTTCAAGGTGGTTTCATAGAATTCATTAATTCTGCAAACTCAGAGAAAAAAAAACCACACCACCAAAAAACCAAGCACAGTTACAAAAATAACCAGGCCTGTCACTGAAGGAGGAAGTCAGAAGCAGGTGCTAAAGTAGAAGCTCCTGCTCTTGTTTTCTGTTGGGAATGAGACAAGAAAAAAGACAATTCTGATTGTCCTGCTTCCTGTGTGTTCTCTTCACAAAATACTTAGTTTCTGTGCTTTCCACTCTAAGATCAAACATCCTCCACAGGAAATACAAAATCTTTCTTCTGCTAACAACTCAGTATATACCATGTCACACTGGTAAAGTTTCTCATGTTCAGTACCATAGTACAATGGAATATTAAGTTGGCATAATAATATTAAATATTAAATTACTTCCTTGCAATGACTTTAAAACTGCAGATGACCTCCTACATTCATCCAGGACTACTAGAATTGGAAGAGAACAGAGGAATACTGATTTTTTATCAATAAAACATCTCATTTAAACTGCCCTAGGAAAACATGCTGGAATTGCATTAGGACAACTTGTTTCCATGCAAAATATCTGCCTGCATTTCTATTTTGGTTGGACTGCAGATCAGTCCTGCACAACTTACAAGAGAAGGAAAGAAAAGAAATGCAGTGGAACAAACAAGGCACAACGAGCACAGACACAAATGCAAACAAAGTATGATCAAAAAGGTAGCTAGGAGCAGACATTCAGGCTGTACTAGGGCATCCCAAAGCATGGAAAGAGTTCACCAGCATTTTACCAAACCTGCCTGCTTCTGCTGAGACTGAAGAGGCAAGTGAAGAGCACTAAGGACTGCCATTAGAGCCGGTTCTGCTGCTGGAACTGAAGGAAGTTTCAGCCACCACCCAAGGACAGAATGCACAGATGAACCCCTCAGCACTCTCAACTTTCCTCAAAGAGAAACACTGAGAGCAAACCACGGTCTACAGAACCAAACCAACACTGCAGAACACAACAGCACTCTCAGAAGGATTTCCTGTGCTTCCACTGTGTTTTGGCTGAGATTTATGTTTTCTCAATAGTTAGGAAATATTAGGAAAAAGGTTTTTTTACAGAAAGGGTGATACAGGACTGGACTGGCCTGCCCAGGGAGGTGGTGGAGTCACCACCCTGGGTGTGTTTAAAGAAAGAATGGATGTGGCACTGGGTGCCATGGTTTAGTTGAGGTGTTAGGGATGGGTTGGACTCAATGATCCTGAGGGTCTCTTCCAACATAATGATTCTGTGATTACAATCAGCTTGTCCCAAAAAACAAATGCAGGCAACCTAGCTGAGTGCAAAAGGGAGCTGCTAACCAAGATAAAAGTGCTGTGCTACACACACTGCTGTTTGGGGTTTGTGCATGAGTTTGGGGTTTTTTTGGTTACAGGAGACACAAAGAGGTGGAATTTAAACCTTAAATGCATATTTTATTTTTATAAGCAAACAAAACAATAAGCCTGAAAACAGCTCATAAATGATGGAGAAACACAGCGGTGCTTAAAATGCACTAAACACACAGAACCTGGGACTGATAGTAAGGATCCAGGAAGGTTGGTTCAAGCAGGAAAGAGTATTTCAGAGTCCTGTGATGTTGGCAAGATTCTCCACAAGTTATGTTACATGCTGAAAGTTAAAAGCAAACTAAAGCCTTCCACCTTTGTAACTCCCAGTGAGAACAAGTAACACGTTGTCATGACATGTCTGCAGGGACAATGACAGGATGCTTCCTGCTAAACAGGAAAGGAGCATGCTTGCAACAGACCCACATCAAAACTCAAAAAAACATTTGACAACCCATAGCACAGTCACCTTTCAAATGGCTTTAAAAACATCAACAGTTGTTCAAATAACAACACTCTTAAGTGTACATGAGCCAGGGAACAAGGCACTCACACAGTGTGGGTGGGTAAAAAAACCCCTCCAATTCCAAAATTCTGCATTACACACAAGAAGGGCAGTTGTTCCTGACATCCCCTCACACTTACATTTCTGCTCAGTCTCTCAGCATGGGGTATTTTGCTCTTTCTGCTAGGTGAAGTTCCCTTTGGTTTAATCCACATTGTTCTGGCACTCAGTTTTCAGATGATGCAGTCCTGAAGTGACCTCTACCATCCCTGCTGGTCCTGGGAACTCCTGGGCTAACACAGCCCTATTGCCACTCACAGAGCAGTGAAGTATTTGGGAGAAAGAAGCAGCTCATAAACCACAGAGCGACTCTACCCTCCGGATAAGGAGCTAATCACCCTCCTCAGTGGGAGTCACTGAAAACAACGACAGAAGTTTAGTGTTTTTATGAAGGACTGATCTCTGGAAACTGAAAAGCAAAAAGAAATCAGAAGGTTCTCAGTCTTTAAGTTCCATCCAGACATCACATGACTCACCATGAACTTCATGAAACACTGGGAAAAAATCACTCATCCCCCAGTTCTCTTGGGAAGCTCACTGAGTTGTACAGAAATACAAAACATTCTCCACATGGCAGTCTATCACAAATGCTCCACAGCACACTAGTGTGGTGGGAGTCCCTGCAGGACTGCAGCTGATAAGCTGTGAACTTCCTCAGCTGCCCCTAACTTTACACCAGCACTACACTCAGTTCTCTGACTCCACACGGTAAAGCCCAAAAAGCAACTGTCCTGAATAAAAGTATCTTCTTGCAAGCCACTAATGTGGGCCCAGGGCTTCTGACACCTTTGGTCAAGACGGTGGAGAAATTCAACACCCGTTTTTCTTACCTCTGCAGACACTGACAGTAAAGAGATTACCTACAAAGACTACAAGATTACATAATATAAAATATTCAAATTAGGTGAATTCAGATATGCCTGTATTTTAGATAACCTCACCTAGATTTTAGTCCTGAGATAAAAGTGTGTGTCCACTCCCAACCAAAACCTCCCACACTTGTAATAGCTGAACAAATATGTCCAACTACTAAATGACCCGTAAATGCTTTCTCAAGGACTAATTCTTCCAGCACACCTACATAATGTTTGTTTTCAGAATGAACTAACTTCAGTTGCTGTTGAAGCATTAATTCCCCCGGATCAGTTAACTGTTAAACCCCTAATAACTACGTAACTAAAAAACCAGTGTGGGCTGTTTTATGAAAGCAATCTCTTCTGTGCATTCCTGAGTGCAAAATGATTAAACTGGAACAGTTGTGTATGATAGCCAATCCACATTACACAAGAAACCACTCTCTACTGTGGCAGTTCACTCTCAGCCTTTGCTCAGACTATCCAGGAGCAGTGTGCTGCTGTTCTGGAGTAACCAATACCAAACCAAGCTATGCACTCCCCATCCCCCCACTCCTACTCCAAAAAATCAGTCAAGGGAATTTCTATGGTGCTCAGAATTAGCCTGCAATCTCTGTGAAGATCTGCAGCCAGGCCATTCTTCTGGATCCTAGCAGGCTGCTATCTCCTTTGGTGTTTAACAGGAAGTTTTACCTGGCAGACATTCTTCTCTGAAACACTACACAGCTTCCCAAAACAGGGGTCACAGTTCTCCCTATCATCTACAGACATCAGCAACTGCTTATTACAACAATTTCTGCCTCCCATGCCTGGTCCCACCATCTCTGACACAGAGGCCACTTAATACTTTCAGAATTGCATCCAATAACGCATGTTGATACCAACACATAACACACATCTTATCTTCCCAAACCAAAAAATTGTATCCAGCTGAACATTTCTGCTACGCCAGCAGGCCTGAGGAATTTATGCAGTAACATCTGAAATTATTAACCATAGCTGGGACTTCTCTCTTGAAGAGAAAAAGGAATTAAGCAATGAATTAAGTAGCAATGGAATCAAATTTGTACATCTTCCACAAAACGAGGAGGGACAGTGGGAAGGATAGAAGAGGAAAATCAATATTCAGAGAAAAAAGGCTGTAGAAGAAAACCAAAAACAGGAAAAGGGAAAGTCTCTGTGCTTAGATACCCTAGCAAGGGAGAGATTTCATAAACATTTCACTGGTGCACTATTTGTGCTCCCTCATCTGAGAAATCACATCTTCCAAACAGAAGAGATGCCACAGACAGTATTTGCCTGCTACAGGGTCCCTGCAATGGATTACACTACTGCTGCTGTTTTATATTAGAAATTGAACTGTTTTACTTGTATTGAATTGTTAACTCAATTTGGGGAGAGAATGAATTAAAAATTCAGCTTCCTAAAGGATCTGTTACAGTGTTGAATGTTTCCAATGGCTGGCTTCACCACCCAGTAGGTGCTCTTCATCTCTAGTTCTGTTTACATAATTCTTTAGAGCTGAGTTAATCATAAAAGGCCAAGTGGGTTAGTGAAGGTGGAGTCAGTCAGAACATTAACTGCCCAGAAAGAAAAAAGGTAAACAAACCTGCAGCACTTTACCTGCAAAAGGTAAACAACCAGCAGCATTTCCTCTTAATAAAAAACCTCTAAACATGCTGTAAATTGAGTATCTGCCAATGGCTTTTGTTATCAATATTTTAATATTAATTTTTAAGGTTCTGTTTTCTGCTCCAGCATCCCAAGACGCTGTACATCAGTCCAATGTGAAACAGAGAAGCAGGTAGTGCTAAAATGCAGAGGAAGAAACTTCAAGAACAGCAGGGCTGCCTAGAAATGAGCTTCTTTTCTTGTCTTTGAAATGACACAACATCAATAGATTAACAACAAAACACCAGGAACACAGGCCTAGAAATTCTCTCTAAGTATTACACAACTGCCCTTCAAAAAGAAACAAAGCAGTGCTACATCTGTAGCCCATGCTGAACATAAAATAAGGCAGAACTTAAAAAATACATTCCTTTAAAGATTTGTGCAAATGGAACAGTGGGAGGTAGGGAAGGGACTACCACGAGAGTCAGGAGGGGCTGTGGTAGGGGAGGAAGGGACGGCCATGAGAGTCAGGAGGGGCTGTGGGAGATGGGGAAGTCAAGGACAGAGAAATTAGCTGGGAAAGAGCAGGAGCAGCAGCAAACACCACCACACACCGTGTCCACGTCCCGCTGCTGGGAATGAGCTGTGGGGAAGGGGCTCCTGGGAGAGCTGGCAGAGCGCCTGCCTGGCTGGGCGGGCTCTGAACGCTCCTGGCGGGGTCCCACCTAAGGCTCTGAGGCAAAGGAAGCTGCAGGGGCTGTGCTGAGTGCGGAAGCTCTGGCCCAGACCTTACTGCAGGACTAGAACACGGGACACTGCAGCCTGCTGCAGGACTAGAACACGGGACACTGCAGCCTGCTGCAGGATTAGAACACGGGACACTGCAGCCTGCTGCAGGACTAGAACACGGGACACTGCAGCCTGCTGCAGGATTAGAACACGGGACACTGCTCCCTGCTGCAGGACTAGAACATGGGACACTGCTCCCTGCTGCAGGATTATAACATGGGACACTGCAGCCTGCTGCAGGATTATAACATGGGACACTGCTCCCTGCTGCAGGATTAGAACACGGGACACTGCAGCCTGCTGCAGGATTAGAACACGGGACACTGCAGCCTGCTGCAGGATTATAACATGGGACACTGCAGCCTGCTGCAGGATTATAACATGGGACACTGCTCCCTGCTGCAGGATTAGAACACGGGACACTGCAGCCTGCTGCAGGACTAGAACACGGGACACTGCTCCCTGCTGCAGGATTATAACATGGGACACTGCTCCCTGCTGCAGGATTAGAACACGGGACACTGCAGCCTGCTGCAGGACTAGAACACGGGACACTGCTCCCTGCTGCAGGACTAGAACACGGGACACTGCTCCCTGCTGCAGGATTATAACATGGGACACTGCAGCCTGCTGCAGGATTAGAACACGGGACACTGCTCCCTGCTGCAGGATTAGAACACGGGACACTGCTCCCTGCTGCAGGATTAGAATTAGAACATGGGACACTGCAGCCTGCTGCAGGAGAAGTGCAGGCCCTCAGGTCCCCCAGCTGCTGCAGGGAGAACCCAGCTGGCTGCCCTGCAGGCCCTTCGGAAGTTCAAGGCCGCCATTCAGTCTGCAGGGACAAGGGCTGGGGAGTGGAATGAAGGTAGGTGTGAACAGTTCGGTATTTGCGAGTTTTGTAGGAGCCTGGGATTGAATTTCACTGAGTTTTTCTGCTGCTCAGTCTGCTCCACGGGCTGGGAAGAAAGGGAGTTTATAGCACACGTATATTTAAACATAGACCTTCAAAAGCTTGTTTGTTTTTCCAACAGCAGAATCAGTAATTAGAAGTTTGCTAACTGAAGATTGAATTGATTTAAATTCTCCGACAGAATTCTTTTGACTCAAAAGAGCTAGGCAAAGTGTGTGGATGAAAATGAAATCATTTACAGCCGTTTCAGTAAAAAAAGAGCACAGGTCAATATATTTAAATCTGACATCACATTCCTAACCCATATTTAGCAGTATGAATGAAACCCTGTCACAGGAGAGCATTCCTATTTTGGGAAGTCTTTATGCACACTTTTTACTTCATGTGAAAAGGAAAGCACTTAAATTATTTCCTGTATCAGGGGCCCATGTATGCTGACTTTCAAAGGCACCGGGTATATCCCTTTGAAGTAGATTCTCACTAAATCAGTGTTAGCTACAAACCAAAATAACACTGCCCTTGCTTTACAAGAAGTCATAAAGACAGTTCATTGTTATTTATAAACAAATCTTTTAATTAAAACAAACACATTTCACAGCTTAGTGAAAGAAAAAAGCTAGCCATAAAACACTGATTAATCAGCACTTAACATCAAGCACCAAATTCTTCTTGTCTCCAATTTAATTATGCATACAAAGTTATATATGTACACACATGTGCCTGCTTATTAGATCTGCTATTCTACTACACTATCTTAACTGTGTATTAAAAAGTTATTAAAAAGTGTAATGCCAAGTTTTTATTTAATATGAATTCAACACCCATCCAATTTAAGAGATTTGAGAGTCCCAGCTCCAAGTTTCCTTTGCAGGTTAAAACCTGTCAAACCTTCTACATTCACTAAAACCTTTCAGTCTGCCTTCAGCAGCTGTGAAAATATTAATGTAATTACAGGTTAGAAATCAGGATCCTCACTCACAAGAGCATTATTTTGGTACTCTGAGAACAAAGTCTTGCTAAACAACAAGTTTTTATTGCTGCACAAGAAATCTCTAAAGCAAAACAGTAAATGCACGTGGGACCCCAAAGAAGTCATATGGAAACACAACCAAGTGAGGTTAAATATATTCTGAAATAATACATATATCCTTAGAGTTAAAACAGAAGGTAATATAAAGCTATCTTTTCTTTGATTCTCCTGCCACATCCTAGTGATAGAAGCCAAGAATTGAGAAAATGGAATTCTTGAAAAAGCAACATAGAAAACATTTCTTAAATCAGCATATTATTTGCACCAATGATTTTATACTTTTATTCAAAAGCTCTCATATTAATCTTCTATGCAAATAAGACATTTCCTGGACTTACAAACTAAAAAGGTCTTAAAACCAGGAAACAAATGGGGGGTTGTGCCTAAGAGCAGCATTTTGTCCTGGCAGACTCTCTTCCTCCCCTTCCCAAACTTGTAATTCAGTTCTCATATCAGGTATGAAGTGAAATTACAGCTCAGGGTGGAAAATTAGGACCTGACCTTGCAAAACAAACAACGTGGTTCCAAGATTTGCAATAAACCCTGTCCCTTAAGCAGAGCCATGTATATAGCCAGGCCTGCAGAACTGCATTGATGTTGCTCAGCTAGGCACCAGAAAAAACTGCCAGGAAAAATGGGAAATAACCTAGAACCAACAGATTAGATCTGGAGATACTAGTCATAATGTTTTCCTCCTTCCTGTATTTTCTCTGCCTTAATGTTCCCCTCCTCATCACATGGTTGTTCTAAAAGTAGATTTCCCATCCTCTCTTTCCAACTAACAATCTAAAGTGGAAAAAATAAAAGAGAGAAAAAGAAAAAAAAAAGATTTACTATCTCCTCACATTCATTATAAAAGTTTCCAGGCACAACAAACCCTGTGGGCATGGAAAACTATAACAGTGCGTCCTTGTCAGGCTTGAGGTTGCTGGAGGATAATCAGTAAAACATGTCTTTCAGAAATCAGAGGAAAAAGCATGAAAACATTTCAGTGGGGAAATCCCACCAAGTGATGCAAAAGGATTGCATTTGTCTAGGGAGAGGAGAACTGGGAAAACAACGCATGGCACTTGAATAGAAAGAGCTACTTATTTTGCAAAAAAATCTATTACAAGCAGTTATTCTGTCTAATTGATTTGACACATGTGTTACTGTTTGAGGAGTGAGCAGCTGGTTTTTCAAAGAACCACAGTGATGCATCTTTTGATTCTGGAAGATCACACACATAGTGTAGATAGATTTCTATGTCTAAACTCTGCAAAGGTTTAGAGGTGTCCCAAATGATCATGTGAGCACCAGAGTTCTTAGTGGTACACTGTATTTCCAACTACATCAGGAATAGACACAAATTACATCACTAAGAATGTGGAGTTGGCCTGGCAGGACACACACTGCTCCCAGAGTGCAGCTGTGCTGTTGAAAAACTTCTGACCTCACACAATCATCCAATTCCCCTTGTTTGAAATCTACGACTGTTCCTTTATATAATCTCATCTTCGCTAACCACAAAGATCAATAAGTTCCAGCTAAATTCAGTGGGTGAAATGTTGTCTATGTTGCATATCGAGTGTTAGTTACGAATCCCAAAAGGAATTACTCATGGTCAGCTTTGTGTTCCTTCCTTGGGCACTCTGCTCTGGTTTCCAATACCTAACAGTGAGCCAGACAGCAGCACCTAAAAACTGCCTTTGAGAAACCACAGAGAAGGACTACCACATCCCCTGGATAGTGGAAATTTCCTATGCCCAAAAGATGGAATGTACTAAAATATACCAAAAATTACTGCTGGAAATGTGGTGCTATGAAAACTGACAGGGTAAAGACATTCATGAGATGACAGTAGCAGCAAAATGACAAAGGTCCTGAAGACAGCCAGCTGTTTTGTCATATTTCTTTTTAGTAGAAACTCAAAAGAATATGTTTTGGTGAAGCTCTTGAAATGAGATGAGCCTTTCCAATTACCCTAGGAACTAGAGAAGTTCCATAAGTACTGTGAATTGCCTTCACCAGCAGGCCAAGGATCTTTCTTGTCTTGAGGACAGAATCTATGTAATGCAGGAACAATGGCTTAAGTATCTTACAACAGCTATTTAAAACTAAACAACAAAGGTATTGAAATAGATGGATGAAGACAATCTTACTTGAGCCACAAAGCATTGAGATACAGCTCAGGAGAGCTTATGTCAATGCTCATTGGGAAAAACTCTTTTCAGGATAATGAGAATGAACAGGTTCAAAATGCTAAAAATAACTCCAGGTTTTTTAACTATGAGGAACTGGAGCTGGAATCAGCTTCTCCCTCCTGATGGGAAACAGACTGTTCTCAGGCAGAAATGGTAACTGCAGACTGCTCTCTGCCTTGCACATTGGATTGATACTTCCTCCCCCCACAAAAAGAATGAAAAACACCACAATCACAACAATGATCAGTCACCTGCGTGGTTATACCCTCAAGTTAAATGCAATCAGTCTACTGAGATATGGGCAAAACCAAAATATTCTTCCTATTCATCACTACATTACTTGAACCTTATAGTATCTACAGTTAAGTATTATGAAGAATATCACAGAGGAATTCAGAGTAAGAGCCCTCACTATGAAAAATAAAAATTTCCACACAGGTGAGGAAATGAGTATTGTCTCACCTGCACGATCCTATTGTTTCGGGAAAACACTTATAGTCAGATCCCAAGAAGAGAAAGGCAATTCAAAGCATGTAAATCCACTCAGCAGAAACAAAAATGGATATTAACTTTGTTTCTTTTGTCCAGATGCAAGGCAATCCAGAGGGCCTTAAAGCGACAAGGCTCAGGGAACAGCAAATGTCACCAGCTGAACTGGTAAAGAACTGATTTACCTTTGTTACCTAGAAAAAAAAGGGCAGCATTTTAGCCACAAAGGCAAACCTTAGGAAGGCAGGAGAAATGAAGAAAAACACTCTGAGCTGAAGATAATGATAAACTCAAATAAGAGACAGCCTGTTCTCACTGCTGGGTTAATTCAAGCATTGCCTCAGCCCAGGCAGAGACAAGTCTTGTGCTTAAATCAGGCAGTACTTTTAACTCTTGAGCTTGCTGGCCCAGCAGCACACCTCAAACTCCAGTGATTCTGTCCCTGCCAATGCAGCAAAGCCGCTGCTGCTGAACAACTGCTCATCAGGAAGCACATAAAAAAGGGAGAAGAATAAACAACCCAAAATACAGGGCCACAGTGCGTTAGACTGCAGATCATCTTACCCACTTCTCCTGCCCCTCAGCAATAGCCGAGATAACAGTGTTACAACAGAACAGGCATGGAGGGAGCAGTGCTTCTCCAGAACTTCTCTCAGCTGCCAGCAAGAGCAGCTTGGGGATTTCCTGAGCCAAAGGGAATGGGTTTGCACTTCATAATCCTCTGTGGGTTTTTTCATCGGTGCAACAAAGTTAACTAAATAAGCCTTAAGTGGAGAGGTAACTACCAAAAGCCACAAGAAGGAATAAAGGTAAAGGACTGACAGGAGAACTAGAAGTGTCCCCAGCAGGAAGAAAAAAGAAAACCATCACACAAAACTCTGGGCCAAGTTTTACATTATCCACTACTGTTCAAGAATCAAGAACTTCTCAAGAGTTTTCTTTTCCAGTTCATGTGAGCACAAGATAAGAATCCTAGAGGCAGAGCCATTAGTCAGAAGTTCAAGTATATCAGGCGAAGAACATGGATTCTCCTATGCTGGGAGAGCCCAAATGATGTTTTTTATTAAACTATTTCAAGAGTAACTATTTTGCAAATTCAAGTACTGAAGGTGTTCCTAACTTAGCTGACATCATGCTTTGGCTGGACTTCAGCACAGTATTTACCATTCTGACAGTTCAGTAAAAGAAAATGAAAACCTTTTCTCCTCTGTTTTTCAGACCTACAGAGCTTAGCAGAGCACAGCAGAGATTTGACACAGCCTTGCTGGACTGAAGCTATAAACAGGTAACAGGGCAAAGCTCTTCCAGTTCCAGCTTGCTTGATTTCTTCTGAGCATTATGCTTCTCAGGAAGCAGAATGGGAAGTAAGTGTTTTTAATTTTTTTTTAATTTATTTTTTCTAGACACTGTAACAGCAGCAGGTATAAGGAAAGATGAGTACACACAAACCCTGTCCTGACCATCTGTAAGACCCTACAAGAAATGTGGGTGTCAGGAAGCTCCTACCAAGCTGCTGCATTTATGGGCAGCTCTGTTCTGTGTATCACAGTCCTGACTATTATATCCCAACAAACCACAAGACATGCTCGTCTCTGCTGCTCTGGGAAGAGGAAAGCAGCTGTTCTTTCACTGCTCTCTAAAATTTCTTAATTGAAGAGACTGTGTTAACAGTATAGCAAGGGAGAGGTAAAAAAAAAAGAAAAAAGGTTGTACCATCATCAGAGAGCAATTTTACCATCTCCTCTTACCCACCACTGATTTTCAAAGCCACAATAATTTCTATTGACAGGATTCCTGCCAACTTAAGACACTACTAGTTAATGATATGAATTTCCCTCTAGTTCTTCCTGAAAAAGATACCAGCCATAACAACACCACTGCTAGCCATATTCATAGTTGCAGAGTGACTTCAGTAAGTAAATTAATATTTTTAAAATTCAAAGTTAAAGAACCAAACTTTTTCAATATACCAACCACCAAATACTGGACAGCTTGATACCTGCATCAGACGATAATTTTAAATTTTTACTCTTTATCACAACATAGTGGATTTCAAGATCCTAATATTGACTAATTCTTAATAACTGCAGAGTAAAATTAAAATTATTTTCCTTCTGACCCCAAGTATTTACAGCTATCACTATTTGATTCACAACATCTGAGTATTGGCAGTATTGATATAATGCAAACTGGTAGAATGCAGTACAAACTCTAGTTCTGTGCAATATACCAAAGCAACTGCTCCTCAAATGCATTAAAGAAGTTCTTACTTTTTGCCAAAGCTAGTTTACACTGTCAGTCTTGCTGATTTCACAAAGACTATCTACTGAGCGAGGTTACTCACACAAGATGGAATCTGTAGGTCTTGACCTTTCCACCCTGATTTATACGTAAGAAGCACATGAGTCTAAGCAGGAACTGAACACTTACGCTTCCACAGTTGTTCTTACAGTCTGTTCCTCACCGTCTTCATCTGAGCTGCTACAGGTGGCATCAGAGTCCAGGTCCTTCTCCACGCGGGACAGCAGCCCTCCAGCAGAAAGTGCAAAGCCACGGATTTCACCGGGTGCAACGCCAACTTCGTTCTGTACACCCACACCCAAACTACTCTCTGAAGCAGTTGTGCTGTTTTCTGGCCAACCCTCAGTGCATCTGAGGGAGCTGTTGCTCAAAAATCTAGCTGGCTCATGGAAAACTTTCATTCTCTGAAGCTGGTGTTTCACGAAGCATTTCAGCTGCTGATCACAGTGTTTGACAACATGCTTTGCCAGGAGCATTTGTAAACGCTTCTGAGTTCTTTTGGCGCGACTCATTTCCATTCGTTGCTTGGTGACACACTGGAGTAAGCGAGCGTACACCTCCTCCTGGGGGCAGCTCGAAATCCCTTCTGAAGGCCCGTGAAGAATTTGGTGTAATAAATCCCCTTTTATTGTTTCAGTGCAGACTTCCAAAGCCCTACCCAAAACCCCATTCTTCTTGTACCATTTCCCATTTAAGAGCTGCATTTCTTCTCCATTACCAGATTCAGTTACAGTTGAACCTGAAAGTCTCTGCATTCCTGCCAAGTTTGGAGACGTGGTCTCTGAAAACGCCGCCTCTCTGACCTGTTGCTCAGGTTCTGAATGACCAATATGACCAAATGTGTCAGCACCATTATGTACTGACCTCCTCATCTTGGAGCAGCCAGGCTCTCCTGCTTTCGTTTGCTTACCAGTGTTGTTGCTAAAAGCAGAATTTGTATTCATTAACAAAACAGACTGGTAGCACTTGGAGGATGGTGGGGAACCAAAATGCTGCACACCGAAGATATCATTCCTGAGGCTGGGCTCAGCAGTGGGGAACCCCAGGACTGAGCAAGTAATCTGTGCGATGGAGTCCTCTTTTATCTTCTCTTCCATTGCTCTGGAATTTTCCATGCACAAAGCTGTATCAGACTCCATAGCTCTAGAGGACAAAGAAGGTGACAAGTGGATACCATGACCTTTTGTTGTTGCCTCTCTGAGGGCTGGTGTCATTATAGCTATGGCAGGTAGTTTACAGCAAACCTGAAAATAACAGGGGCCACGTAAATATTCTCATTTTCATGACACAGTACAAATACAACAACTTAGTTAGACATTTCATTCTTTAAATGCCATTCAAAAATTCTATAAAAAAGGACGCTATCTAAAGAACACAGACTATATCACCTCCCAAGTCAAACAAGAACACACTTTCTGTTTTTTCTTTATTTCATTCAGAGGCTGTTCCACGTGCAATGAAAGCCTTTACATCTCAGGGGAATAACTGTTCATACCTCATTTCATTTTTGATTCTATCAGTCTGAGAAATAAGACCCAAAAAGTTCAGGACTGTCATCTAACCTTGGCCGAACTGAAAAACATGACCTTGAGCAATGTGACTGGCACAAGTGCGAGAAACATATTTACTGTAAATCTATATAAAGCAAGCACTGGATTAATTATTATATATTCTTATAAATACATGTTAGAAACCAATCAACAAGGCTAATGCTTTCCAAACAGAAACTCTAAGTTCTGAAGTTTCCTACCAAAAAAGAATTCTTTGCTGTGCCTTTGCATACCACTCTTTATTCATCAGGCAATGTTTGCATAATACATACATATTATTTTTCATAACCAATTGAGAAAAGACAGCTCTCCTTGACAAATCCTTTAGCTCGTGGCTTGACAATTAACAAAGGGTTCCCAGACTTTGGGACCAAAAGATCAATGTCAACCTTCATCCGTTCTTATCAGCAGGTATGCTGCCAAGCCATACTGTACCTATTCCATGCAGGAATCACTTGCACAGTACTTACAGCTTTGTTTAGGAGATGCTTCAATAAACCCAATGAATGATTTAATTGAACATGGCCTGCAGAAAAGATAAGTTCCTGTCAGCTCTTCATTAAGAAGCTAGAGACAAAAGCAGAACCAGTTTTCCAGTTTCTAAGAGAGCAGTAGCAAAAGTGAGTGCAGCACAGCAATGGCACAGTAAATTCTGCTGAACCGTGTATTAGCTGAGCAGCACTTCCACTGCCCTCCTTTTATGTCTCCAGTTCACTTGATCTCCACAGCAACTGCCTAGCTCAGCAACTTTCAATGCACAGATCCCATAAGGGCTCAGTGATTCCCAGACTGCCACATATGGGTCTTAAGAAAAGATCTGTCTGAGGCCTTAGCTCATTTATAACTACAGGTTTTTTTACACTGAAGGTGCAAACATTAAAGTGAGGTGTGGAAACCTAGGGAGCTGAGAAACACCAGTTTGGATACTTGCTCCTAAACATGAAGCAAAACACAGAGAGCCACATGCTCCAGTAGTGCCTTACTGCTCTCTTTATGCTTTATTCACCTTCCTTTGCTCCATCATGTGTACTTCATCCGTAAGGTTCTCACCTCTATACATCACCCTCCCAGCATCACTGGGAGCACAGGTCTGGTGGTCCCACTGCTGATCGTAACTGATACCATTAAAACCCCCAGGATTTGAACCTTTATAAATAAGGAGTAACTTCAGCCTGAAGGGGAGCTCAGCACAAAGTTCTCCCAGTGGACAGCTGTTCAGGAAGAAGCTCATTCCAGGATCAGACAGGGAAATGCACTGCTGAGAACTGGAGCCCCAAATCCTAAAGGCTCTGGTGACTCAGAAATGCTCTCAGCACCTGGCTGACTCATGCCTTTCCTCTTGTAAAAACCAGGAAGCCTACGAGTTCGTAAATCCAGAGGAGTGTGAATTCAGACACCAATGCCCCTACCATAATGGCAAATAACTATAGCAAGTTAGAGGAACGTGCATGGCTGAAACACAGAGAGAACTGAACAACTCCTCTGCGGGGTTAACATCAGCTTAGGAGTCCTGTGTTTGACCTCTCCCTGAGAATTCCAAGAAGCTCTCCAAGAGCACCCTCAGCCTGGTTACCTACATGCACCTAGCAGTGTATTTATAACTGTTCCAGCTTCAGCATCCACCTCCCTTGGTCTGAGTGCTTTAACAGGCACAGGTTGCTACTCCTGAAACCCAGCAAACATCCACACACATGGAGCTGTTCAAGCCAAAAAGTACTTTGGAGATGTGGATCACAGACCTGTGTGAAGGTGGAGGTTATTCAAAGAACTGGCAGCACAAAACTTTGTAGTGCTGTGTTTTAACCCTATCACATTCCCTCAAATACCACATAATCCTTTGGTACAGTTTCAAATTTCCAAAATCACAATGAATATCATTACCAACTCTTTTTTTTTCCATCTAGAAGAATCCTTTAAAATTCTTTTAAGGGAAAGAGGGGAAGAAATCAAAGTACCCTCATATGAAACACAAACATTGAACGAAAGAGTATTGACAAGTCACTGCCTAATTCAGAGTGCCTGACCAAGTATGCTTAAACTACAATTTAGCTAAAAAATAAGTAAAATGCTTTTGAAGAGGGGAATTAGTCAATTAACCCCTTACGCAGCAACTTGGAAATTTCATGCAATATTTCTGCCCTGAAGACAGTGTGAGACGGGTGTGCTCACCTCACTACAGTAACATCAAAAGGAACTTCTAAAAGCTGGTACTGCCAGTGTCCAGCCCTTGGCATTTCTCCAAGAAGTTCACACATACACAAACACAAACCAACATCAAACCAACATCACAGGTACAGGAGCAAAACAAAGTATCAGCTGTAAAAAATTTATAACTTTTAGTACAAAAACTTGGCTTGACAAAATTTACATTTTTACACATTTTATTTAATTTTGGAAAAAAGCTGCAAAAATTATTTTATTACACCCTTATTGAAAGTGAGTTTTCAGAGCAAAACCTACTATCTTTGAAGGGGGAAAAAAAAAGGCAAAGAGGAAGGGAAGACAAGTACTGTAAAATGGTATATGGGAATAGTATTTTCATTCTGGGAAAAGCTTTTTTGTCATAGGTAAACCATCTCACAGATTTTTTTGCATTGTGTATTAGCTGAGGTTTCAAAATCAGAACAGCTGAAATTCTGCTAAACTGGCAGTTTGCTTTTCCTCCTCTTCCTCTGAATAAACACTCCACTTGAGAGACTAAAAAGTACTGTAAAAAGAAAAACTAAGTAAGTACAGGGGAAGGGAAGAAACAAGTAGCAGGCATACCCAGTAAAGCAACTTTAAACACATGTTTAAAGTGATTTTATGCCTGTCCTCCCCTGATGCCTTCATTAGCCAGAGGATGTAGCTGGGAATTGCAGTTCACCACAGCCCACCCTGCTCCCTTCTACCACTGCAGCTACAGGTTCCCAATCCCCAGTGACTCCTGCTCCTCTGCCTCTGCTGATTTCTTTGTCAACGGAATTTCCCTAAATCCTGTAACTAGTGTCTTCATGTTGGTGATCACCAGCACCCTATTAATAGAAACACAACAAAACACAGCCACAGCCCGGCACTCAGGGTGGCATTCCCTCCCTTCCCAGATTTTGTTTACAGTCCTTTCACTTTTTGACACCTCTCCCCCTTGCATAACACTCTCACTTTGGTTACACAACACTGCAGACAGTGTTCTGGGGGATTTTTGCTTGGGGGGAGGATTGCTTTGTCTTTTAGTGCATTTTTCTGTTTGTGATCTTTTCGTTTCCAATGACAGTAAAACTCCACTTGCATGAGGCTTTTTAAGGCTCCTCTGCAGCAGCCTTCTCTCCTTGTAAATTGAGTAATCTTTCCTCATCATAAACACCTGAATTTTTCCTCTTACTAATGAGATTCCTCAAGACCAGGAGGAGATTTTTACGTTTATTATTTCTTCTTCTTTTGGAACTCAGAAGCCTACAAACAACATTTCAAATTAATACAGCTGTTTCCAGTTTATTCACAGATTAACAGTGTTTCAAGTAAGCCAACTTCCACTGTTTATTCCTTGCTTAGATGGCATTTCAAAAGCAAAGCGAAGCCCCTGACAGCAGACAGCCTCTGGTGAAACACCCAAAATTAATCTCAGCAAGAATGCTCAAAAATACCAAATTTCAACCTGTTTTATGGCCTCTCAGAGACAACCTGCAGAAGAGGGGGCAGCTGCAAAAGTGAACTGCATCACAGCTGCCAAAAGCTGGGCTCCTACAGCTCTGTGCAGTTTGTCCTGTAATCCCCAGCTCCTCCTGGGCAGCCTTGCTGATAATCACTGCACAAAAATGAAATAAAGTGCTCCGGCAGACAGGCATGGCTGCTGCACTGCCTCTGCCCTGGCCAGCTCCTTCCAGCCTTCCCTCAGGCTTTAACCACTGCTGCCAATTTTTGGGAAACCTACAGCATCATAGGGATTTCTAAGAACAGCAAGAACAGTAGCAGTAGCATCGCCTGCATTTTCTCATGGAATAGTCTGCAGCAACGACCATAAAAAAGATATTGGTCCCACTGGGCATGTCCTGGTTAGGAGCATGAAAGCAAAAGGAAAGAAGTCTGTACTCAACACGTGTGGGCCCAGCCTTTAAGAGCAAAAATCATTGCAGTAGGCAGCTTTTGTTTGCACTTCAAAAGCAGACCAGTTACTCATGATGTGTATTTAAGCATTCTGGTACTTTGTTCTATTAATAGATTGGGAAAAAACCCATAAACCCAAACAGGATTATGTGGGAAGTCTCCACGTTCAGCAGCACTCACTGGGCAGGCACAGCTACCCAGACAAAACTGCAGCTCCAGTGTTTTGTACACTCCAGAAGATGTAAGCACAAATTCCTTCTACTTGGAGAAAAAAAACCAAAAAAAACCCACCAAAACCCAGCACAACACCTCCTCCCCAAAAAAGGATCTCTCTGAACACTAAGAGATCTCCATTTAAGACAGACCACCCAAAGTTTCAATCATAAAAAACATCAAAAAGTAGGCATTACAAGTGGAACTCGTTAGTATTAATTTATGATCAAATCCATGACTCATTAAAATCTCTGAACAGGTTTGTTTTCCTCCTTGTTCAGATCTGCTTCTGAACAGAGAATTGAGATAATTTCTGAGTTACCACCACATCGTCAACTAATTCTTGTTCAGTCTATAACAGCATATTTGCAAAGCAACAGCTGAAGGAATTTTTAATATATGTAAAAATGCCTTTTATAGTACAACAGGTGCCTCTGTAAGTAGGTCGTATGTATGCCTCTCACACAAATATTGCCAATACTTTCTGATACGTTTCCTTGTAAAGCCTATGTCAACATTTCAGTGATACTTTTGAATTTTAGCCTTTGAAGAGAGGGCTACAAAACCCGGCCTTAAATGAGACCCACGCACCTCTTAAGACACTAATTAAGATGACTGGAATTTAAGCTCCTCAGAACATTCCCCAGGATTTCAAACCATGAATCAATACAGCAGGACAGCCCTAAGGCACACACTGCTTTCTGAGGTGGCCCATCAATCAGGCTTTATCCAGGGTAATTTTTAGTATTTCCTTTTTTATTAAAATAAGCACAAAAAGGAAGTATTTACCCTCTGACAAAAGGCAGGCATACTTTAATAATATGGATTTTTTAAAAATCGTCTCACACTGCAAATTGAAAATTGAAAATTTGCGGTTTTAATTTGCTTCCCATTAAGGAGGTCCCACGGAATACCTCAGTCACTGCTACATTTTTTGAAGGGAGAGATACTTCATTTTGCAAGCCGGAAGTTTACAAAAAAGTGGATGGAAAGAGTAGCTCAGGAGCATAGAGCAGCTCCCCAGGCAGGCTGCGGGAGCTGGATGTGAGTTGCTCCCCAGAGCTTTGCTAACTCCTTCCTCTCGCGTGCCCAGCTCTGTAGCGTGGGAAGCCTCGCCTCAGGTCCCTGCGAGGCCCAGGAATTCGTGCCCGTGGGTACACGCCGATCACCACAGGGAAGTTTCCATCCACTGTTTAAATCCCGGCTGGACCCGCGGGGCGGGCGCGGAGCGGCCCCGCCCCTACCCGGGCCCCGCCCCCGCCTCACGGCCGCGGGCCCCGCCCCGCCGCGCGCACGGACCGTTACCCCCGCCCCCACCCCGCACATGCGCACCCGCCACTCCCGCCGCGGGAACCAACCGCCGCCCGGCCCCTCCGTGCCCCCGCCGTCTCACGGCGCCCCGCCGCGCCGCGCCCCGCGCTTACCTCCGCGTCCGGCGGGCTCTCCGCAGCGGCGCCGGCGCCGCGGCCGCCCGAACCCCGCACAGCACTGCGCCCGCCACGGCTCACACTGCCGCTCTTCAAGAGTCCGCGCCCAGCTAAAGCGCAGCGCGGCGGGGCGGGGCCTCCCCCGCTCCTCAGGGGGAGGAGCGCGGCCAATCAGGAGCGTCAGGGGGCGTGGCTCGGCGCGGGGGCGTGGCCGCCCGCCATTGGCGGGGCCGCGCCTGACGCGAGGCCGCCGCCCTCCCTCAGCCCTCCCCGCGCGCCGGGGCCGTGTGGGGAGCGGGGTGCGGCGGCGCTGCCCGCTCCGGACAGGCTCTGCGCTTACCGCCCAGCGTGGTTATACAGGGCTAAAAACCCTCACAAACACACACAGCCCAACGTACCAGCGCCAATAAACCGCCCGCGAGTTCAACTGCGTCACACTCCCTCCCTCCGAACTCCCCCTCAGCGCTCTGAGGGCACGGAGGAAGAGGCTCCGCTTCCCCGCGGGCTTTGAAGTAACCGCAGCCAAGCATGAGATTGCATAGAAATGCTTTATTATGTTTATTTGACCAAAGTAATTAAAATAAGGCATTCCGGGCTAGATGTAAACACAGAGGTCAGCTGCACCGCAGTGAGCAGGTGTATGGCAACAACAGCAAGAGTGTCAAGTTCTGCTGCTCAAGGGGAAATACAAGTTCAAAGTTATATTAATATATTTCATTCTGTTTATTTGTTAAGAATATGGTTTCTCTCGAGGTTTGATTCTGAAAAGCAAGGTTTGGATTCAACACAATGGGTTCAAGTCTGAAAGACCAAGCTACCCAACATTCTAGAGATAAAATTGCCTTTCACTACCGCAACTCCCAACACCCAGAGAACTACTCTGTTCTTAGACAAAGACATTTAAATTTTAACTTCATTAAATATTACATATCCTGCATGTGAGCACACTGTTAGTACTAACATGTGTTTTAAGGGTCACTTCCTTTGAAGAACATAATACAACATTTATTTTACTTACATTCTGATGTCTGGGTTTATGCCATTTATTAATATAGAAAAGGACTCTGTGAAGTAGTAAGCATCTGCCCTACTTGTCACTGACAATGTCTCTAGCAATAAGTTCTTTCATTATCTCATTGGTACCACCATAGATTGGCTGTACACGGGCATCCACAAAAGCTCTGAGGGAGGAAAAAAACAAAACAAAACAAGGAAGTATTACAATCAATGCCTCAGAATGAACATACAATCAAAAAGCAAAGAGCATTTTATCTTTAGAGATCCCTCTTTTCAAAGTATGCTCTTCCCATTGATAAAGCAGTTCTTATTTTCCAAGAGGCTTCAACCACCTAAAATATTACAACTTTCCACCCAGGAGCTGGGTCAGTATCTCTTCCCTGCTCGTTTATAGTGTAAAGTCTCCAACTATTGCCTCTAATTAAAACACAAAAATAACGCCCTATAAACCCAGACTCCTGCTACAACTCCACCCCCAGTTCTTGCTCCTGATGGCAGCACACAGGATGATGACAGAGCTTTTCCACCCTCATTCTGCTCCATCACACAGAGAGCAGCCCAGGAGCAATGTGGCATTCTCTGGAAATCTACGTGTTACTGGAGCACAGGGATAATGAAACCCTGTGAGGGCAGCTACTGGCCACACAGTGCAAGGACACCCCGACCACATCTTCCTTTAATGAGATGGTGCAGATCACTCACAAACTACACTCAATGAAAACATGGAGGGACAAATCATTTCAAAGCAACATTTCATGCTCAATGTATTCGAAATCTTTAAAAAAATCTAAATCTACTCAGTTTAAAAAATGAGCTTGCTTATGCTACTGCACAGTAGTCCTGTTCTTGCTGTTTCTACTGTCAGATTACCATCTCTTTGGTTTTTTAAAATAAGACAGCACCAAAATCTCTACTTAGTGTGTCACATGGCCTGCACACAAACTTCACAGATAATACACGAGGATATGTGCAAAAGCTCCATAAGTGTCTCTAAATTCATAAAGAAAAAAAATGGGAATGGCAAATTCCTTTTTCGACATATCAATCTCTCAACTTTTTCCTTTTAAGAGGTGTAAAAAAGCTGAATGTAGCCAGTCATGCTCTTGATTTGACGATCTGATACTTAGTGGTATCTGATCAACATGTTTGCTTCACCCATACGCATTTCATTTCAGATAAAGTAGCTCCCCTCATTTCTACTGTTATAGTTTTGCTTCTGTTTTTTCAATTAACATTTTCTTCTAAAAAAAAACAAGTTCTCTTTTGTGAAAAAAAAAAAAAAAAAATCAGACAATAATTGCTGAAGAGCTTATGAGTTATTTGGAGAATCCAAACAAAGCCTTCCTGCAGACATCTGTACAGTAGATTCCCTTTCCATTAAACATGATGAGAAAAGGAACAATAAATCACTACTAACACTAAGAAGTGCCTCATTTGACTTTGCTGGTAATCTTTCACCATAAAATCTGAAATGTTACACTTACTTTGCAATTGGATACTCCCACATGTACCCCCATCCTCCGTGCATTTGTACACACTGAGTAGCGATGCTGTTTTGGAGATCAGAGCACCTGCAGTGGCCAAAAGGAAATTTGCTTTTAGAAGGACATGATGTTGCAAGACATTTCAAAAGACAAAGATATGTTAGCAAGATAAAAACGTAACATGGTTAGTAAGAAATAAATACTGTTCAATTGAATGCATTAAAGGTTTGTTCCCTTTATGGGACAGCTTTCAGCAAAGCAAAGGTTTCAGAACAGACAGGACTGTTTACCTTTCTCACAGGCCAAAAGAATCCTTTTGTGAAGCAAGTTAAAACAGTCTCTTTTCTTGCCAAATCCCTAAGCTTTGTCAGAAATTAACAATAAACCAGGCTTCCCTTCATGACTGTCATTAGCAACACACCAGGATACTCTCTGAGCATAACCATCACCTGGGTATAATTCATTTTCTGCTATAAACTTTACCAAGAACCTTTTCTGCAACAGCCTCCAATTCTAAAACATTCTGGAATTCTCCAACAGTATTTGTTGACTGCAAAATATGGATTTAACAGCAAAGAGAAAAAACTAATTTCACTGGAAAGTCAAGCTGCAGTTAGAAGACATGAAAAAAACCCCACTTTCTAAGCCTACAGCTTTTAATGGCAAGAGAAGAAATGGAAATGACAAGCCAATTGCTTCTCCTGCAATAATGGCCTTTTCCCCAAACCATCTCCTCATTCACTTAAATCCTTCCATTTTATTATACCAACTGTAATTCTGCAGCAGTGAGTCACTGCAACTGTCTTTCTTAAATATATTCTCAAATTCTTTTAGGTATGTACCACAACCTGCCACCAAAAGAAAAAAACAAACCAAAACAACCCTACAGACCTTTCTCCAGAGACTGAAAAAAAAAAGAGATGCACAAAGCAGGTTTTAAAATCCAAAAAGCCCTAACTCAAGTCACTGACTATACAAAGAGTTTGAAGGAGAATTCGAGACTAGAGAGAACCTCCTAATACATGAGGGAATAAAGCAATTCTACATTCAAGCATTTTCTAGCCCATTTAAGTGAGCCATGTGGAAGGTCACAGGGCCTCCCTCCACGGAGGAAAGAGGAAATCCACAGAAAATCCTGATGGTAAACAGCTGAAAGTGAGGCAGTTCCAAAGGCCTTGCTTAGGGAATTTGTTGAGGAACTGTGTGCGTATCTCAGCTGGCATTAGTAGTTTCCTCCTCCTCAGAACTGAATGCCTCTGCTCCTGTACCTGGTACTCCTAGGTAATCACTGCCAGGAATAGCACTCAGAACCTTCCATTGTAAATATTTCTGCTCATTTCCTCTATACTTGTTTTGAAAAGCCTGAAAACTAAGTGTGTGTATCTTCCATAAATTTCTTTCCTCATGTCTCATCTGATTTTTTTCTCCCATCCTTGAAACAAGCTAAAACTATACAAATTCATGTACCACTACCTCAAGATGTTTCCAGCTGTTTTTCTCTGGTAAAACTAAGTTAACATATAACACCACCAAGTATGGGGTGAGGGAGGAGTTGTGGACAATCAAAGAAAGCACTGTTCAGTCTCAGTTACAGCAACAGCTGTAGCCAACTATTTCTTCCCAAAACCAAACAGCTTTGAAAACTGGCTAGGCCAAACAGCTATTATTAAGTAAAATTAACTAAACAGTATCATAGAGCTTCCAATATATTTAAATTTGGCCCCAAATAATCCAATTTTCCTTTAACAAAACCCAAACCAAGCCATATACCCCATCAAAAAAACAGCAAAGAAAACCAGAAAACACCCAACAACAAATTGCTAACAATAAAATGTTAATTTTTGTCTAGATACCAATGGAGCACTTGCTTTTACTTAAAGGTAAAGCAGAGGCTTAATCTTGTTATTAAAGGAAGCCTATTTTAAAAGGATGCCTTTATTTTGAAATTGATCTGGTTAAGCAACCCTGTTTTTTTCCATGTAACCCTGATTTTTGTTGACCACATTATCACAGTAAGACCATGCAGGTGTCATTTCCAGGTGCCTGTGAGCACTTACCAGTACTTTGCCATGGAGGCTGTGGCGGAGTCCAGGCGTTTATCCGCGTGCAGCTGCAAACAGTTGTCCATGAAAGCTCGGGCCACACAGATCTGCGTCTTTATTTCAGCCAGCTTGTGCTGTACTGTCTTGTTTTGGAGGGGGACACAGAGGGTGGAGGAAAGAAGCACAGTGCAGTTTAATACTTCAGGCAGAAGATGCAGCGTTTTCCAGAAAGGACTGATGTTGGAAACCACTGTTTCAAACTTTGGCTCTGTACATCAGAAGGCACTGTACCTTCCACACAGGTATGTATCCACCAGTCTTATTAGACAAAGTTACTGCTCTTTACTTCTCAAGGTCAACTCAAAACACAAATTTAAGAGAAAAGGCACACGAGAAAAGGAAAACAAATTCTTGGAGAGCAAGTGGCAGGAGGTCCAGAGTGCTCTGTCACTCTCGGCTCCCTCTTGGGAGGCAACGTCCTTTCACCCTGCAGAGCCAAGAACTTTCCCAATTAATAACTTTTCACCATCTATTGAATGCTTTGTCTATGTATTCTTAACAGTTTAAGCTACATGCAAAGAGGCTGAAGCAAAAAATAAAAGAAATTTTAGACTATCAGAAAGTTTTTCAGCACTGAGTTCTGTCACATTGGAAAAAAGATGGAAGAGGTAAAATCTATCATGAGGATATTTAAAACCAGACCAGGCAGGCATTCAACCACCTTCTTGTAATTCTGGTAGGGAGGGGATAAATCATCACCCACTAATAAATTTCTTTCTTATTTCAGTTCTAGAAATGTATATATATATAAAAAATCTTGCTTCCCTTGACAATAAATATACTGGACCAGAGTACTACTACAAGGAAAGAATTCATTTCAAATGCTGTAATGTGGCATGACTCAATGAAGTAGCCCAAGGCAGAGTTTTAACTGCAAAGGAATATTTATAATATGCACACTCAAGTCATCAGCGACAAAAAATGGAATTTAAAGATTTAATGCAGAAATCCATATTTTGGCAAAAATAATATACTTTGTGGAATTTATGGACTACCTGCTGGTGGCCTAGCCTAAGAAAGGAGATTATTTTGCAGATCTCTGCACAGTGAACTACCACAAATAGGAAGCATCCCCTACCTCCATTAAAGAAAGTTAAAATATAGTTCTTTTGTGTTTCAGTTGCACAGTGTGCATACTAAATCCCATCTGGAATTATGGATTCCTGAAAGTTAACTTTAAAAACAGATGAAGATCATAATCTCCTGAGGGATACCTAGCATTCCAGCCTCTAAAAGTTTTGGTTCTGGTGCTGTTCACAACTAAAGATTTGAGTTTGACAAAGTCTCAAGATGTAGAAATGGATGTTTTTGTTAATTATTTCAAAGCTGTATCAAAAGAAGGGGCAGCCAAAATCTTTAGCCCATGTGAGTCAGTTCTGTCCTACAAAGCAAACATGCAGGAGCTTGGCCTCCTTCAGCCCTTACAGTTAATGTTGTTGTCAGCAAAATTGCAATGTAGCAAACCTGTGGAAAGCAACATCTATTTTATAACTGCAGCTAAGGCATTTCTGCTGCTTTTAAAAAATGGTTATTTTTGCATTTCAAAAAAAAGAACAATGGGCACGGAGGCAAAATACAGCCACAGTCCCAACAGTGAAAGCTTTGGAAATGACCCTTTCATTTTCATTTGTTCACCACTTCACATACACAGCAAACACACACCAGAATCTACACAAGCAGCTCACTTCTAACTCACCTGCAAATGTGCAATGGTCTTCCCAAAAGCTTTTCTTTGCCTCACATAATTCCTTGTTTCTTCAAACATGAATTCACAGCCAGCAAGAGCCATGTCAGCAATTAGCAGTCTTTCCTTTTGAAACACAAATTACAGAACCCAGTTGAGTTAGTCCTACATTTCTCTGCATCAGATGCACAATTAGGACACAGATGTTCAGTGCTGTTCATTAAGGGAGTGGGAGCAGAAGTCACATAAAATATCAACCCAGACATGATGCATTACTGAAATTAATGAGTCAGGCAAATGCCTCACTGTCTAAAGCTCACTTTTAAGTCTTTACTGGTGTAATGCTCCATCACAATGACTCAAAAAATAGCTACGGATTGACCACAGGAATCTTAGGAAACTGAAAAATTCACAGCAGATTCTGTTTCAATTATTGGCTTCCACTGCTCAGTTTAAACAACTGTATTTAACAATTTCAACAGGACAACTCTAGGGGAAAAAAAAGCCTACAAAATGGCTAGTTTTTCCTTCTTCATTGTATGGTGAAAAGCAAAAAGTAATTGCAGAACAATTTTTTCTGGCAACACTGAAACAGTGTTATGCATTGCCCTGAACCTGTTCATGAGCACATCTATTTAAAGCAGTAAAATACTTCCTTTGATCAGGTTTTCAATCTACTCACAGTATAAAATGAAAAAACATGATTCCCTACCAAATGAGGTAAATACACCAGACTTTTGACAGAGCACAGACACATTTTGAAAAATGTCATTGCCTCCTTGTCCTCCAACGGAAAGAAACTGAGTTGTAAACTAGCAAGGTATTTTGGCAGCTTAACAATTTCTTTACTTTGTTACATGAACAGATGACAGAGTTCCATGTAACTTTAATATGCTTCTACTTGCAGAAGAGCTAAAACAGAAGTGCTTGTTTCTTGAAGGAGAATGCCAATGAATCACAGATGTCTCCAAGCTATTCTTAATCTACTAAGCAAGGTGCTTCCATGCTAGAAGTACACAAGAAATCCGTGGTATGTTCTTTTTAACACAGGTCTTTAACAGGTCTTTCAGTAGCTGGGTTGTTAATTAAGAGACCTGTCTCTGAGCTGGTGGGATATCAACACTTTGAGCAATGCCCAAAGAATTCTACATCTAGCACTGTGTAGTCCACAGACTTGGAGTCTCTACCTCATCATCACTGGAACTCAGGAGCTGGTAGCTGTATGTGTGTTTTTCTGGTTTTTTTTCTTTCTATCTTTTTTTTTCCCTTTCTTCTTCTAATTCTCTTCTCATGGAACATTTTGGGTAATGTTCCCATCGGACGGTTGCTAAGTTAAACAGACTAAGTTAATGCTAATGTTTTATGCTAATTGGATGTTGCACTACATGCTTTGTCAAGGCTCCTTGATTTTCGATATTTTGCCAGCAAACTTGTGTTATTTTGACCTCTTGAGCATATCTGGTCACTATTTCTCCTGTGAGCTTAACCCCTAGAAACGTTTGGGGGTTTTACAAAGGCATCCAGTACACCACAATAACATGAACTTCAGGACTAATGACAGAAACTGTCTCTGTATTCCTCCTGCAGACAGCAAACACTCACATTCCTTTTACCTGAGGGAGCTCTGCCATCAGGTAGTAGAAGCCTTTGTTCTCTTTTCCAAGCAAGGCACTGGCTGGCAACCGCACATCTTCAAAAAACAGCTCTGCTGTGTCCTAAGAGGATTTGAAATGCAACAGTTGAGGCTGACATTCTCATCCCATTAAACTAACTTTTCCCAATGGTTTTCTTGTTGTTGTGCACCTCAGTGTGAAATCCCAGATTTAGCCTGGAAGAATCCTCTAAAAGTCATCCTACTCAGAGCAGCTCCAGAAAAACAATCAGCTGAGGGCCTTGTCTAGTTAAGCTTTCCAAAGCTTGAAAGATGAAGGCTCCAGGACCTCTCTCAGCCCCTTAATTAGATACTTAGATGTGTAAGTATCTAATCACTTTCCTGGCAGACTTTTTTTCTTAATACCTGCTATGAATTTTCCTTAACGTAACCAGTCTCCTTTGCCACTCTCCCTTTCACTCTGCTTCTCAAAGCAGGATCAGGCCCCACTACCTCTACAGCTAAACACATCAGTAAGATCCTGTTCTTTCAGGCTTCCTCAGAGTAAATGTTTCCAGCTTCCTCAGCCTCTCCTTGCACATCACATCCTTCAGGCTTCCACAGGCAAAATCAGGATACATACGTTGCGTGTTTGTTTGTGCTCTGAAGTCTAACAACTAGAACAGAACCACAGTTCCATCCTCTATTTACTTAGCATCTGGCAGTCACTAAGTGGGTTCAGGCTTTCTCCAAGTGCATCAGAGGTCCTGTGAACTCTCACCTGAGCTTTGAGGCCGATTTTGTTGAGCTTGCGCCCTTTGATGAAGCCCTTGGTTCCATTTTCCACCAGGAAGAGGCTGATGCCGTGAGCGGGGGACCGCGCCTCACGGTCTGTGACCGCCACCACGATCACCACGTCGCTCATCCAGCCGTTTGTGATGAACACCTGCAAAAAAGGGCAGCTCACCACAAAGCAGGTGCATGGGGGCTAGGAGAGACCACCAAGCAGCAGAAAATAAAATTACACTGACACTTTCACAGGTGAACCGAAAGGCAAGGTTCAAGCTTTTGGTATTAAGTGTTTTGGAACAAGGCAGACATTATTTGAGTTTTGTGGGGCAGAAGTGTGAAGTTAAAGAATGAACAGATCTGTTTATTTTGTCTGTCCCATGATAAAGAAGGAATACAGTATCAAATGTAGATATTAAATAAACACAGAGGTTCTCTTGTCTAGGAATTAAATTAGTAAGGCAGAACACTCCAAAGTATCAACAGCTTCTTGTCACAACTGCTTCCTGTTACCCTGCAGAACAACGCAACTCAGAACAACTCAAATGGATCCATCTCAAGCCCAAGAGAAAGCTTTCTGTCCTGTTTGGCTTCCAATGAGTGGCACCAGCACCTTTTTAGGACCTATGTGTATATATATCTATCTGCTTGCACACATTCCCACCACTGAAATTCTGCTAAAGTCTCTGTCAGTGCTGTTATCAGCACCAGTACAAAAGAAGATAGAGACATTTCACAGCTTTTAAAAAAATGGTCTGTTAAACCCACACCTTTTTCCAACACTGTTGCTGCCTTCCTATTTTTCATTATGGTAGTGAAAAAACTGCTTTGCCACAGCTTGACAACACAGTGAGAGCATCTGATGCAGGTGGTTTGGTTTTTTCTAACAAGACCAGCAAGCTCCTGTATAAAGATTCCACAGCTTGCACTGTGGCAACACAAGTTTCTACTCAGGCCACAGAAGATTTCACAGCAGTAGTGTATATATTTTATTGTTAAACACCAGTACTAAGAACCATACTGCTCATACAACACAGCACATTTTTACCCCCTTCCTTCAGAGTTTAGGAGAAAATCAGCCTTTTATAAAGCTCAAAAAAACCCCTATACAAGCTCTCTCATAAATCAGTTTGGAAATTGCCTGCAACAGATGTATCTCAAGACGTATAAAAAAAAGTAATTGGAAAAAAAACCCCACCTGCAACATAACCCACACAAAAATCCCAAACCAAAAGTGAAGGGACTGGGGGGAGATGCTGAGGGTGGTGCACATCCAGCTAAATGCATTCAGTTCCAAAGCCCACGAGCAGTGTGTATGTCAGTGCACTTACCTTACTCCCATTCAGGATCCAGTCACTGCCATCTTTTTTGGCATATGTCCGTACTCCCTGCAAGTCACTGAAACAAAATTTGAAAGGTCCTTTGAAAAACCATTCCAGAAGCTGCAATTTGTATCTTGAATTCTATCCAGTACAAAATAAGGTAGATTTTATGCCATCCAGACATGGGCTCAGCGAATGGACAGTGAGGCGTGGTGAAATGGCCGAGTGTAACAGAAACCACAAGCATGGTGTGGAAAAGGATGATAAATCTATGCAACCATGAGTCCCATTTCCCCATCCCTGCTTGTGGGAGGTGGTGCAAGACAAGCACTGACATCAACAGGTCAGCATCCACTTACACCAGCATGCCTGAGACAACAAATGCCAGCTAAAACCACATCCTCTCCACAGGCTCAGTCCTGAGCAGGAGGCTCTGTGAAAAGCCACGAGCAACATCTGCCATTGGTAGAAACGTGACACCAACAGGTTTTGCACTTCACGTGCCCCTCTCTCTTTTGGAAACTGGTCAGATCAGCAGTGTATGCTGCAAACAGGTGCTGGGCAAGGAGGGATGTGTCTCTGAAAGGATTCAGAGGAGGGAAAAACGAGCTGGTTCTGTTCTACAGAAAAAGCCAAGCCCTTTTCACCAAGATATGTAGCTTATCACTGACCGTGCTTCATGTTGTGAGTATATTCACATGACAGGCAAGTTGGTAACTATGAATTCAGACTGCAAATGCAAAGCATGTTTGCCCACAGTGGGACAACACAGAAATGGATTCTGAGCTACTATCTTGAAATGACAAAGCTGTAAGAAGTAATCTATAACAGGTATTTCGAGTCTTACCTATAATGTAGGATAATCTAGCCTGTAAAGTGATTAACCAGGAGGCTCAGAATGTTTTTCACTGACAAATAAACAGACAGCAAATCATGTTGAGAGCATTGTTTTCGTATTTGGCTTACCTGCCAGCCCCAGGTTCTGTCATGGCAATAGCTCCAATGCACTTGCCTGCAACCATTTGGGGGATAAAGCGTTTAATCTGTTCTTCAGTGCCATAGTTTGCAATGTAGGGCATGACTATATCTGAGTGAAGGCTGAACCCTGGGCCTGTACAGTTAACATACATCCTGGAAAAAAAATGGGAGGGGGGAAGTTCAGAGAAAAGTACTACCAAAGACTTCAACACTGAACTTGCACTGTTACAAAACAGACCCAATAATGAAGAAAACCCCACTACACAGAAGCCCCAGAGACCTTCTGGCACTTTTACCATTATTTATAGAATTTAATTTCACAGCCAAATGGGTACATAACCTACCAAGCTAAAAAAACCAAACTTCTCCCAGTCACAAAGCCAGTGTAACTCCAACAATGATCCAGAATACTTCAAACAGGAGAGATTTACATATATGTAATCTATCCTTTCCCCAGGAAAGACAACATCATTTTCTCTAAGCAAATGTAGTCCATCATGAGGATAACTTATGGGGAAAAAATACAGTCCCAAAGAATGTGATCACTGAAATCCTTCCTGCAGCATGCAGCACTCACTGCTCCTCCCAGACGATGGCTGAAGAGAGAATATCCGCGCCGATGCCTCCGTGCTTCTCGGCGATGGCAACGCCCAGCAAGCCCTGCTGTCCAGCCTTCTCCCACAGCTCCCTGCTCACCTGGCCAGCCTTCTCCCACCTGCAGAACGAACACAAAACCAGGCTCACACGCTGCAACCTCCCCCCTGCTACTGCTTGTCTGTCACGGAACACCAACAGACACGGGAGGTACACAGACAACTGTGTCACAGACAAGAGGCAGCAGCCTGATCAGAGAGCTTGTCACCTTCAGGTCCACAGATGGCACTGGCATTGTCACCTTCAGGCCCACAGATGACACTAGCATTGTCATTTTTGGGTCCACAGATGACACTGGCATTGTCACCTTCAGGCCCACAGATGACACTGGCACTGTCACCTTCAGGCCCACAGATGACACTAATATTGTCATCTCCGAGTCCACAGATGACACTGGCATCGTCATCTCCGAGTCCACAGATGACACTGGCACTGTCACCTTCAGGCCCACAGATGACACTGATATTGTCACCTTCAGGCCCATAAATGACACTGGCACTGTCACCTTCAGGCCCACAGGTGACACTGATATTGTCACCTTCAGGCCCATAAATGACACTGGCACTGTCACCTTCAGGCCCACAGATGACACTGGCATTGTCACCTCCAGGCCCACAGATGACACTGGCATTGTCACCTCCAGGCCCACAGATGACACTGGCATTGCAGGGACACCAACTGTAAAGCAAGCTTGAACTCCTGCTTCCAGTGTGTGACCTGAGAAGATTTCACTCAGACCTGTTATGACTCTTAGGATTTAGGCAATTTAGCCCCAGCCATCTGGGTAATTACAGGCAGGTCTTTATCTTCCTAATATTCCATTTACAAATGTATATTTACACACATACAAAATGAGTATAACACATCAGTATCTTTTGTCAAAGCTTTCAACTCTACCAATGGAAAATGCTTTATCAGAACCAAATGATACCATATTAGTCAGTTTTGTATAAAAGTCTGTCCCTGTGCACTTCTTACGAGTCAGTATGGTGTCTTGGTAAATTACTGCTTTAAGGTGCTTTCAAGTTTATGTAAATAGATAGTTGAGGCTTATCTACTGACAGTTTGCAAACTTTAACACCACAGGAATCACTTCTCATTGGAAAATTTGTGCCTCTTTTTGGGGTTTGCCAACTCAATAGAACGTTGAATGGCCATTAACGGTCCAGGCTTTGTTTTTTAATGCCTTTTTTTCTAATGCCACAATTTTAAAATTATATGATAAACAGTTTATACCAGAGGCATTCCTCTGATGCACCTGTGTGCAGCAGAGCTATACCATAGCTATTTACCCGCAGTTAATCAAGTATCTTAGCCCAGATATAAAACAGAATCATAGAATCACAGAATGGTTTGGTTTGGAAGGGACTTCACAGCTCATCCAGTTCTGAGCCCCTTCCACAGGCAGGGACACCTTTTGCTAGGCCAGGTTGCTCCAAGCCCCATCGAACCTGGCCTCGACCTCTCCCAGTGATGGGGCAGCCACAGCTTCTCTGGGCAAGCTATCACAGTATTTAGGTTGATTCACAGAGTTTTTGGTCCTACACTGGAGATCTTAAATCTCTTTTTACTATCTTTGCTCTCCCCCTAATCCCCACTTTCAGGGACATTCCTGTCTCTACCTCACCCAGCCCCAAAGCTTCTCCTGCTCACAATAATCCACAGTTGCATTCAGTGATGCTGCATTTGTCTCCTGACCTCAGCCCAGACAATTCATACACTGTGCCTGAAACCTCCTTGTTTACTCAAAAGGTGTGAGAACAGAGTGTGTCAGGGGCCACTGAAGTGATGCAAGGACACAAGTTCAGCTTGATCCAGCCTCCTGTAGAAATTGTTGTGTGGCAAGATGGCAAATAGGATCTGCACAAACCTGCCCTGGAAATCCTTCCAACACAAAATGAGGGGACACAGCTGCTTTTATGGACAGACTATGACCATATTGGAGAGCATACTACTATGAGGTTGTGGTTTGAGGATACAAAAACCCAAAACAAACAAACAAACAGTCACCAACCCTGCTGTAAGCCTCCTGCTGCTCATTCCTGCCCCAGAGCCACGATGCTCCCACTCAACTGAGGCACCTCACCTGTTTGTGGACACACACCTGAGCTGTGCCAGGATCCTCTCATCCAGCACGGCAATTTCAGAATAAGCCCTTTATCCCTTGCTGGTTTCACTTCAAGTAAGGTAGTAATTGATTAAGGCACTACTACAGCTTGACCCTTTTGGTTCAAAACCATACCCTAAGCTAATTTCTTTCCTATTCACCACTAAAATGTGATTGAACATGACTAAAATAAGGGCTAAAACCACCCTCCAGCTCTAGTTCAGTGGAATTGTAACACTTCTACTCTGTACAGAATATTTCCACAGAAACAAAAAATAATGAAATTCAAACAAAGATGTTTAGTGCAAGTTTCTTGGTAATATATAATTCACCTCAGAATAATATTATGCACTTGCATGCAGCTACAAAATCTACTGCAAGAGAGACAGCAGCATGTGATGAAAGCCTTTTTCAGTGACTACCTCCCAACAGTGTGGGAACTGAACTGTCCCCCAGCTCTACCCCAAAAACATCTGGTCAGTTAATCCTTGAGGCAGGGGAAACTCTGCTGCAACTCTGCAAACTGCATTTGTCTGTCATGGGCCTAAGCTGAGGATACCAGACTGCCCACACTGGAGCTCAAAGGACGCATTCAGTTTTGATTATGTGTGATTTTCCCTTCACAGGTTCGTTTTGATTTGGTAAATTTGAACTGGAGAGCTTGTACATGAAAACTAATAACCTTTAGATGCCATTGTATTGGGAGTAACGGCACAAAAAGCATTTTGGGGAAAAATGAATGCTGGCAAACCACAATGTTTCAGGGGTTATCTTACTCTGCGTGAAAAGGCAGCACTTCTTCCTGAAAGAACTTCCTGGCACTCTCCCTGAACATATCATGATCTGATGAGAAGATCCTCCGAGTGCCTATATCCATCAAAGTCTTAGCAGAAGATGGTTCCAGGCGCTTTGTGCCATGCTGTTCTGTTTGCAGAGGACTGAAAAAAGACAAATCAATGCATCTGTTAGGACACAGGCACTCTATTTGCACAACCCTTTTAAAAGGGAGGAAACTCCTGTGTCACTAAATGCAGTTCACATCCCAACTCTGGCACACCATTAGGTCTAAAGGAGACCCATGATAAATACAAAGAACTAACATGCACATACTATAAGGTTGTGGTTTGAGTATAAAAAAACAAACAAGCAAAAATGGAGGTAAAGCAATGATGGTTTGTCCTTAACACTTCCAATAAATTAAAAAACGCAAACATATAGATTAAAAAAAAGGAAATTACCCTAATGAAAATATATGTAAAAATAAAAGAATGCTTCAACCAAAAAAACCCAAAACAAAACCAAAAAACCCCAAACAAACACAACTAAACAAAAACAAGAAAAGAAAAAAAAAACCAAAAACCAAACCTGAAATAGTAGTAAATAGAAACCACACAAGGAAACATAACTATGAAATAAGAAAGAAGGGGTTGTAACGCTTTTGTAGAGGTTTGGAACATCAAGGATGACATACTACTGAAATGACAATTCATTGGATTCTTTGACTTGCTTTTATTGTATTGCCATGAAACAGCAAAAATTTTAAGTACAGAGCTGACTACATGGAAAAGGCATTCACTGTTCTTTTCTCCAACTATTTTGTTAATCTCTCAGTTCCTCGGCACGTTAACTGTGTGTACTGTGTGTAGTCCTACAGAAATCAGCTGAGCTATGCTTATTTACTCTGCTATAAAGGCAAAAGTCTTTATTTACTACCACATGTAGCGACTTAGCCTCTGCCAGTGCAATAATCCCCCTGAAACACAGACTCTACTTACGTCTAATAATATTTGGAGAAAATTGGGATACAGTAACTTGCTTGTCGAGTATTTTGTACCCTCACAGCTAGACACACAGTGACTCCCTCCAAAGCCCCACCTTATTTTTAAAGCTGTTTAAGATGATGCTGAGCTTTATTCAAGCCCAACCTCATATTTAATTATGGCTCACACAGGGAAGGGCCTGGCTGCTCCCTTATTCTCGGAAAGACAACTCGAGGGCTGGGAAGGTGCGATCGCCCTCCTGCCCCTCTGCTCCCCGAGCCCCAGCGCTGGGCTCGGCGGTGCCCGGGCAAGGTCGCGCCCGGCTGTCCCCTGCTGCCAGCACGGCCGGGAATTGGAGCAAAGGTCGGGACATCACGGGGATGGATGCGCTGGGGCCCCCGGGGCTCGCCAAGCCCCGCTTTGCCACGGGGGCCGCGCACATACAGCGCCCGTAACGCTACAGGTACACAGCCCACACGCACCCACACCCTCCAAACACACACAGCGGCATCCACACAGAACGGACAGCACATACACACAGCCCCAAGCCGGCGGGCGAAGACATTCAGCCCGGTGTTCAGGGAACCCCAGCTCAGGGGCGCTCACCCGCCCTCAGGGATCGGCGCCCTCCGCCCCGCTCGCCCCCGGGGCCGGCGCCGCTCACCTGGGCTGCGCAGAGAAGCGCCGGCAGCCGGCCGCCCCCAGCAGGCCGCGCAGGCGGAGCAGCCGCGCCGCCATCTTACGGGACAGGGCGGGACAGCACAGCGCGGCCCCGCCGCCGCAGCGCCGAGAGTTATCCCTGCGCCCGCCCACCTCCGCCTGCAAACCTCTTCCGGGCTGGAGGCGGGAGCATGGTGAAACGTCAGGATAATTAATACTTTCCTAACGTAGCTTTGCAGTCAGTGGAGCAAAGGTGACAGCCGCACGAAGGGGTTGCGCGCTGAGGGCGGCCCGTGTGATGGCGCCCGGCGTGAGGGGCGACCCTCCGGGCCCGGCTCCATCCTCCTTCTCCCGAGCCCTCAGGAAAGGGGCTGTCACCGCCCGGGGCGGCCTGGCGGGAACCTGAGCCCTCCTCTGAGGGCTGCCCTCACGGGGCCTTCGCGCCATTTTGCCTTCGCGGGCTCGGTCCCCCGGTATCAATGGGTTTTGATTTGCAGAACCTGCCCGCCAAAAGAATTTAGCACCGTTTTTGTGTATAGTTGGTTTTGTTTGTTTGTTTCTTCTGTTTGTTTTGTGGGGTTTTGTGTGTGTGTGTGTTTTTTTGGGTTTTTTTTTTGGTGTTTGGTGGGGTTTTTTGGGTTTTTTTTGGTTGGGTTTGGGTTTTTTTGGTTGGTTGGTTTTTTGGTTGGTTGGTTTGGTTTGGATTTGTTTTGGGGGTTTAGTTTTGTTTTTTCTTTTTCTTTTTTTGAGTGCTGGTTCTCTAAATTAGGTGTTTTATGATTATCATATATAGGGGCTTTCCAAAGGATGGAGGTGTTGCTCTGAATGTTACCCAGCTCACAGCACCAGTTCACACACTGAGGCAAGGTATTTTCTGGTTTTTTTTCCTAGTTTCCATAAAGTAATGAGGTAGGTGGTAACCCATAAAAGGCTAGCTCCCCATTCATCAAAGCTTTACACTATTTATAGACTTTAACAGACAAAGGCATACATTTTATTACATACCTCTTTACTGATGAGTACTCAACCCCCTGTTTGCTAGTTATATCTCTCATTTCTCATGCAGGTCAGTCCTCATTGCAGTTCTTTCCTCTGTCTGAGTCCATTTGGAGTAGGTGGTCGATGAGCCAGTGGTCACAATCTCCCACTGCCAGAATTACCTTTCCCCCGGTTACTGCAATGCTCATAACTGTACTGATTACCAACTGAAAAAAAATTTCTAAGTTTTATTCAAACAGTTATTCACATTTTGGAGGGGCTCAACATCAGAGCAGGCATTTCTTTAAGAAGAGCAAACCACTGGAGAAGGTTAAAGATTTAATAGTCTGCTCAGAGTTCATCCCTTTGACTCCTGAGGTGACCCTGCTGCAGGGAGCACAGTCCTGACAGAGGATACTCTCCCAAGTAAACCATTTTGGGAGAGTTTTGAGCCTTAAATGGGCATCTTTCTCCTCTTTTACCAACAATACCCTGACCTGCAAACTGATAGATATAACTAGGTATACATAGAGATCTCATAACTAGATCTGATATCTAGAAAGTATGTGTTACCAATCATCATTACATATGGGAATAAAATTATATACAGTTCTCATAATTGGGGTTTTACATACTTCCCTCACTTCCTGTGTGGTGTTGTGGAACTTTCTGGAATTATCCTCTGGAGTCATAGGATGACACACAAAAATTCAGCTAAAAGGACGCCTTGAACATTGATGTCTGTTGAGAAATAAAACAAATGCTGAAAAGCCCCAAAGTGCAAAGCAGATTGGACTAGAAGATAATTTTCAAAACTTCATCATTTTAAACTAACACTTAATTGGGAGTGGATTGTCCAAAATCTGTTGAAAGAATGCTTGTGGCTCGGGTGTTTTTTTTTTTTTATATTGACCCACAGTCTAAACCTGTTGTAAAGTTTTTAACACATATAAAAAATCCTTTTTAACACACATAAAAATCCTTTCAGCTGCTGTGTTCCTACACCCTAAGCCAGGAGATGGCACTAGGGGAATATCTATCCCTACGGATGGGCCTGCCTGGAAGCAGCAATGCCTCTTGAGCAGGAATGGGGTTGTCAGTGTGACACATTGGCAATACACAGAGCTGTCTGTACTCACCGACAGAAGCCTCTGCATTACCAAACTAGTTGCAGCCTGGAAACTTGTCCTGTTTTCTCATTTGGGAGTCTGATCTCATATTATTATATCAGCGTAGGCAGGAGGGAACCACGCAAGAGCAGTTGAGAGGGAAGAAGTGAAAAGGAGATTGTTGGGGATTACTGAACTCAGATGCATAGAGGTAAAATTTGGCTATGTGTGTGAGGTCCTGTCAGGTACAGCCTCCTGGAAAGTGCCTTCCTTAAATTGGTGTAGGCTCCTGAGTAAGCCCAACACCTTGGTCATAGGGGTATTAGCAAGCAGGAGGCTGGCAGGGAGATATGCATTCCCAGAGATGCCAGATCACCCAGTTTACAGTCTTGGTGGCTTTGTCGTGGCAAGAAAATCTGGCAGGACATATCCCATCACATGGGCAGCTATGCACTGTAACAGAGCTGAGATATGGGAGATCTTGTCCTAAGCCACAGAAAAGGAAACTTTGTCCAGGCTTCAAAGATTGGTTTCTGGGATCAGGAAATACCTTCAACAGACAGTGCCAATCAGATTGACATTTGGTATTCTTTGGGGAAGAAGGGAGGCTACAAAAAATGGGACATTAAGAACAATCTTTTTCCTTTTGAATGTGCTTGCAGAAAACAGAGTAGAAGTAAATACTGTAACAGGACAGAGTGTGCAAATGCATTGTTGCTCCTCATAGGTTGTGTTTCCAGTTCAGGATTGTGCTTTTATTGCAACAGCCTAATGGGTCTTTGCAGAGACACAGCAGAGCCAGGGCTAAGGGACAATACTATAGTCCTTCCTTGCCCCGTCTGGTCCCTACACCTCTGTTTCTCCTATGGAGCCACAGTCACAGGCTAAAATCTCTAATTCTTTTTTTTCTGCCCTTCATGGTGATGTTTTCTCTTTGTTGTGGTCATCTCCCATACCCGTCCATGATCTGTCCCACCCTGCTGAGCTCTGGTGTAGGTGGCTCAGGAGAGAGTATGGTCTGCTCTAGATTATTGGTGTAAATTGTCCCCAGTGAGTAGTTCTCCCCTGCTGGGTTAGTGGCAGACCTTTCCCTTTGTCACCCCCAACTGCACAGGTCTCTGTGTTGCTCTGTGATAACACCGTGACTGCCGTCCTACCCAGAAGTAACAATATCCACTCCTCTGGTGTTGGAACTGTTGCCAGTGTAATGTATACAAGTCAGAGGGCTTCCCTGCAGTGTGTACAGCCCTGACCTGAGGCTCTGTGACATTTGGGCTTTGCTATGAATTGGTTTGCTTGAGCAGTCTCTTTCCAGTCCCCATTTATAGTTACTTTTTTCACTATTTCCAGTGTTAGTAACTCATTGCTACAGCTGGAAAGGATCTCTTCAGTGTCTGCTTTGCTGTGAACAATGTCTAACATGTTTCCTACAGGGAATGTAATTTAAAGCATTAACTTGCTGAAAAAAATGCCCACAGCCTTGCTGGATACCAGGGTAGTAAATAAAGGAATTGTAGGTCACCTGGAGAAGAAAGTGTTCAAAGCTCTGCAGGTAAGACAGGTTGAAATGAAAATAGGGTTGGTTTTTTGTCAAACTTCACATTCACCTGAGAAACAAGTATTCTGCAGAGATGAAGACTGTACAAGTATGTTCAGGTAAGAACAGCCATATAAAAGATTTATCTGTTTTTAAGAAGAGATAATTTTTGCAGTCTTTCATCCCCACTGCAAAGAGGGAAGAAAAAAGAACTTTTAAAGCATTTGAGCAAACAAGTCTCATTGTATGCTTTTTGCTGTCAAATAATTCACCTGTAACTTTCCATGTGTATTCCTGAGCTGGGATATCATTAGTCCTGTTACTTCTGCAGCAGCATCTGTTGCTGTGGAAGGGTGTTCTCCTCCAGGAAAAGGCATGTTAGATTTTATTTTGATAACACACAACTTAATGTGAAAAACTACCAGCTAATGTAGCCCTGGGATGCAAGTGTCCTAATTTTTCTCGGAGCTTTATTGTCATGTGCTTGCCTTTGAATGATGTTTGCTATCTGAGGTACACATCTGAAGTGGAAGATCTGCTTATAGGCATGTTTTTCTCGAGTGGTGAGTCACTGTGAGCAGCTCACCTGGCAGCTGTTGCCACCGTGTGGCAGCCCTGGGGGTGATTTCTCACAGAGGCTGTCTCTGTGTGTGGGTAACAAAGCTGCTGCTCAAACAGCCGGGGTTACCTGTGTGCCTCTCTTCTGCCACGTGTGGTGGTGGTGCTGTCTGTACAGCCAAGCTCCAGGATCTGACCAGAGGTTTTGCAAACGCTGTGGGCAGCACTGGCCCCTCTCACAAAGCACTTTATTTCCTTTTAAGACTTTCGATGTGTGTTGCAAAGAGTGAGTCCAACTGTTCATGTCCAACATTCAGGATATGAATAGCCTAGAGGTTTGGTTTCTGAGTAGGTTATTTAAAGCTGATGTGCTGTCTTTTTCAAGAAGAATACAGTGCCAGTTTAGCATGGGTGCCCGTCAGGGGACCTCCATGTTCCTCATCCAACTTTTTTGTGTTGGCATTATAGTGCAGGGAGAGCTGGAATAAGACGCAGAGCTCTCAGCTTACTTCTGCCTTGATACGTGACTCTCCTTAGTGTGCCTGTGCACGGGGTCACACGGTGTCAGTCATGTGGGCGTGAGACGATGTGACAGGGACACCAGCAGCGAATGGCCGTGTCTTCAAGTGTGCATGGGCCCCTGGAAACCGGCTCTCCTTCCTCCCTCCTGGCAGAGCACTGCAACACTGAGCACATGTAGTGTGTAGGCACACAGCTGGCAGGACAGCCACCTCCTTCAGTGTGTGCCTGGGAGCACCAGAGAGACCCCACAGCCCTCCAAGGGCCCTGTGTGAGGTGCAGCATCAGCTGGGAATCAGCACAAAGAGGCACGTGGGAGTCAAGTGTGCGAGTCTCACGGCTGAGAATGAGAAGGTTTGAAGGTGGCAGGTGATATCTCACCATGGGACAGATTTTGTTTCCCCATGAAACCTCAAACTAACATGTTTTTAAAGGTTGCTAATCTAGGATGCTGTCCTGAAGCCCATATCTTGTTCTGTTAGTTAGCTGTCAGCAGTTTTCAGCACACAGCAGCACTGATTTGGAGCTTGAGCATATGAGTTGCTCAGTAAATTATTTCAAAATCACTTCTACCAAAGCTGAAGAGGAGCAGCAGTTTCAGGGAGCACTCCCAGTGAAGACAGAAGTGACACACTCAAGGCCTGGTTTCCTCTGTAGGAAGAATTTGTTAAATCTGATACCAAAAAAGGAAGCTTCAGCTACTCAGGTGTTCGTTGGTGTTTACATTAACATGCGGCACAGGGTAAAAACTCTCAGAGGGCTACAAAGAATTCAAAATTTCAGTTAAGTTTGTCTCCTCATGGGTTTTGTCCTATGTAAATCAGCTGCAGACTATTAAAAACGCACTTCATTTTTGAGCAACCCAGATCAGAGCAGCAGTTTGGGAATATAAAAGGCACATAAAGGCACTTGCTGAACACAGCAGACATGAATATATTTAAGGTGTTGCTGAAGGCTGAAAGCATTGCATGAAACAGGACTGCACAAGTAAGGTATTATCTCCTACAAAAGGACTACTCCCTTGATGTGTAATAAGTATTATAGGTGTATTAGGATAAAATTATACTTCTGTACTTTTTATTGTGTCAGAATCAAAATGAGTGGTATTTTGTGGTATCGAATACTTCTAATAGTGTTTTAAAGCATCTCTGTTCAAGCAGTATCAATGCTTACATTTTCAGACTTCATGTTTGGTTTTGGTTTGGAATTTAGGAGAAAGCCACTCCATTTGGCTGGTTTAATAGAACTGAAATGATAAAGACAACACTGAGATCAGCCGTCATGGACTACTTTTTCTTCAGAACTGCCAAGTAGTTTTGAAACTAGGGTTTCTTAATTCTAAATTCTGCAGCTTTACTGCTCTTTTAAAACTTGTGTTTTTTAATATGCAGAATACACATGTATCATTTAATGTAGCAGTCACTGGGGGTCTGGATACAGTAGCTCTAACGAGCTACTCAGTGTTTTCTTCACAGGTCTTCGGGCTGCAATGCAGTTTACTTCGGCCTTTACCTAAAAACATTCTCACCGATTCAGAGTTGGGGGTTGTCATGGTTTTGGAGACAGATTTCAGCAGAAAACGCCCTGGAATGAGTGTTTCCTCTAAAGAGAAAAGGGCTTCAATAACTCCCTTTTCTTCTGCCAATGAGAGGAAATTGATAATTGATACCAGTGAGTGTAAGTGAAAAAAGAGAACTGTTTATTAACAAAAAAAGGTGTGCGTGTGGATGCCTGCAAGGCGTGGAAAAGGATTGAATAAATGCTAGATATGAGCTCCTGGAACTTACCCTCCACCCACACAGCCACCCACAGCAGAAACAGAAAAACCTCAAACAATGCCCAAGGAAGAAAAGTACATGGGCTGACCACATGGCCTGGAAAACAAAATGGTGAGCAGTCCCTTTTGTCTCCAGGAAGGGGAAGAAGAGTTCATGTAGCAGAGCAGAGCAGAGCAGAGCAGATGGGAAACCTGTTGAATTTCTGGTGTGGATCTCCTCCTCACAGCAGCCAGAGCTGGTGGAGTTTAATGTCCTTCCTTGTGTTCTCGTGTTCAGCTCCTCCGAGGTCTCGGGTTCAGGGTGGTCCCACTGGCTCCCCAGATGGGCTGAAGAGAAAAAGAAGCCAAGCTGAAAACTGTTCAAGGGAAAAAATAACCAACAAAAAGTCGCCAAGAGGATTTCCAGTGCAGCCTCCAGGCTAGGGGGAGGGGAGGGAAAAAAACCTTCTTGCTTCAAGGTAGGAAAATCCCCAATCCAACAAAAGGAATCGTGCAGCGTTTGCAGTCCACGCTGTCCAGAGCACACTGGAGAGAGATTGAACAGAGCCCATGCCCGGTGTTCCCAGGCTCTGGCCTTGTCCCTTGCCACATCTTAAAGATACTGCAGACATTTCTGGGCATAAAGCAGATGATTAGGAAATAAAGTATCATCATAAATCACCCCAAGACAGTGGTGTGAAAGGAGATTGAGAAGTGTGTGTTTAAGCTCATGGTATGGACTCACTCCCGTGTTTTGCAATCATTGTGTTAGATATTGAGACTGATAGCTGTTTATCAGCTGTGGCTGGACCTGTTAGTCTAGGCAAATAGAAAAGTGTATTTTCTTACCCCTCATTTAGCAAGAGGTTGAGAGAAAATTTGTCTGTGTCTAAGAAAGCACCAAATTTGGTAGGAGTAACATGATGAAAGCTACCACCAACTGCGTAAATAAATGTGATGGGTTTAATCTACACTGAAGGAAGAAAGATTTTTTTTAAGAGGTGCTTTGCTGCTTTCAAGAACAAGAATTAGGCAAGCACCTCCCTTGCCCAGGGGTAGATGTTGAGCTCAGAGCATGTAGGAGGGCACGCTGGGATGGCTGTATTCCCACTGTGGTGATTAGCAAAGCTCCTTTGTGATTGTGGGGTTGTACTCAGCTTCCACAGATACTGGCCTGCTGTCCTTGCATGCCCTGTTCACAACCTCAGCAGACTTGCTAAGAAGGTAAACCAGTCTTGCTCTTGTGAAAATGTGTTCTTACTGTGTGGCCTTCATACTGTACACATGTTCAGTCAGCTGCTGGTTTTTATTCTATCAGAGGTCAGCAAGAGGTACAGTGAGAGCATCAACCTCTGCTCTGAAGATCGGGTACTCTACTGAATGGCTTAAAGACAGACTGGAAGAAACCTTTTGTGTTAAGCAAAGGAGAAGTGTTTAATTTGTTCTCTTCTAAAAACTGGCTTAGCTTTTGAAATGGACAGAATGGTTACAGATGAGAAACTCTGAACTGAAACCACTTTTTAAACTAATGAGGCAGTTAATAAACACTGTCATCTGCAAGAAGGGGAACAACTTAAAAAATGTTAGTGTTCAGTATAGTGTGGAGTAAAAAATGTCTGGTTTTGTGTCACAAGGAGGGAAGAAAATGCCTTCTTTGGAAAGTAGCGTGAAGAGCTGATATTTAGAAATAGAAAAAGGTTACTTTGGTTTTGTATCTGTGAGTTGGTAAAGCTGAGGAATAGCCTAAGAAGAAGCCAGGCTGTGGTTTCAGGTGTATATGGCATGATAACATACACAATGTTCTTCTTGTTCCTTGAATGATGCAGAATTCTAAACTGGATAGCAAAAGCATAGGAAACAATTTATCCCTTTTACCTGGAAGGAGGTGTGTCTCTCTCTTACTTTTTGCTAGTTTTGGAATTAAAAGTTTCCAAAAATTCCAGGGTTTTCTTGAACCTTGGAAAAGAATTCAGTTATTGGAATTGGAAAGAGCTGCTTCTCTTCAGATAAGAGAGACTTCTTAATGAGTCCTGAGTACCAGGAGCTCTGGAAAACAATCTAGAAACTTTGTTTGCTGTCTGGATCTCTACACTTTAATGATAGAGTGGATAGCAATTCGTTTTTAGCTGCTGTTTTAAGGGTTTCTTCAGTCATAATTTCTAGTAAAGTCTTAAAAGTGTCTCATGGGCTGTCTGCAGCCTCTGCTCCAAGCATTTCGTACTAAGTGGTGGCCCCAGACACACTTAATGTTCTGCAGGGTGGATGAGGGTTATATTCTTATGACTGGCTAATTAATTAGGCTTTAGGAAATTCAATACCATCATCCTCACCGTGGCTGTGGGCAGAGACAATCACTGTCATGCACTGTGTGCAGGGGATGTGACTGAAGGAGACATCCAATTGGGTTTTCTGTGACAACAAAGTTAAACTTTTTGAGGTTGCAAACTCTGTGTTGTACTGACCCTCCTACAAGATGTACTGACTGCAAAGTTTCTTCATTGTTTTCTCTTCCTTTATATCCAGCTATGAAAAGTTAAATTATGGCCATGCTCTTGAGATTTTTTAAAAGGGGCTTGTGCAACTCTGACAGTTCCAGAAGGGCTTTGAATTCAGTAACACTTTTATCATGAAAGGAGCTCTTTTTAAAATGGGTTGTGTTGCAAGGCCTTCTCTTCAGTGCAAGCATTCTGTGGCTGCCAACTGCAAATCTTCATGAAATGTGAATCAAATTTCAAGACCAAAACCCTGAAAATGTGATTGGCTTAAGTGCATGAGACTTTTTCCCCAACTCTAACAAATTATAGGTGCTTTTTTTCTTCACAAATTCACATCCAAGCCTGCTTCACAAATCTCATGACAACCACGAGAGAGACATTTACTCTTTTTATTCCATGTGGTGCATGGGCTTTACTTGTGATTTCTTGAGCCATGGAAAAACCAACTCCAGTGTGGTGAGGTAGAAGGATGTTAGGCACTGCTCCTTAGTTTTGGTTTTCTGAAGGATCTGCCTTCATAGAAAATGGATGTGACCCGTGCTACATAGCCCTGTCCTGCTGGGTGAGATCAAAAGAGGCTGGGAATTGTTCCAGCCTGCATGCTCTAACTAAAGGCACGCTAAAGGCACAAGAGCCAGTTCCTTTTGCTGCCTAGCAGACAGCAGAGATGTGAGGAGGAGAAGGTCAGCACAGGGAAAAGCACAGCAAGGAGAAGTGTTCAGGTGGCTATGGAGAGCATAACTGCTGAGCCAGTGTGAGGGCCTGCTTTCAGCACTGGCCTTCTCAAGATTTTGTGCCGTCTCCCTGTCCTGGTCCCTCTTGAAATGTGTTCCTCATTGACCAGTTTTACTCACAAGACCATGACAAAGCCAAGTGAGCTGCAAAGGATGTTTGTGAGGTTGAGCTCCAGCTGAATTCCTTGCAGCCACTGGCTGCAGTTCATCCTCTGACATTTCTCTGTGCCTCAGTGCCTTTCATCCAGCATAAGACTGTACTCTCCAACAAAATAAATGATGCATGTAAACTGAGGAGACATGCTGAAAGTGATTTTTTCTGTTTAAAAGTATAATTGCAAATAGCTATTATCATTGCTATTTCCTTTAACGGGTGTGAATAATCCCCCTTGAAATACTTTTTATGCTGCTGAGGAAATACGTGGATTTTTTTATGGCTTTTATCAATCTGCCTCATTAATTTCTTAGTGCAAAGCCTTTCCAGAGGGCTGGCAACAGCCTTTCTTTTACAACAAACAGTTTGATTTAGGAGTGCTGCTACATTGGTGGAGAAATGATAGTTTATGAACTAATCTGTACCATCCTCCCAAACCATAGCTTTTGATAATGTAAAATTCAGTTTAATGCTCTAATAAACCATGGTCTGATATGCACTGTGCCAATTAGTCTAGAAGGTAGATGTGTGTGAAATTTGATATTTTCAGCAACATTTGATATTTCATTTTAAAGGAAATGTAAATGCCTGGCTAAATGAAAGTATTGCATTTTTTTGGTTTAAAATAAATGAGAAATAACAGGTTACTAAAGAAGTATCTTTTCTCTGCTATACATATGAGCACTTCCTTGTGTGCCTGTAAAAGTCAGCCTCCCTGGCATAAGAAGGGAGTAGATTTTAATCTGTGGGAGGATTGCATTGACAATAAGGTAGTACTTGTGTGGTGGCTTAAAACCAGCTGGGAATTAAATCCAAATAAGCTGCTTCCCTGCCCCCTCTGGTGAGAGAGGGACAAAGGCAGAGACTATGGATCGAGATAAGAACCAGCAATAGGATGAAAATTACCAAGCAACAGTACTAATATCAAAAATATGTAAAAGAGAAGGTGATTTAAATACAGAGGCAGAGTCCAGAGTGCTGGTGATGGACAACTTCTCTGAGGAAGGAACAGAACAAAATGGCACATGTTCACCTTTTTTTGGCCTGATTTGAGTGGTGTAGAATAGAACCTGGCCACACACACTTGGCTCTAAGCTCCACGCACTTCTAGAGACTGCTAGCAAATCTGGAACTCAGAAGAAGGGTGCCTGAATGTGCTGTGTTGAAAGTCTGAGATTTGGTTGAAAACATGCTGAAGTGGAACAATTGTTCTTGTAATAATGGTATGCAGTGCCATAAGAGCGGAGCTATGTGAAGAAGGAAAACCTTTTGCTGTTGAAGCAAGTTTACTTCTGTAGGAGGGCTACATTTGTGGATTTTGTTCAGATAGAAGTGTTGTGTGTACTGTGGCTTTTTAAAAATACCTCAGTACCAGTGTAAAGAAGACAGACTGGGAGGCTGAAAGGTCTTAGTGATGTGAACAGTCAAGTTTGCCTGCCAGAAAGAGGATGCCTTTGCTAAACTTTCTTCTCCTGGGTTTGCCCTTTGCACCATGAGGGTCAGGGCTGGCAGATCTGTGTGAAGGACACAGGTGATGTTCTAGCCCCTTGTGCTTCCTCACTTTCTTGGTCTGTAGGTGGGACAGAGAAATGACCAGTGTCTAGCAGCTCCCAGAAATGAGAAAAGAGCCACACAGAGAGGGTTTTGAGGAGACACGCATGAACAATCTTTGCCCAGATGAGTTTGGGGCAGTGAGTGGAGCTCACTGTGTTCAACACTATAGTGCTGTCTCTTGACACATCAGGCACACCTGAGCTGCTGTGCATTGTTCTCCTGGATAAATGCTCCTTTCTGTCCATATGGTGTCTGTTTCTGGACAGAGCTGCATCACCCACTGTCTGGAAACCATTCTTCAAAAATAAATTAAAATACAGCCTAAGACTAGGGAGAATGTTAATAGAGTGCAGAAACAGTTGTTCCTTTTAAGAGTAGCATCTGTATTTCTGATACTCAGCTCCTGCATGTAAGAGGTCTTTCTGTTGATGACATGGTTGACATTTTGGGTCAGAGAAAAGCACAGTGAGTTGTAGAAAACACCCTCTGCCTTTTCCTGGATGGAACCTGGACCACTGAGCAGTGCTAGATGGAGGAACATTGCTCCTCTTGCAATGTCTGATATCCCTCCTGCTCTGTGCACATGAATCCCCTTCCTCAAGGGCTTCTTGGCTACCCCTGGTCTGGCAGAAGCAGCTGTGGAGATGTGTGATAGTGGCTAACTCAATGAACAGCCTGTGCCAAGAGCAGAATCACATCCTTGCAGCCAATCCTTGGAACCAGCTCCTGTCAAACTTTCTGACCCTCCCACCGCAGTTCTGCAGGCTGCCCTGCTCCCGCGGCAGTTGCCACATCTAGTGCTGCATACCAAAGACTGGTGATTCATAGCTTGACCTTCCTCTGAGAATTTAGCCTTGGTCCCAAGGAGTTAAACTCTCTGCTGGGTGGAACAGTGGAAAGTATGTTCATTAACCATGTTCTATTTAAAATACAAAGCAAATGTAGTGATGGCAAGGGGTGTCAGATGACAGGGACTGAGAATTGCTTTTTCTGCTCAGAGCCTGAACAGATGCAGGCTGCCTTTCCTTCCTCAGCTGCTGGTGTCTTCACTCACTCGTGGAGGGGTTGGTTGTGCAGAGTATTTCTTTCCTTAGGTGAACACAAAATGTAAGAAAATGCAGCAGAGCTCTGAGTGGTGCTGGTTTTACTAGTATGGAGGCAGTAGGTTGAAAAAAGGTCAACCTTCAAATGGTTTTGAGGCCAAGTAAGAGGTTTCTCTGCTCTCCTACAGATGAGGCACCAAAGCTGTTTATCCATACTGTGCTTTCAGATTGAGTATGATTTTGGTGGGATTTACTGATGAAATTAAAGCTGATTTTAAGACAGTTTTGTGTGTTTCTCAAAAAAGCCCTGAAAATCCGTTGTCATTAGGTTTCCAAATCATCTTGTTTCTTCATTTTCAAAATGGATGAATAAAAGATTTATGTAGAAGCTGTCACTAGCTGAAAGAGGCTAGTAGTATATAAAGTATTTGCTTCTCTTTATAAATGACTGAATTATTTAAGATCTTATGAGAATGTGAACATTTTTTTCAGATATTTGTTTCAATTTAGGGTGGAAATTTTTTAAAATTACTAAAACGTTTGGAGAGCATAAAAATTCACTCCTTGTACAGCTCTACGAAATACTCTGAGGCTTGATCTCAGTTTAATAGGAAAGGATATTCTCTTTGTTTTCATCTGTTTTGTCTGCAACAATTATTTGTACTTTAATTTCTGAGGAGTGAGAATAGTGTAATTAGTATTACCTTGATTCTTTGCAATTAGAATCCAGAGAAATACTGTCAGCCTTGTTACGTCTCATAATCTGGCATTTTATTTTAAACAAAAAATTTGAGTGTGAGTTTTTAAAAACTAGTCAGCTTAAAAATCTGCTTCTACAGCGATGAGAAGTCATCCGACTTTGTTAGTTGCTTAAATCCCAAATACTTTAGAAGTTAGTAGAACTTGCAATTTCCAAAAACAATCCAGTAATGGAAAATTCAGCCTTTCCTTTAGGGCTGTGTCCAGCCTTGGACTAAGCTATGGGTTCTGTGACCATATGGCAGTGCAGCATTGATAAGGCAGTGTGAGAAAAAAAGAAGCTGACAGCATGTATGTACACATACATATATATATATATATATAAAAATATAATGAAATGTCAGTTTGGTTTTCAGTTTTTTGCTTTCCCAACAACTGAGACCCACAGTTTCCTGAAAAGAGAGATTACCTGGAGCATGGGTGTATAGGCAGGATGCTGAGGAACAGTAGGATGTGTAGCAGTGTTTTGAGTCTGCTTCTGCATCCTATACTTTTTTAATTGCCCCTTTAGGGTTTTTGCATTTTGAGTGTAGCTACTGCAGCCCTTTGTAAGCTCAGTGCTGGCGTAAGTCTCTGTGTGTAATTCCCAGGTTCGTTTGGCCCCGTGTGCTGGCATGGCGAGGGTTTCAATGGGAGATTCTTTGGGAAGCCTCAGGAAAGAGGCAGCTGTTGTTTGAGCGGCTGTGGTTTATTCTGGTGCCAGCCACCCCCGCTGCACCTGTTGGCACTTGAGTTATGGTCCTTTGGTGCATAGCGACTCAATAAGGCAAGGTGGGATTTTAATAGAACAGGCTGGTACCCAGAGGGGGATTAAGGCACTCTCATGGACACTTAAGGAAGAGAGAGGAGCCACATTTAAGGGCAGGGATGTAACAATACTTCCCTGAGCAGTGGCTGTTCCCACTGTTGCTGCAGAAGGGGGGGTTGGCCTCTTCTTGCCTGGTGCTGGGCTTGTTCCCAGGTAGAGCATTTCAGGCTAGCTGTAACTTCTGATTGCTCTTTCTAACTGTCCATAAAGCTGTAAATAGAGGCAGCAGGTAGGATTCTTCCCTAAGAGTGCTCTTTACGTGCTGTGGCAGCAGCACAGAGGAGATTTTGCTTGGAAAAGTGGCTCTGCATGGTCCCCTGCAGCAGGGCCACCCTGCCTGGTTTGGGATCTTGCCACCTTTGCAGCTGTTCTGACAAGATACCAGGTCTTCTTCACCCAAAAGTGTTGTAAATGCTGATGTTGGTGGTAGTGCTTTAATTAATTACTCCTCCTCCCAGAGCCCAAACAAAGAATTTTTCATTAAGATCAAGTGAAGTGACCTACTGGAAATGTCCATGTTTATATTTTTTATAAAACTTTATTTTGTGGTATGCAATATGCAGGGAAAATGAATTAACTGCTGAGTGCTGCTTTGAGTGGATTTGAACAGATGGGGAAAAAAAGACTTCATAGGCACAAAGTGACCACAAGGATTTATGGATGCTTTATTTTTCCAAGAAATGACATTGTTTCAATGCAAATAACATGGAAAGAGAGGGTTGGGATGGATGGACCCTGGATGGTAGAGTTTATTCCATGTAGTTTGCTTTGGTAAAAGCTCAGGTTTCTTAAATGAAAGCATAGTGACCCAAAGGTGATATCCATGGATGTGCTGGTAAACAGTGGTGGGATGGAGTCACATCATCCAGTTCTATGCAGTTTCCATGTCGGTGGTGGCAGACTGAGCAAGAATTTCAGGCAAATCTCGAGTGCCATCTGGTCGTTCTAATTTTGGCTTCTTCTGGGAAGGAATGGGAGAGTTGTATTTGAAATCAATGTTGGCTGAAGAAACACTCACAAAATGACAAATGGAGCCCTTGATTTCTGTTTTGAGGTGTTTGTTTCATACAGTTGGGAATGTGTATTTCCTTGGATAGAATAACTGACAGTTCACATAAGCTCACAATAGTTTGTTTGCATTTTAAAGACAGCTGCTGTTTTGGGGTGGTTTTTTGTGGTGTTTTTTTTTTTTTTTTTCTTCCTGTGGACCAAATAGTAGCATGTAAAGGCTAGGGGGCAGCGGGTGAGGGGGTGATGCTGTTATTTTTATTTTCCCCTACTTGTAGGAGACGTGCAAAGTAATTGGGTACTTTTGAAACCCTATTTTAACTGTTGATCATGACTATGACAATGCTCTTCAGATGCTTATTTTGTTTGAAGACCTGTTCTCAGTAGTTCACATGAGTATTCAGGCCACTCCATCTTAACAGAAGTCTACAAATTATTGCAAGGTGGGGCTTTGATTTCTGTTTTTAAAAAAATCTCAATTTTGCTTGTAGGATAAATGTCTCGGGCTGTCAATTTGCATTGTGTTTGAAAAATCTACTAAACACCGATGAGTTACAGGGCTGTGAACAAGAGCCAGGAACCTCCACTCCTGCTATCTCTGCTTTTGAACAACAGTCTCATTTTATTCTTTTCATTTTGTTGGGGAAATGCTGGTGTCATGGTTTTGTAGCCCCTGTTGGCCATGGGTATATAGAAACCTTTTTGGACAGCAAGCAGGTGAAGTTAAGAGTGCAAATGAGAGGAACATACCGTGTGGTACCTGGGGAATTCCTCTTAGACAGACAGGATGTGCTTTACAAATGCTGTGGAAAAATACAGATATGCTAATTAGAAGGAGCAGCAAACGTCACCTTGGGAAACAACCCTAAAATTAACAGCTATTCATGAGGTGATGGCATTAAAAATATGTACCTAGTTGGATTTGATCTGATACGGTAATAGAAAGTTTTAAGTGTTTAATGTTGTACAAATCAAGCTCTTTTGTTTAAGTGTGATAACAAAGTAGCTATTGGATACAATCACTGCAACTGCCCTACAGAAAGTCAGGGTCTAGAGATTTGGTGTTGACCAAAACAGCCTCCTCTGCTGTGGCTGAATCGAGCCTTTTGCATGGTGTGACTGCAGGATAAGCATATTGGCAGCTGGAGCTTTGTCTAGTTTGCCTGAGGAGCTAAAAGCCCACTGTAATGAAACTGTGAGAGAGAGGAGAAATGTAGGGTGGATGTTGAACCATCTTGCACTTACCCTCATAGTTGATGCAGCCATTTGAGTCCTCCTGACCTTTCATGAGTTCGTCTACTTCTTCCTCTGTCATCTTCTCACCTGAGAGTGGAGAGAACTTGTTTCATTCTTCCACACAGAACTGAGGCTCAAACCTACAGCTTTGCCAAAGATCTTTCTTATTTTCTGAGTCAGTGAAAGAACACCTATATATGACATGAGCTTAATTAACTTTAACTTTCTTTAGAAGACACAGACATATATGCATAGGGATTCTAGTTTTTCCTGCAGAGTAAAGAAACTCTGCAGCAAATCCTCTACTTTTGTCTGCATTATGTCACTGAGATGTACAGACTTTTCTCTCCAGCCATCAAATAACAGTCACTCTTAATATCTTGTCTGAATTTAGATGTCATAAGCCTGGCCTATTCCTTTGGTCTTGAGTAGGAACCCCAAAACTCTGCTTGCTTTCTTTGTGGATTCACAGTTAGGAAAGCCAGAGTCTTGGTAGCCTCCTGCCTCTTCAAACTGTCTGGACTACCTTTCCTGGCTGTCTCATGCCTTCCAAGAGCAGCAGTTTTCAAAGTGCTTGCAGAGAGGCCGATCCCTTACCCAGGGTAGCCAGCACGTGGCGGAGCTCAGCGCCCATGACTGTGCCGTTGCCTTCCTTGTCAAAGACACGCAGGCCTTCAACAAAGTCTTCAAAGGTGCCCTGGTCCTTGTTGTTGGCAGCTGCTTGCAGCATGGGCAGGAACTCCTCAAAAGTAATCTTCTTGGCATTCATCTCTGGAAAAAACCCCACCAGTTTATACAAGTATCTATCCGCAGGATAGATACTTGTATGTGTATTCCTTAGGTACGCTTGCCCTCAAATTGGGGAGAGCCTCCCATCTCCTTTTCATGGCTCTTTCTAGCCTTTACTGTAGTCCTTGCCTCAGAATTTCCTTTGCAGAATCTGGATTCTCTTATCCTGTGAGTTAGTTTTCACATACATCTGAATTTTCGCATCCAGGATCCTTCGCACATAGCTTTGTAGGCTTATGTGCATGCTATATTTTTCTTTCAGAAATGAAATTTGGTGTATGAGGTAATCTTTGAAAAGATTTGGGGAGTGAGAGAACTGCAGAATACAGTCAAACAAAGCCCCAGCAATAGGAAAAAGGTAACCAGAGTGGGGTGTGGTGACTTAGACAAGTTGCTGAGGTTGCTCACACATTACTGACCTCTTCAGGGTCTCTTTAATGTGGTGGCAGAGCCTATTAGCAAAAGAATAAACTAATTAAAACTAGGAAAGTATGGTGGTGGGTTGCCAGTAGTAAATTTGGGCATGTTCACAATGGAGGTTTAAGACCTCCCAAGCTTAGTCCATCTACCCTTTTTGTCTCATGACCCAAAAGCTGTAGTCCTCAGTGAGAACTTCCCCAAGTGTTGCTCATTTTGGTTTGTTTCGGGGTTTGTTTTTGGTTGGTTTTTTTTTGAGCAAGGCTGCCAAATAAAAGAATCTTTTTTATTCTTTCTTCTTTCCTCCTGGATCTTTCCATTGCCAGCCTTCATCTGAGCAGCAAAAAAATATAATAGATGGAAATAGGTGGACAGATATTTTTCATTGTACAGTTGTTACAAAACCAGTGCAGCTATATCAAAGTCATTGTCAGTTACTGCTGGAACACTGAAAGTCCTGGTATGATCTCACCTCTTTGCTAGTCCTCAATGCTTCCTGCTGGTGCCAAATCTTTCTGAATTGCTCCTCAGAGTTGTCTTTACCAGGCCAGAGGATGAGAATATAATTTAGCCTGTCTTAGTATGGTTCTGCATGACTGAAATTGGGGATCATCTGCTCCTAGTTCCTTGCTAAATGAGGGGACTATAGTATTTGTCCTTTCTTTTTATCTCTAAAAGGGAGGAAGAGGAAATAAAAAATGGCTGCAGTAATAAATGGTTAACCTATGCTTCAGTGTACCCAGGTTTGTAGGAGCTTTGGGAAGACCATTCCAGTCAGCTGAAATGGGTGGGTTTGCAGTCCCAGGGCATGTCTGGGCTTGTGCAGAAGATTTTGCACTGGAAGGACCTGAGGAGCTGAGTGTCAGTCGTTAAAAATGGACTCCCAGCTCTGCAAGCAAAGGCTGAGGCACTAATGGACTGTGAGCAGCAACAAGTGTGTGTTATACCCGCACTGAGCTGACACCAACACGGGCCCTATAGGGAACTCTCCATGCCTCAAGCAGAAGGTTTTCCTCTATTCCCCATCAGCATCCTTCTCTCCCAAAGGAATGAGAGAAATACCATGTATTGTTGCATACCATCCCCATCAGAGCAAAAGCTCCCCTCTCTCCTGCTGTGTCTGTTGGTGTTGCCTAACTGCTGTTCCCCAATCTCAGAACAGCCCAAAGGGCTGTAGGGCACTTACCCTCTTTGCTGGGGTTTCCCAGGATTTTGTTGACCTCTGCGTTTGTGGGGTTCTGCCCCAGCGCCCGGATGATATCGCCAACCTGGCTGAGGGTGATCTTGGCATCACCAGTCCTGTCAAAGAGGAGGAAGGCCTCCTTGAAGTCTGCAAGAGAAGAGCAGCACTGAGCAGGCAGCTCCCTACTGACAAAGATGTGAGCCTGTTGTCTCCTGGCACTGTTCCACTGACTCCAGGGGTGTTAGCCAGGGGAATCTTTGGCCCACAGTCCCAAGAAAAACTCCTCCCCTCTGACATTTCAGTTTCACTATTTTTAAACTTTTATATCTACCTTTCATATCTTTCCTGGCTCTAATAGCCATCAATAGCTTTGTGATTGACCCTGTAGCTGTTTCAAGGACAGGGAAAGATAAGTTCTCTACCAACATTGTCATTCAAGAATAGGTTTCTTCACATGATGTAGCAGCAGATGGTAAAAATCTTGTTATTCACTCCACCTTATCTCTCCAGAGAACTGGGATTGTCAAGTGCCTGGAAGTGCAAAACCTTTGCTTGCTTCAGTGGGTTTTGCCTGCAATCCCAGCATCTCAACTTCACAATGCTAATAGGAAACTTGAAGGTGGATTTCAAATGTTTTTACTGTTGTTTCTCCTTAAAATTGCCTTACAATGGGATTTCCAAATGTTTGTTCCCTCTGTTTCTCTGTTCTTTGTAGTTTGTCCCTGCTTCTTACAGATGCAGGAATATTCCACTTTTCCAGTGGGAGTACTCATGTGGTGCATTTGCAGTGCGTTCACTTTGAGACTTCACTCCTTTCAGTGCTGCCGAGTGATCAGTGTTCACTTATTTCCCCTTGTTGGACAAGGCCTTCAGGCACAGGCATTTCCCCTACAAACATCAGCACAGACAGTTGCCTTCATTGCATTGCCAGCCTTCATCTTCTGTTGAGAAGTTCCACGTCAATCACATGACTATATTTTTTGGCTTTTTAGGGTATTTGAATAAAGAAATGTGGCTTTTAAAAAAAAGGAGGCGACAGAGGTCAACTGTGTGGCTGAAGAGCTATCTTTGAACCCCATCTCCTAGAAGCATCTTGGTCTGTGCTGTTGATCTCTTCTGCACTGCAGTGTCTGATGGTGCTATGGTTCAGCTCCAAGTAAACCAAACAAAATGCCATTTCCTTGGCCATGATTCTCATCCAGCAGCCACACAGGCTTTGTGTCTCACAGCCTGTGTAATGTTCACTCTGCTTAGGGGCAGGTTTAGCATTAAGAAGGCACATTTTGGATCACGTCTTCATCCATCTTGTGCTGGGGACATGTGATGCAGAGGTATTTATGTTTTTGCTTTAGTCTTCCTTGTCCCACCTTGGTGGAGTTGTTGCTGGCACCAGTGAAAGCGCTGGTACACGGTGCCAGCCTGCTAGGGTGTAGTCTAATACATCTGAAACGAATCCTCTTACTGTCTCACATGAGACACCTATTGCTGCTGCCTCTCTTTCCTTCCAGCTTTTATTGTAGGGTATGAAATTATGGCCCTCTGGACCTGTGTAGATCTTCCTGATAGCAGCTCCAGCAGCTGAGATGGGTGGAGTTGTGATTTATATTGTAAGATCTGATCTTTCATCTGCTAAACCAACGACATTTAGCTGCAGTGAGGTATGAAACAATGCCAGTGTGCTAATAGCAAAGCTATCAGCAGAGTTTATCCATTTTGTAAATCCCGTGAAGTTTTATGTTCACTGGGTTCTGAACACAGCTCCCCAGCTTGGAGAAAGGGACTGATTTATTTTTGTCTCTCAGGCATGCACTTCACTGCGATACATTTATGCTGTGGGGTTTTATTTTTAATTTTTTTTTAATGGCCAGTCCTAGTTGATACCTCAGCTGGAGCAAGCATGTTTAAAGTCTGTCTGAGGATGATACTGCCCAGCTGCTGGTGCATCAGCCTGTGCAGATGACAACAGTTACTGAGGGTGGGCATATCTGCTCCCAGGAAATTCTCCCTCTCTCAAGTAGTTTCTATCTGCTCTGCTGCTTGGTTCAGCCATTGTAATGTTACAGCAGCTGGATGATCCAAAATACGTAGGGAAGCTGAAAGAAATGTTTTGCTTCATTTACACATGCCAGCAGCTTTGGACTGAGGACATTTTTCTATAAACCTACCCAATCCTTTTGTAAAATTTTCAGAATTAAGAAGTAAGGAAGAGTCCAAATGACTTCTTTTGTGACCAAGAGTGTTTGGACTGCAGGAAGAGAATTGTTCCCAGTCTCACTTGCTGCACTGTAGCTCTCCTTATTGCTTTGATGGTGTTAGCAAGAGCAGGCTCATCTTCTCAAAGTTTAGAGCTCTCTCAAGACCTGTTTCTAGCTATTCCACTTCCTCTGAATTTCTAGGAAATCCTTGTACCTTCTTTCCAAACTCTTCCTTCAGTCTACCATGTGCTACTGATTTTTTGACATTTTTAAATATTACTTAATATAGCCCAAATGCATATCTATTTCAAAATTAAAATTAGATTTCCAGAGCTTCATTGAGAACTATTGTTCATGTCAGATTTTTTGTCTCTTTCTAGAAGATTAAAACAAAAAATTTGGAAGCTGCAAGTTGCTTGTGAATTAAAGAATACAGCAAGATGCTGAAGAATTGCAGAATATCCATTGTGTATACATGTCACTTATTTGCTGACTATTTCCATGCTTAAAGAATATTTTTACAGTAAACCAGCTTTTGTTCCTCCCCTTCCACAACACCTCCTGGCAAAAGTGACATGTAGAACTCTTGCATCTTCTGTTCACGTGAGATTGCCAAGTCACTGCAGCTAAGTTAAATTTTCAGCCCACTTCCTCCTCCTGTTGTGCTCCTTCTGCCTATTTCCCCTGGGACTGTCAAGTTCAAGACTTATTTTCAGCATCCTTGTGAAGAGTCAGAAAAGGAGTACAACTGAAGAATGTTCAGTAGGTAGAGACTGGTTATTTCCTCTTTGGACTGTGGTATAAACTTCTCGGTTCAGATAGCGTGTAAACAAACATTCAGATAAATCACATGTAGATCCGGTCACCACCTTCAGCACAAGTCATCACTGCCCTGAGGTCAAGAGTGTGGTGATTTATCCCACATGGAGTCTTAGCTCATTGTTTCATGCAAGTTAATTTCTGAGCTGTAGCTCTCTTCTGAACCCACATACATGTAAAACGCATCAGCTCTCTTGTAACTTACCATCCTGTTGCTCCTTGGAGAACTCGATCTGTTGGAAGGAAATCAATCACAAAAAATAGCTTAGGAAGGGGGGCTGGGGGAGAACCTGTGTGTTTTCTAAAGCATCCAGCTCAATCCATGAGTCATCTTCCAGAAGAGCAAGAAAGTGGCCTGTCAAATGTGCAGAAGTAATGCAGATAGCAAAAGAGCTGTTAAGGCTAGTGAATATTTAGCATTTTGTAGCCATTTTGTTCCCCCTCCTGCCCCCTGTTTAAGTTTAACTTTGATTTCACTTACCATTGATTTCATCAGCAGAGAAGGACTGCATTTGGGGAGAAAAAGAGAGAGAAAAAGAGAACTAGTACTGCTGAAAATGCACTGAGAGAAAGTAAATAGCACAAAGTACCTGAGTGCTTTCACTTCTATCTTGCCTAATGTAGTTAGGCCATACAACCTAATCTAGCAACTTCCCATGTAAAAATGCATCAGCAAGTCTATTCTGAAAGTTTTCATTAAAATCTACAACCCAGGGAATGCCAGAGCTGTGGCAGGAAGCAACAAAAATCGAAAGTCTCTTAACTGAAAAAGGAGTAATTAATTACCATCAGCTCCATTTACTGTTTTAGCATAGATCCATTTTAGTTATACAGTTTGCTGTAATATTTCTAAACAAGCAGCTTTTTTTTTCATTAACATAGAAATTAAATGAATCCCTTCAAGTTTATATCTCAAATTAGTTTTTGATGGTATGTTGTTTCATAAAGTACTAATCTTTGATATTTGCTTATATAAAAATATGATTTTTCCTTGCCACTTCAGCTGGTTGCATTTGATTAGAAAAAAGCTTAGGGAATTGTAACCCTTCTGTCGGAAGCTGTGGGAGCTGCACCACTACTGCTGCCTGGTTTGGAACTGGAGGCTGCCTGGAAAACCTTTCATAGTCTCTAGGTTTAAACAGGAAAACCAAGCAAACCTAAACTGTCTTCTGGACTGTCTTTCCCCCACCCCCCAAGACCCAACGTGGGCACGAAGCCCGATTTCCTTATGTAAAAGTCACTTCTGGCTGGCTGCTAACTATTCACTTTCCAGTGCACCCACCATGGTTGAGTTGGAAATGCAGAGCAGCAGGCAGGCGGGAAGGCTTAGCTGAGAGCTCTTGAGAGTGGTCCTGCTTTCCTTGCCTTTCTTCCCCTTATTTATCTGGGAGTGCTGACGGCATTGCCTGGATTAGGTGTCAGGAGGAAGAGGTCCCTCCCCTTGGCGAGTTCTTTAGCTTTCTTAGGGCAAAGTGACAGGAGGCTCCATGTCTTGATAGACATCTTATGATGGCTATTTTTAGGAGGCTGAAGAGGGGCAGGGAGTGTCAAGCAATAAGTTTGGATCATGTCAGCACTTTCTGGGTCCATATCATCAGGAGGAGGTATTCCTTGTCCAGACCTCCTTATAGGGAAGGATTCTGTTTCTCTGTAAGCTGTGGAGTCAGTGGGCAAGGAGCACGGAGGGTGAGGAGTGCCACATGTTTGCCCGGCTGGTTTCACACGTGGCTTGTGGGATGGGTGAGATGCAGCTGAACGTCCTCATACCTTTGCTGGGCTTTGCTCAACCCCTTGCATGGATAATAAAGAGCCCAAAATTAGGTGAGCAGTGCTGCTGCCTGTCTGCTCAGGGGGATCCAGCTGTTGACACTGAGCAGAAAAATCATCATCAACAGAGGTGGTGTCCTGCTGTGAAGCTCTTCCTCTTCACTGGTCACCTTTTCCAAACTGTTAACATTTTAAAGGGAAAAATTCTCTGTGTATTTTGGAGCCTCTCGTGTTAAGTTAGTGGCTGATGTGTAGATGTACCCTGCAGGGCAGTCTGTGTTCAGAGTAGGCAGTGATCTCTAGGACTCTTCCTCTGGGGCTTGCGTTAGGCGGGCAGCAGGGGCTGGTGTAGAGCTCACAGGGGTTTACAGAAGTGGTGCTGCTCAGGGGTTCATGAGGTGAGGCAGAGAAGAAGCTATGATACAAGCTAAGGACCCCCAAAGCCCTTCTGAACTAGAGGAATGACTGTTCACAGTGGGGAAGGGGTACTTGCTTTTTGGGTTGCAGGGTGGTCATGGTGGGCCTGCAGATAGGGAGCAGGGCTAGAGGCTGCAGCTGCTTCAGTAGCAAAGACCGAGGCCCACCTGTATCATCCCCCAAGACCAGGTCAGAGATCTGAATGGGTGTCAGGTCACGTAAAAGGATTGGCAAGCCTTGCTCCAAGCTTCTTCCTTTCCCTGTTGCCTCAGACAGGTCAAGAGTGTCATCGAGCCAGGGTGGGAATAGTTGTGTGACAACAACAGACTCCCAGTTCTGAGCTCAAATCCTCCCTTTTAATTTCTCTTGGTTGCCTCTGCTAAGCAGTCACTGCTCCTGGTCTTCTAATGATGAGATGTGATCGGTGAGAAAACCCTTCTCCTGTAGCTTGCTTAGTTACTCTGAAGAGAAGCACAACCTTTATGATTGTGTCTTTTCAGCATGTGGAATAATCTCAATGAAAGAATCCAATTCCATCATACTTAATTTTACTGTTGTTTCTAAACTTGAAAACCAAATTAAGTGGATTTGAAATACTAACCTCCTACCTTCTATTAAAAAAAAAAAAGATGCAAATGCAAAGATTTTTCTGAGCATGCCATTTTAGCTGGAAATGCTCTGTTTGAACAAATTATTTGCAATTTTTTAGAAATATCTGGAAATATACCAAGTATGAAAAAGCTCTGCTTGTAATTCTTTGCTTTTGGTTGGTTTCTTGTTGGGTTTTGCTGGGGTTTTTTGCTATTTGTAACCTATTAACCCGTGGGAACAGGGAGGTATTCACAGTGGTGTAGCCACAATCAGGTGTGGCTGCACAGAAAGGGGGCTGATGGTTTTGCTCTGGGTTTTCTGACACAGGTTTAGCACAGTGAAGAGCTCCTGATTTACACTGGCTGGGGCTGGAATAGAAGAGCTTTTGAAAGACTTTGGCAGAGCTGAAATGGTGTCTGGGTCAATGTAGTATGTTGCTTTTTGTGGAATTTTCTTTCTGCCTTCAGTGTCTTGCTCTCCAGTTCTGGCAACTGGGAAATGTTCCCCTGAAAACAAATTTGATGTTTTTGTTTGTTTGGGTTTTTTGTTTGTTTGTTTTAGGGACACCTTTTCTTGAACAGGTAGGTTCTATGTTTAGCTACAACAAAACTCATTCCAAAAGATGCCAAGCAGAAAATAATTTGAGTGCATTTGTCTTGGGCATAGAAAATGGATACCTGGATTAGTCATCTGGCTTAAATGGGTGATCAAATATTATCAACTGAGAGGGGTCTATGTATAAACTGATTGTCTTTTGACAATCTGAGAGTTTGGCTCAGAGTTCAGATGAAGAAAAACTAGTGCACCATATCAGCCCTTCATTTTAGCACTGATCCTTGAATAAAATCATACTGGACAGAATTTTAGTGGGGAGGAATATTCTAGCATGGGCATGTTGCATTCAATTAAATTAAGAATTGCCCTGCTCTAAGGCAATAGGTCTGTTGGGGGTTAAAGTGTACTTCCTCTCAGTAAGGGCTGCTACAAAATGGCCTAGATGAAAAATATTTCAAATCCTCCTTAAAAGAAATCAAAGGTGAGATTTCCAATTCTAAAAGGAGCTTTCAGAAAATTCAAAAGGGCCAAAGAAGTGTTTTGCAGTGATCTGGTCTTTGCTCTGATCCTGGCAGTGTTCTCTGCATTGTCAGGGGACACTGTGAGTCTCGAGGCTTTAGGGATGATTTTGATATTTCAGGGAGTTCAGTTTAACAAAACCTGAATGCCCCACCCTTATCAAAAAGAATGAAAGGTTGAAGCAACTTGGGAAAGACCAGAATGGCTTGGATTTCTCTAACTTCATAGAGCCCTTATTTATGGGCAGAGTTATTATCCAGAAGGCTGTCTGTGCTGAAGAAAAGGGTGGTGTGGTTTTTTTGTTTGTTTGTTTTTTGGTTTGTTTGTTTTGTTCCTTGCATTGTCTGTGACTACCTTCTAGTAATTCTGTTGCCAGAGGCATTTTGACCAGGTCCAATTAAAGAGTGGAGCTGATGGGGTTGTATGCAACTTTTTCTCACCACACAAATCCTTGTTTCCAAATTATTACCAAAGTTACCGATTTCCCACAGGTCACTGCTCTGTGTGCCTTAGGAGCCCAGGCTGTGCAGTGTGAAGCTGTGCTCAGCTCTTTGGGCTGGTGGGCACTGGGCCTGAGTCCAGCTGTGCCTTGAGCTCCCTGGAACTCAGGAAAGGGCTGCACAGGGTGAAAGGCCCAGGGAAAAGGTGCTGCTGGGAGTTAAAGCATCAAGCTGCTCCATCAGTTTGTTACCTTTTGCATGAATGACAGGAAGGGAACCATCTTAGGAATTTATTAGAGAATCACCAGCTCTTTCAAGGTACTGTCTCTTTGAAAGAGACTAAGACATGTTGGGTATCTTGGAAAATTAGAGATTCACCAGCTCTTTCAAGGTACTGTCTCTTTGAAAGAGACTAAGACATGTTGGGTATTTTGGAAAATCAGAGAGGAGAAAATCTGAGATTCTCCTAGGATGCTCATTGTATGTTTAGTCTTCTATTCAGACTGGAGGGATTTTTTTTTTTAATGAAGTTAAGATAGGATTGTGCCTACAGTAGTTTATATGATGTCTGCTCACTATTAATGTGTGCTCCTTGATTAATACAGCTGCACATCTCTTCTAGTAGACATCCCTGGGTGCAGGGTCACACAGCTTCCAAACCCCTCTGAAAAGCAGGTTGTCCTTTTCCCATCCCTCATTTCAGTTCATAACTTGTGCAATAAATGCCACAGGTTTTAGAGAGGCTGCTTCTCGTTTAAGTAAGAATTAACAGCCTGATGGATTTCCTGCCACGAGGCAGAGAAACATTAGAAGAACTCCTGAGAAACTAAGATCTGTTTTGAGAACGGAGCTGCCTAGAAATATAATTTCAGAAAGAATAAAACCAACCTCCATTAATACAGGAGAGAAAATTGCATGTGTGAGATACTATGAGGTTTAAAAGAATAGTTCAGAAATATCTCTGAGTTTAAATGACTTGACTGCAGATTAATTTGACTTTTTTTTCCCTAAGCATTTTGTGTAACTTTCCAGTTTATAGCTTTTTAAAACTTGAAACTTCACGGTTACTTTGCAGCTGTGCACAAACTTTTGGATGGGCCTTGACGTTTAATTAATGTGCCCTTCTGAAATGTCTGGCTGTGATATGTGCTGTAGCTGCACTCTTGATCACATCCTGTAGAACACATTTCATTAGCTTCGGGGGGGAAGTGCCTTCAGCTGTGCTCATTTGTAAACACGTCCCATTTCTCATTGCTTTTGTGCTTGAATGTGTATAATCAAGGGGGATACGCAAGATGGGAGGCTCTGGAGCCCTGCTTTTGGAGGCATTTCTTGTTTTAACATGCCTCCCAGTGGCACTGGTAGAGTATTAACGTAATTTAAACCCTTGCTACTTGACATTTAAGTGCTCTGTGCTAAAGCAGCCAGTTGAAAGTGCTTCTTGGCAGTGGATGTAAGATGTAATAAAGCCTTAGTGAAACAAGGGCAAATTTCCAGGTGGCTTGTTTCATATCTCCTTACAGACAACTTCTTTTTCTGCTTGTCATTAGCTAAATTTGTCACCTTCTTGCCTTATGTAAGATTAACTCAAATATCTTGTTACCATCTTGTACAATGTCTCTGTGCTCTGAGGAGGCTTAAAACTGTATTTTAGAAATATTGTGGGGTTGCTTTGATGGGACTAAGGCTCTCCCATAACTCCTGTTAACACTTGGGGTTACTCTGTGAGCTGTTAAAATGTTACATTTTGTGTGGTTTGCTTTCCACTGTTTCTACCGAAGTTTGCCGTTCACCAGAGACTCCAAAGGCTGTAGATATTCTTTTTAAAATGCTGCTAAAGCTGTGAACTACTAAGAATGGATTTTGTTCAAAGAAAAAAAAAAAAATCATTATTTTTCAAACAATTTTTCTCATCAGCAACATTAAAGAAAAGCTTCTACTAATATATGTGGGTAGTCTCTACTTTTGATGGGCTCCTTGCTTAGCAGCAGTTTAGGAAGGAAAGGAGGCAAAGTTCTTCTGAAAAGTTTGCACACAGAATTTTTGTGTGTTGTTTCCAGCAGTGTCCCAAGGGGGTGTCTGGTTTGCAGCAGTCCTTGTCCGGGTCCTGGGACACCGTGGTGCTGTCCTTGCCTGCCCTGTGTTTGTCAGCAGTGTGGGCTGTGCCAGTGCTGGGGCTCACAGAGGCAGGGGCTGCTCCAGGCTGGCTCCTGCATGGTGCTGTGCCCTGGGTCAGAGCAGTAGCAGGAGCTGGTCTGGATTGCACCTTTACATCAGAGAGGCACCTTTACATCTCTTACAACCTAATTCACATTGACATTTGTCTTCCTACCTGTAAGGGCACTAGGGACTGGTGACCTTGTCCGACAGATCACCACTCCTAGGAAATCCTTCTGGAGTCATAGCTGGAGACAGATATAATTTGAAGACCTGAGCCAAAAGTTTCAAATGAAAACCTGCTTCCTAAGAAAACCCTTAGAGCTTCTGTGCAAAGCTGCTGTTGACATTGCTGCTCTCACTCCACGGCCTCAGTGGAGTTTGTCTGCATCAGAAACAGCTCTCCGAGTGCTTCAGCTGACATCTGCAGTGCTGCTTGCCCTCTAGCCCAGGAGCTTTCTGTCAGTGCATTTTAGTGACTTCATCTCTCTCTGGTTATATCCAAAGCAATGTCTGTTCAGAGACGACCTACTCAAGTTGTGAATGTAACAAGAGATAAGGACTCTTGGAGAAACACTTTTTACTGCCTTAAGAGCTCTGCGGGTAAAAACAATCACAGGCTTGCTTCCATGCAACAGGCATCAGCATCATGCATCACACAGTTAGACAAGATTTTAGCAAGTCTTTACTAGTTGGTAGCTTTTAGTTGTTTCTCTTCTCAACATTTGGGTGGCTTATCTGCAGTTGGGCATGGCATAATTGGTGTTCTGGGATTTCAGTCTTGAAGATACCAGCATAGGAAGCCTTGTGTACCCTGAGCCTGACTCCCACTGTGGACACTTGCCCAGTCTGTCTCTGCTCAAGAGAAGGTATTCAGCTGAATCCTCGGAGTGAAGGACCTAGTGTGACACCAGATCAGGGCGCTAGACACGCTCCTCTGCAGAGCGGAAGCCCGTGAAGCACTGCCCTCAGCATCCTCAGTGTTTGCATCCCAAAACATCCTAATTGATTTCATGAGCCTGGGCTCTGTCCAAAGGCTGGGACACTTGTGCTGGGAAGGACCCTTAGATTTGCACTGGAAAACCAACATGCTTTTCTTGTTGGTAATAGGGACTGAGTTATACAGATTTGTGCAATGGGAAGTTTATCCATTTCCCTGTGCCTCGGTTGCAAAACCAAGCATGAGACACCTGCATCATTCATGTTTCACAACAACTCCCAGTTGTTGCAGACGTAGACGCATAGTAGTGCTTTTCATGAATTAAACATTCTTTCTCACTCAGGCTTGTGTGGGAGAAGAAGGTCGATAAAACAGATAAGTTTTTTTAGGAGTGTACTGGGCCACAGTTTTAATTGCAGAATTCTTGGGGGTATCTTAAGAAAATTATCTATATATCTATAGATTTATCTGTATAATTTTGATTTTAATCATGGCTGGTTCCTATTGGTGGCTCTCAGGTGCACCCACTGCCCTGTTCTCTTGTCAGTTATTATTTAATCTTTGCCTATGCAAATCCAAGACATGTTAGTAATGAGGAAAATTGGAAATATACATTTGGTCTGGAAAGGCTTGTGCAAAGCAGATTGAGCTTTTATGCTGTTCCCTGAGTAGAGGGAAATAGGTCTTCACATTTCCATTTAAAAGCAAGTTCTTAATCCCTGCCTTCACTCTCTTCCTATGGCTGTTATTCTATAGCCCAAGGTGAGCTGTAAAAGGGCTGGGTTTAGAGATTTGGGTCTATCAACTGTTACTCAGTTTTATAGTCAATAGGTGTTGCTCAAAAATAGAACATCTTATATTAGCTGCTGATGGCACTAGGAAATAACCAAATATTTGCTCTAATTTGGTTAATTTCAAGAAATTAATAAGGAACAGAAAAGAGTGAATGGCCTGTCACAGCTTTATCACAGCTTCTAATGGTGTTAGACAGACCCAGCTTGAGTCCTCTTAAGAAAGGAGGAAAAAAAGCACCAAAGCTGCAAAATGCGTGCTCCAAAAAGTTCAGAAAGCCAGATTCCCTGAAGATGGGCCGAGGGGCATCTGAGTGGGGAGGTACCACCAAGAGAACCCCACTACTCATGTTTGTAAAGCACCATGTTTGTTTTGGAGCCTGTCGTGGCTTCTGATGCCACAAGTCATAATAGTCAGAATGAAGTGCACAGCCACATGTGACTAATTTGGCTGCTGTAAGCCCTGGCATGGCAGCTCTACCCCAAGCCACCCCAGCTGTAACAGGGGCCTTGGATGTGTCTTTAGAAAAGCTAACAAAGCCTTTCTGTGTGTTTGCCTGCTGTGTGGCTCCCCCAATCATCCTGGCACTGCAGCCTGACATTCCCAGCCACCTCTCTTGGGTACCAGGCTGTGGCATGGCTGCTGATTCCCTGGGGAGTGAAGCATAGCCCAGCTGATCCCCTTGTTTAAAGTGATGTGGGCTTTGTCTCCATGTCTGGTAAATCACTGCAGAGCCCCAGGCCAGGATTGTTCACTGAGTCCCAGACATTCGTTTAAAGTACTCCCTGCTTCCAAAGTTTTGCTGGAAATGGTGCTGTAAATTTTACATGCTGAGACTTTGGTGATTGAATGGAAGGACTGAGAAGTAATTGAGGGATGGGGCTAAGACTCAGAAGACTTTGATTCCTCACTCTGCCACATGCCCTATACAAATTACTTATAACCTGAAATTGTTTCCTTTCACTGCCTGAACTCTCAAAATGTGAAAAGGGAGAACAACCCATAGTGGCTGGTTGGGACCCCAGAAGAAAATACTTTGTCTGGTATCTTTCAAAAGCAAGTCTCCCTAAATTCTATTTTTTTATCAGTCTGAATATGACAAAACCTGGAGAGTTCTCTCTGTCCTACCAGTGTATATTTCTTGCTGCTCTTTCCTTTGGGTACAGGAGTGAACTGCAAAGATGCCTCAGAATGCAATCTGACATTTTTTAGCTGGTAATATATTATTATTTATGTGAAGATAGATTAGATATGTTCAATGGAGTTCAAAATTCTATTTTCTCCTGATTACTGGACATAGAAAGCTATCAAATTATATTAAGATATTTAACAGGAAATCTAGCTTGTTTCCCCATCATCTAGAGCAATATGAGGCCTAATCTAATTTTCAGACAGTATGCTCAAAATCAGTGGGTTTTTCATGTACTCTTCAAAATTCTAAGTATTTCAAAATGTCTTTTGTTTTTCCTCTTATCAATGGCTTCAGCCTCAATCTTATAAGAAGATATATACTTTTTTAGAAAAATCCTGACTACAGATTGGAAAAATTAAATTGAACCTGGAGAAGTTTCACCAAATGGCTCAACTTCTCAGGACTATATGTATTAAGGTATCTGAAGTACAATTCACCATGTATAGGTCCTTCTTTTACCCACAATAGGCATGATTCTTTATGTAGAATTTAGCAAATTGGTCCTGGGACCAATCAGCTTGCTAGGTAGGTGCAGAATAACTATTTATAGTCCTACTCAGAGAAACTACTCTGTCTCTTCATCTCCTAACTGCTTAGCCTCCCTCTCCTCTTTCCTAAGGAAAGAATCTCCTGAAACGGAGGAGTTTTCTTCAAAGGCTCAGGACAACAGTTAGTGATGTTGGTTGACATGCAAAATCTAAAGACATTATGAGAAGAAATGACAGTGCAGTCAGAGGGAAACCTCCAAAAGGCTGCTTTCAATTTGCAGCAAATTATAAATTCTGAGCAAACATAGAAAGATGAGAGGAAATCACTTGAAATGTTTGCATCTATGGCTTTCTTGCTCATGGTCTCACCAATGTTTGTTGTAAAGTGCAAATGAAAAGAAAATAGACAAAATTGCCAAATCTTTTGCATTTAAAATGCTTTAGTTTGTTTCTTTTAAAGATAAGTCATATTGATTTCAATACACACAAAAAGGTCATCAGGTGGTTCAAAAATTTGGAAAAGAATTTTAAAAAATAAAAGATTGGTTTTTGTACAGTGCTGTGGGAAAACATTGTATTTCATGTTTCAGTAGCCACATTCCTTTCCTCATGTACCAACTTTAGAGTTTTTAGGGTTTTTTTTGTTGTGTGTTTATTTTAGATTTCTGTTTACCAAACAGGTGAGACTAGAACCAATTGGGTAAAAAGTTCTGCGGTCCACACTCCAAAATGTGACATCCCCGGGCTTCACTCCTTTGTTAAATCATGCACATACAGCCACTGAAACGGCCAAAAGCTCAGGCAGGTCAGCAATCCATGTGCTGAGGCTGCTCATTCATTTCCTGGCAGTGCCCAGAGCGGAACCGAGCCCCCCAGGCTCCCCTGCAGCTCCGGGGCAGGGCTGTGCTGCCTGTCCCTGTGAGCACACCTCACCCCGTTACCTTGATGCTCTTGAGGTCGATGGCGGGCTCTTTGGGCTTGGCTGGCGCGGGGGCTGGCGCCGGCGCCGGCGCTGGGGCCGCAGCTGCCGCCGGCTTCTTTACGTCCTTCTTTGGTGCCATTTTGTGTTGCTTCAACTGGAAAGTAAAAGTGCCCTAAAAAAAGTTTAAAAAAAAAAACAACCAACAAACCACCAAGCAAAAACCACTGAGCAGTGATTCCTGGGAGAGGAGCAGTGGTCAGAATGAGCTACAGCCTGTACCCTGGAGGTGGACCCGACGTGCTAAACCCTGTAAGGGCATATATATATTTCACTTAGTGCCTCATACAGTCCTGACACATGCAGCTGGATTGGACAGCCTGATAATCAAGGGGGATGTCATTCTAGCTAGAGCTATAAATGGAATATAAGAGTACAGGGCTTCATGAGATCAAGGGATTTTTTTCCTCTTTAAAACACAATCCACCTCCCCTGTCTTTTTAATGCATGCAAAGGAAGGGGAAATATAACAAGCCCAGTTTCAGATCTGCCGTTGATCTGAAATTTGGATATGGATTGAACGGTCCTTTTTCTGGTCAGAATTTTAGCTCTGCTTAAGTAATAAATCTTTCTTTCCTTCCCTCCCTTCCCCTTTTCCCCCATGCCTGTGTAGTAGTCCAGGAGGATTCAGTTTCAAACAGTAATTTTGACTTTCATGGCTGGGGAGATCATATTTTTCCAACCCCATTTGCGTCTCTCTCTCCAGCCCTTCTCTCCTTCTCTGCTTGCTTTTTGTTCAAGGAAGTGTTGCTCAAGCAAAGGCTCTGGGTGTTTAAAAATAAAGCAGACAAATACGGAAAACACCGCGGTACCTTCAGCCAAGGCATCTCTCCCTGACCTGACCCTGGGTGTCTTTCAGCTGTTCTTACTTCTCCTTTCCATCCCATTAAGACTGTGTTTAAAATTGAAAATTGCTTCCTTTAATCTTTTTTCTTTGATCTTTTTCCTCTCCTAGCATTCAGCTGTGCCCTTATAGAATGGAGATCAGCTGGATGTTGTCATCCCACACGGAAAGGTTTCCCTTTGTGTTGTATTTATTGTTGTAAAGTAGCCATCAGGCAATGGAGGCACCTCTGTTTTCACCTTGTCTGCCTGCCACCCTGTGTCCCTTGTTTATCTTTCTACCCCTCAGTTCCCAATGGCTGTATCTGCTGTCCGTGCTCTCCAAGAGACACAGCTTTCAGGAGAAGATGGCTTTTGTGTTTTCGCTAGACTTTTTCCATGGCAGCAAAACAGCTTCTAACTCTTTAAACTTGACGATTTCTCTGAGTCCATGTGATTGAGATTTTCCACAGAAAAGTCCTGGAGCACTGACTGTTCCTCCCTTGTCTAGCAATCCCTCTCCTATTTATGATTGAGTTCTGAAGATTTGTGCTAGTAAGTGCAAGGTTTTTGACGGGGCCTGTGTTTCTGTCTCATGAGCTATAGTGTAGAGTGTTTTGTCCTTAGAAGTTAAAAACTTGAAGGCCTGGACATCCAAAATCTGGCAGGATATCCAAGCACTTGCATTTTCGATTAATGTGTTGTAAGGAAAGTAAACTTCCCAAAATGTGCATACCAAGAAGAGGGATGGAGAGTGGCTAAAGGTGTCCTTTCATGCAGGATCATGCTCAGATCTCTGCTACAGCTTGCTACCTTGAGCAAGGGACTTGTTGGAAGTTGAATCATCCCTTTTGAATCAGTAGACCTCTACTGATGGATATAATTTGAAGCCTTGGCTCAGTCTCTGCTTTAGGGAACACAGACTAGGGAGGACTTTATTTCCCATTTCTCTGCCTTTAGGCTGAAGCCTGTGATGTATGAGCTCTGCTGGCTGCCTGCAGGGTGCTTTGTGGAGGGATTCCTGCTCTGCTGGACTGTCTGGAAGGTGGCAGCATGGACTGTCTGCACTGCTGCTGCTCAGCAGGACTGCCACCCCCAAGGGGCCCGGTGGGGGCATCTCCAGTGATTGTGATGCATTGCACAAACCCAGCCTCAGCGAATCCCTCAGTGGAATGAGTCCTGGAGGTGTAACTTGGAAGGAAACAGTCTAAACCAATTTTTATGCATCACTACACCTGCGAGAACTTTCATTGCAAGAAAGAATTGGTGGTGATCTAATAATTTCTATGATCACCTGTGATTCACAATAAAATAAGCCCAAAACCCAGCATCAAATATATTTTTTGAAGGAAGAAAGGATTTCAGGAATGAAGAACAAACTTAGCGGGTTTTTTGCACAAAAATGTGCCTGTGTAATAATGCAGATGTGTCTGGATATTCTTCATTCTGCCAGTAAAGGTGGTTTTGTGATGTGCTGACCCAAAATAATTGTATATTGATTGCATGAGAAGATAAAACAGGTATGGAGGAGGAGGACAGCAGGTCCTTATTTCAACTGTTGGGTTAAGGATTTGGATCCAGTCAGTTCTCTGGTGCCGGGACAGGACTCTACAGATTTATCTGCCTGGCAAACTTGGATGTGTCCCCAGACATCTCTAGGAACGCATCAGGTATGTCCCTAGGTGATGCAGAGACGTGTCCCTGTGGCATGAGCTGTGTCAGGAGAGGATTAGGTTGGGTATTAGGAAAAGGATTTTCATTCAGGGGTGGTCAAGCCCTGGAACAGGCTCCCCAGGGCAGTGGTCACAGCACCAAGCCTGACAGAGCTCAAGAAAGGTTTGGTCAGTGCTCTCAGGCACAGAGTGTGATTCCGTGCAAGGCCAGGAGTTGGACTCAGTGATCCTCCCGACTCAGGATATTCTGTGATTCTGTGCTCTTGCGTGGGAGCTGAGGTCTGCAGTTCTCTGGCAGTGCTGTGCCATCTCACCCTAGGCTGTGGGCTCCAGGGGCTGCAGCAGGAAGGCTTCTCTGTCATTTTTAGCAGCCACTTTTTGCAAGCAGGATTGCCAGAGCAAAATCCAGGGTCTCCCATGCACTTGCTCAGACTTGCCAAGATCCATGTCCAAGGGAAAGCAGCAGCAGCAGCTGGGAATGAGAACTCATGGGCATCTGCCCTCTTGGGTGCACAGCTCCTGGGCAGTGCATGGATGCTTCTCTCCTGCACAAGAATTCATGCTGGGGGGAATGAACAGTGACAAAGCTTCAGCTTTCCCACGGGCCCACTGAGAAAATTCAGCAGTGAGAAAGGTGTTGGTTGGAAACCATGTCCTGTTAGCCCTGCTGTTCACTGACATGGGGGGCAGCTTGCCTGGGGTTGCCTGGTTTTTATTGGTTTAATTGATGGGGATGCAGTTCTGGCCACTGCAAAACTTCTTTGCAATTGGGCTGGATTTAGTTGAACTAACGTAAGGGAAGTGTGTTTTACATCCAGATCATTGAAGTGATCCACTCTGACACTCCTGAAGTGGAATATGTTCCTTTTAACAGGCTAAAGTCACAGAGAGGTGGTATCAATTGCAGCACCAAAAAAAAAAAAAAAGGAAATGGGAATACCTGGACTGGGCTGCACTCCCTGTGTGTCTACTCTGAGATCTCTGTCTCTCTGGTCCAGTTTGAATTTTGGGCTTCCTGTAGCCCAGGGAGTCAGGCCCCTCTTCAGCAGGAGGCAGCTGATGGCTTAAATCCATACTGTGAAGTAGAAGACAACATGTTCTGTGTTTCAGGGGACTGTGCAAGCCCTGGAGCTGTTGGAAGAAAAGGTGAGTGCTGTTGGTTCTGCTCTGTTTCATAATGAACTCCCTTTGAGACTTCAGCCTTTTGCTGTCTGAAATACCTGACAATGCAATTAACTTCCTATTTGTTTAGTGGAACTGTTAGTGAGTTCATGGCAGTACACCAGATCAAGCACCAGGGGAAATGTTGGTTGCTCTGATGGGAGTTTGCTTTCAGACAGGGTGTTGAGAATACAGACTATTTACAAACACCTAAGTACTGTCAGCATATTCCACTCTTTTCCTGGAGACTTTCTCCTCTCCCATGCTATAATTTCAGCTAATGTGTTTTCTCTTTCCTGGGATCAACTCCTATCTGACACCTGTTGCTGTTAAATATTTGCTGTGTTCCTCTTCTGGAGGCTGGGTGGCTGCAATGTCAGCAGGAAAAATGACAAGTGTACGTGGACCATTTGGCAGGCAGCAATCTCAGAAAGTCTGCAGTGGTCTGGAGCTGTCCGGTGGTACAAACACATATTTTATTCAGCCCATAAGTGAGAAGAGTTCTCATTTTCCAATGGAAATACAGGGATATTCATGAAGGAGCCTACTGAACACAAACAAGGGAGGTTTAGTGAAATTTAATATTAATATATGCAAATGATGGGTTTTTTTCCAACGCCACTTTAACTGTACACCTTGGAAGACTGTTGGAAACCAAAAACCTAATAAGATCTAGGAAGGAGCTGGGTATTTAGGCAGTTATCAGGAATATAACACTCACCATAATTCCCAACAGATTTGGAAAGAACATATAATCCATTTTACTGTGCTTGAGCAGTTCTTGAGCTGATAGAGACTTGCTGCATTTTCCACACCAAGATGCTGCAGAGTTCCTTGTGCTCTCTTCAATGTGTGATTTTTGCCATGAGAGAGAGGGACTGCTTGTCTGGTTTGATTCTTCCAAGTTCCATCACTGGCTCTAAGTATTAAGTCAGGGATCCACTTCCAGCAAACTTTAAGGTGTCAGCTTTAGCTGTAATGCTGCCTGTGTGGCACAGAGTGCCTAATTAATCTGCTAGTGATTTGTCTTTTCAGTGCTCGCAGCATGGAAGCTGGTTGCAACAAAATAGCAAAGCCTTTTGCTCTCCTGGATGCTCAGAGCTGCAGAACATCCTGATTGAGCTGTAGAAACTTGTGCAGAAGAGAGTCAACGCTGGCAAATTTCCTGGTCAGCATGGTTTGCAGATCTTGGCCTTAGGAGCCTGTCAGGAAGGTGGTGTGGGAGCAGGGTACGTGGGAGGAGATGTGGAGCTGACTGCTGGGTGTCACCAGCACAGTCAGGAGTGGCCCCGTGGGATCTGCAGGTGGTGGGAAATGGGGCAGTGATGGGTAAATACTGGGCACAGCTTTATATAATGGCACAAAGATTGGATTGCATGGGCAAATGAAGGGCTCTGCTGGCTCCAGGGAAGATTGGTCTCCTGGCTCCTTTAGGTGCTGCGTAAGGTGTTGCTAGCCTGAATGCAGCCAGGGGCACGCAGCAGTCACAGGGCAGGGTGGGCCCAAGTCAAACCTTGCTGAAGGAGCAGGCAAAGGAATGAGCATCTGAAGAAGGGGAAAGGAGGCACCAACTGGTGCTCCACATATAGCACATGGCTGACTTAGCACTTGTGCCACGTTGTCCTTCTGCTCAAGGTTTTCTAATTCTGTCCCAGACGATGTCAGCGTCCCCCAGCAACTGGCAGCAGCACATACAAGGCGTTCCCCAGAGAGCTGCTGAGCGTTTTGGTCAGCCCCTGCCGTGCCCCCGAGGGCTGCCTGCGGGGGCAGCAGCTTCCTGAGGGTGTGTCTGCTTCTCAGGCTTGCCCGGGGGCTCCCTTCAGCCTCACCTTGGGGCAGCTCACCTTCCTCGTGCCATCATTCCCTGTGGAAGAAAGTGTCACCCGAGTGCTGTTTGCAATTTGCTTTGCACTGTCCTGTAAAGCTTCCAGTCATTTTCTTGGCACCTCAGTTTCCTTGGCATGAGCGCCAGTTTATAGATCACTGAGCAAGCAGGCTCTGAAATGCTAAATGTAACAGCAGCATGCATGAACAGAGGCGATGGAGGCAGAATGTGTGCATCAGATCCCACCAGGAGCACTGTAGTTTGAAACACAACCATCAGGCACTGGGTAAGATGTTAAATTCTGCATGCTCTCCCACACTTGCACAGGACAAAATTCCTGTGGCGCTGCTTTAGGCAACTGGGATTCCTGTGTCTTCAGAGCTCCACAGCCTACATGTGAGCTGCAGATATTCTCTTGCCTTTTCCTTCCTCTCTTTTCCCTGGAGCATGCAGTAGAGGATTTAAATTACTGCCATTTAGAATGATCTGTCTTCCTTGGATCCCGTTTTAATCTACTAGGAGATGGAGTGACTTCAGGCTTGGAAAGGCCATTGAAAGATAGCTCAGTATCTGTTCCAGACTCCCCACAGACCTGCATTGCCTGGAAAGTTTAATTGTGACTTATGGAGCATCAGCCTCTTTTCTTTCACTTTTTTCTTCTTCCTCTCACTTCTGACATGAACTCCCCAGGTCTTGAGTCAGAGCAGGAACTAAAGGACTAGCTGGCTTTATGTGATATGGTTTAAGTTTTGCTGATTTCTGTTAGGGATCAACTGGGCCTGAAATCTAAAACTCAAAGGTCATAGCTGATTTTAGGAAATCTGGTGTTTTCACAGCCTAGACCTCATTTTCCCTTCAGTCATTAGTAAGACTTCTCAATGAGGTATGGATGGTTTTCAAGACATGGAGCTTGGAGATATGAGCACCATTCTCTGAGATCATATGTTCTCTGTCCTCATCACTGGAATACTCTCTTTGCCAAGCACACAGTCTGCATTTGCTTAAATACTGCTAAGAGCCCAGACACTCCAAAATGTGCTTTATGCACTGGAACACCCTGTTTTCTAGTTACCTGCATGATTCTTGCTGTTGTGTTAGAATTTAAGTGGTATGTAGCTCAGTTTTATACAAACCTTCAGATGGCCCAGCAAGGGCGAGGCTGTAGGAACCAAAATTTTTCAGCTATTTCCATGTTTGGCAGCAAGTACTTTGGATTTATGAAAGCTGTGTGGGTTTCAGATAATATTTGCGCATTTTGAATCATATCCAAAGATGATTGTCCTTGGGGAGAGCTGGCCATAACTACATTATCGTGTAATCATCCAGCAGGATGCCCATTCCCAGTGCTGAGCCCACGGCTGGAGGGATGTCCTCCATCCAGCAGGAAAAGGAGTCTGCAGTCAGGGCCTGGCAGGCTTTTCTTGCACTTCTCCAACCAGTCAGGGGCAAAGAGCCTCCTTTAAAAATGTCACAAGATGACAATGTGGGTCCCTTAATGCTTTTAGTGGCAGAGGGAAGGCTCAGCAGCCAGTCCCGCTGCAGTCCAAGGTGAGAGAGCACACAGTGAGCTTCCTTTTCTTCAAGGAGGCAGAAGGGTCTCACTGCAGCCACAGATACAATGGATGAACCTGGCCAAGCTGTTTAAAACTAGCTCTGATGGAGCTTGGCCACTTGTGCTGTGCTCTTCATGTTTGTTTGTTCACTCTGTGTGTGAAAACAAACTTGGTGAAGCTCTACCAAATCTTCCCAATGAAGCTGCTCCTCAGTGCAAGCCTGTTTTTGGGGAAGCAGTGATGTAGAAGTAAGAAGTGTCTCTCCTTCAGGGTCTGTCAAGAAGCTATGCTGGCTCTAAATAGATTGCTGCCACTGCACTCCTAATTTAGCTGTAGGCAGGCAAGTGACTTGGTAAAGCTCAAGAATGTCACTTTGCTTCTTGTGTGACCTATGAGATCAGAGGGGTTTAGGAGATACACAGCTACTCTTGCCAAAAGGGCTGCTGGATACAGGAGGTGGAAATCCTGTGGGATTGGGAAAGATGTCAGAACACAAGGGATGAAGGACCCCTGGGAGGTCTCTGGCTGTAGGGAGTGCCTGGACACCTTGAACACCCTACAAAAGCTTTGTTTGTGCCTGGAGTTTGGCAGCCAGTGCAAGCTGCCTGTGCCTCTGCCTGCAGCTCTTGCAATTATTATCTCTAAAGTTGCAATTTCATATAAGACACATGTAATACACATGTAATCAGGTGTCTGGTGCTCTCTTAGAGTGCAATAAAGCCAAGGCTTCTATGTCAGCCCTTTCTGTTTCAATAGCTAGCCCTGAGAGCTTTTCTCCTGCTTGTTAAACTTCTGTCACAGTCAGATATTTGCAATATGAGATGCTTCAGAGCTGCCACCAAGAGGCTGATGACATATTTTAGAGGACTGTTACTCCCAAAGGTAGTTCAGAAATGCCTGGTATTGTTATTGAATACTTTTCCCCAAACTCATCATCCCAAGCACCTCCACTAAGCTGACAGAACTGCATCAGTTGGCTCTGGGTTGCTTTGTGTGTATGTGCAGGTTTTTAACACTTTGCTTAGAAGGGTACTTCTACCTTTCTGCTTGAGAAATACTAGATCCTAGAAGTGGGCACAGTAAGTGAAATCCTAAGTGCCAAAGCTGATTTGGGTGGTTGCTTATAGCACAGACAGTTTAAGTCCCAGTGGTAAGTACAGTGGAAGGCAGCTTTACTTCTGTGGTTTTGGGGGCTCTGATATAGGTGGGAGATTGAGTCCTGAAAGGTTGTGCTGCCCTGCAGGGGTTGTCTGACACATAACCCAATGCCATGGCTTCTTTAAATTAGTTGTGCTGCAGTGAAATCAAGTGCAGTGCATCTCCTTCAGAATAATTTGTGAAATCATTTCATGTGTGTTCATTTCTGATTTGTCCTTACGAATGTTACATACAGGTAGTGACTTAGTAAGTTATTTTATTAATTCTTATTGTGTTTAAGTGAGTTGGCAGGGACAAAGAGGATTGGTTAGATTTAAATTGCAAGCCTTTGAGGACTTAGTATTTATATAGCAGTTTTGAAAAGATACTATCCTCTGGTTTCAATGCTGTTCCCTGCAATGAGTGTGCAGGTTTCTTATGACAGTAAAATAATTTTGAGATAATTGGGGGATGTGAGAATCAAGGCATCTGGGAATGTGGCTGTGGCTGTCTAATCTTTCCCTTGCTGGATGTGTCTTCCAAAGGATGGGAAGTATTGTAATGTTAGCAGCCTCCTGCCAGTGCCTCTCCCTCTTCCTGAGCTGAGTGTCAGTTTAGCACAGCCTCTACAGGGTACCTTGCACTGGGGGGGCTGTTCCACATTTAATAATGTCATAACAACAAGCCTGAGAGCTGTGAGGCTGGAATATCACATTTGTGCCTGCTGTTGTTGGGGGTATCTCTCTTCCATTTGTGGTTTTTATGACCTGGAAGGAATTGACACTCTTGTAAATTAGATGGAGCTTATGTTTCTTGAGAGCACCACTGTAGTCTCTTGTGTTTTCTCTTTGCATTACCTTTTTATTTTTATTTTCTGTTTGTTTTCTTTTTCTTTTCTGTTTTTAACCTTCTTGCAGTTCTTCAGTGGGTTAACCTTTATTGGGTTAGACCTCTAGTCACCCTAAGTGGATAGAAGCTTTCTCCTAATTCCTGCTGGAGTTCTCAAAGCTGCCTTCAGGAGTGGTGTGGGCGTTCTGCCTTCAGCTGATGGGACAGAGGAGACAGTGGGAGCCCATCTGGAAATGAGGTGTCTGGATGGGGCTTTTGAGCAGCCTGGTCTAGTGGAAGATGTCCCTGCCCACAGCAGGGGGTTGGAAGAAGATGAGCTTTAAGGTCCCTCCCAACCCAAACCATCCTGGGATTCTGGGACCTTCCCCTTACACCAGAATTGGTGGCAGAACGGGATGTGAAACTTCATCAGCTGAAATTATAAAAGGACTCAGCTCGCCATGGGCACAGCATGAACCATTTACAGCTGAAAATGTGTTGAGGCCAGTAAGGTAGTAGGGTTATCTTTTCTCTGAGTGGTGCAATTATTGGGGAGTTTATCCATCATTTATCTAAGGGAAAAACAAGCTGCATGTGGATCATTAAAGAGTTTGTTCAAGTATATCTAATCAAGATGAATACTTTGCCTACAACTTTTATACTCTGAGTAATGTGATTCACTCTTCCTGGCCTGCTTTCTAAGAAGGTGAGGCTCTAGTATTTGCCTTGCTTGTCTATATTTCTGTATTCTCTCAGTGATGTGTATGTATATATATATTTAAACTCTAATTCCAGCAAAAAATAGAAAGAAGGAGGGAAATTTGTAGGAAGGTGATTGTCCTCCTTATAGGTTTTGTGAAAAGTGCACCTGGGGAGAGTCCCAAACCAGGCCCCCTTGCCGTAAAATTCCTATCATTTTTAAACCATGATAATCAAGCATATTTCTGTTATTACAGAGAAAGTCTATTTCCCCCTTGCTGACACCACCTGTCCCAAATGTGGAGTGTAGGGAGTGAGTGCTAATATAATTCTCCT